>NC_142882.1:25627500-25927500 GCF_051225735.1 Oryctolagus cuniculus | reverse complement strand
CCTGCATGGGAGACCAGGAGAAGCACCTGGCTCCTGGCTTTGGATAGGCACAGCACGCCGGCTGCAGCGCAACAGCCATAGCGGCCATTTGGGAAGTGAAGCAACAGAAGGAAGACCTTTCTCTCTCTCTCTCTGTCTCTCTCTCTCTCTCTCTGTCTAACTTGGCATGTCAAAAGAAAAAAAAAAGAAGCTAGAATGGAGGACCTGGTAGGCTCTAATCACACACATACATAATGACAACAGAAAGACTAGTTGCCTGGCTCGATCAGCTTATGCTATGTATTTATTCAAATATTGCATGGTACCCTATAATATACAAGTAGTATATGTTAATCAAACATTGTTTAAATTCAAAAAATCAGAAGCATCTCTGTATACTAACAATAAACTATATGAAAAAAACAAATTAAGAAAACAGTCCCACTTACAATGTATGAAAAAGCAGTTAGCCAATATATGTTAATGCTGTTAGGTGTTATTTAAGTTAAAAATAACCTTAAAATCATCAACAAATAAAGGTTGCCTTTCCCAGTAAGACATCTGTATGATTTACAACTGGGTTGTCTGGTATTCTACAAAAGCCACTATTGGAAAGCTAGCTTGGAACTTACACAGGATGGCTATAACTGTTTTTGTTAACATTTGTTTATTCATTTGAAAGAGTGACAGCAGACACATAGAGGTGATCCATCTACTGGATCATTTCCCAGTGCCTGAAATAGCTGGGGCTGGGCCAGGCTGAATCCAGCCAGGAGCCAGAAATTCCTTTTGCATCCTTGGTTGCAAGCTGTTGCCTCTCAGGTGCATTAGCAGGAAGCTGGTTTAAAAGTGTGGAGTGGCCAGGACATGAATTACACATGTCAATATGGGATGCAGGCATCTCAAGTGTTGGCTACCGCAGTGTGCCACATCTCCCTGTCATGCTTATACTGCTTTATTCATTACTAATGCTGTGAAATTATAGGCAAGGTGTTCATCCTTGGGCCTAAGTGTCTCAGCTCAAAAAGCAGACTGGGGACGGGTGTTTAACCTAGTAGTTTAAAACTTATGGCCTACAATGGAGTACCTGGGTTCAGTTCCTGGTTCTGATCTTGAGTCCAAATTCCTATTAGCGTTGGTCCTGGAAAGCAGTGGTGATAGCAAAAGTCACTGGGTTCCTACCACCTACATGGAAAACCTGGATTGAGTCCTCAGCTCCCAGCTTTAGCCCTGATCCCTTCCTGGCAGTTGTGGACATTTAGAAAGTGAATCAGTGAAAAGGAACCCTCTGTCTGTCTCTGTCTCTCAAATAAATAAACAACAAGAAATGAATTCATTAGAGAGGTTTTGAATGCCAGAATATGTAAATAAAAGGATGTGCTTGAAAACAAATGAAAGTACAGCAATGTATTTACTTGATTCCCATGATTGAATAGATAAATGTTTATTCAAAAGGATAGTATCAATGAAGATCAGGATTGATCCAACTTCTTTCTAATTGCTAAAAGGAATGAGAGGGCCAGCGCAGCGGCTCATAGGGTACTCCTCCACCTGAGGTGCCAGCACCCAAGGTTCTAGTCCTGGTTGGGACACCAGATTCTGTCCAGGTTGCTCCTCTTACAGTCCAGCTCTCTGATGTGGCCTGGGAAGGCAGTGGAAGATGACCCAGGTCCTTGGGCCCTCCACCTGCATGGGAGACCAGGAGAAGCACCTGGCTCCTGGCTTTGGATTGGCTCAGTGTGCCGGCCACAAGGCACTGGCTGTGGCAGCCACTTGGGGAGTGAACCAACAGAAAAAGGAAGACCTTTCTTTCTGTATCACTCTCTCTCACTGTCTAACTCTGCCTGTCAAAAAATATTTAAAAAAATTAAATTAAAACATTAAAAAAAGAATGAGAGAAAGCATATATAAGACAGAAGGAAAGGGTTAGCAATATTCTATTAAAAGATACATGAACTGCCAAAGAAATAGTATAGTGATATTTGAAAGTAGGTTTACTTTATTTGAAAATGTTTACTTAAGGGAAATTAGCAAAACAAAAATTTAGCCAACATATATCCTTGATATCTTTTTTTAAAAAAAGATTTATTTATTTACTTGAGAGGCATAGTTACAGAGAGAGGGAGAGATGTTAAGAGAGGTCTTCCATCCACTACTTTGCTCCTAAGATGGCCACAATGGCCAGAGCTGCACCAATCTGAAGCCAGAAGCCAGAGGCTTCTTCGGGGTCTCCCATGTGGGTGCAGGGACCCAAGCACTTGAGCCATATTCTGCTTCTTTCCCAGGTGCACCAGCAGGGAGCTGGATCAAAAGTGGAGCAGCCAGGACCAGAACCAGCACCCATATGGGATGCCAGTACTGGCCCCCCTTGATATCGTAATAGGGAAAAGCAAATGTAACCCTACAGGACATTCAACTAAAATGAGAACAGAGGTGTGCGCATTTGGCACAGTGGTTAAGGGTCTGTCTGTGAGGCCCTCATCCTACACTGGGGTACCTGAGCTTGTGTTCTGGCTCCACTCCCAATTCCGGCTTCCTGCCAACACACAGGGAAGGAAGCAGATTACTCAAGTACATGGGTCCCTGTCAATTCAATCTTGGACACAGATTTACTGTGTTTCTGCCTTTAATAAATAAAATAATAGCATTTAAAAAATAATAGGAGAGAAAAAGTTTAAGATGCAAGAACTGGCATGGGTGTTTGGTGTAGCAGCTGCCAATTCAATATTGGACACAGCTTTACTGTGTCTCTGCCTTTAATAAATAAGGTAATGAGTAACATTTTTTAAAAAATTAATAGGAGAGGAAAAGTTTAAGACACAAGAACTGGCATGGGTGTTTGGTGTAGCAGTTAACACACTAATTGTGATGACCATATCCCATAGAGTGCCAGCTTTGAGCCCAAGAAAGGCACTTTTTATATAACTTCCTGCTAAGGTACACACTGAGAAGCAGCAGGTGAGGGCTCCACTGCTTGCAACCCTGACACACATGGGAGACCTGAAGGGACTTCCTGGATTGTGTCTTTAGCCTGGCCTAGCCAGAGCTGTTGTAGACTTTTAGGAAGGAAAGCAGCAGATGGAATGGCTCTCCCCCTCATTCTCTCTGCCTTTCAATTAGACAAAAATTAATAAAGATGACATATATAAAAAAAGAATGATAGCAGTGAAAAAAACAATCACAAATATGATACACACTAATCAACTATACCTATAATCAGTTTAAATGGGCATTAGATAAATACAGCAATGAAAAGATAGAGACTGACATGGGAAAACTGACACCAAGACCCAAATTTGTGCTATGTACAAGAAAACCATTTAAATAAAGACACAAGGAGATTTGAGGCCATTTTGGTAAAAGAACACATTTCTTTTCTGTTCTGTTCTTTTTTTGACAGGCAGAGTTAGACAGTGAGAGAGAGAGAGACAGGTATTCCTTCTGTTGTTTCATCCCCCAAATGGCTGCTACAGCTGGTGTGCTGCACTGATCTGAAGCCAGGAGCCAGGTGCTTCCTCCTGGTCTCCCATGCAGGTGCAGGGTCTAAGCACTTGGGCCATCCTCCACTGCCTTCCTGGGCCACATCAGAGAGCTGGACTGGAAGAGGAGCAACTGGGACAGAACTGGCACCCCAACAGGGAGTAGAACCCGGAGTACCAGCACCACAGGCAGAGGATTTGCCTAGTGAGCTGCGGTGCCGGCCAAGAACATATTTCATTTACATAGTAGGAATTCAGTTCAAGAGGTGTGTTGGTGACAATAGACAATAACTCTGTTTTCTATGGAAAATAACTAACAGATAAGATTTTAGGCATTCTCATAATGAAAATTAGGTATATGATATAACACACTTGATTTATCCATTAAAATATATAAATTTTCCAAACAACGTTTTTTTCTGCTAAATGCATTCCAATTTTGTCAACTTAAGACACACACATATTTTTTTTAAAAAAAGTAAACTAAACATAAGACTAAAACTTGGACTGTTGCCTACAGCTTAAATAACTGACAACTGAAAATCCAGAAATCCCCAAGGTCTATTCCTGCCCTGAACCTAGGGAGACTGTTCCAAATATTTAGGACACAAAACTACCTATTGTGTTCTTTTTTTTTTTTTTTTTTTTTTTTTTTTTTTTGACAGGCAGAGTGGACAGTGAGAGAGAGAGACAGAGAGAAAGGTCTTCCTTTGCCGTTGGTTCACCCTCCAATGGCCGCCGCGGCCGGCGCACCGCGCTGATCCGATGGCAGGAGCCAGGAGCCAGGTGCTTTTCCTGGTCTCCCATGGGGTGCAGGGCCCAAGCACCTGGGCCATCCTCCACTGCACTCCCTGGCCACAGCAGAGGGCTGGCCTGGAAGAGGGGCAACCGGGACAGAATCCGGCGCCCCGACCGGGACTAGAACCCGGTGTGCCGGCGCCGCTAGGCGGAGGATTAGCCTAGTGAGCCGCGGCGCCGGCCTCCTATTGTGTTCTTAAACACCCCAAATAAACTTGTTTTATTAGATTTTATTGAGTTATTTTATTAATTTGAAAGGCAGAGACAGAAGCAGAAAGAAATCTCGCATCTGCTAATTCACTCCACAAATGCTAACAGCTGGGGCTGGGCCGAGCTGAAGTCAGGAGACCAAAACTCAATCCAGGTCTCCCTCATGGGTAGACTTGAGCCATCACCTGTTTCCTCCCAGGGTGCACTTTAGCAGGAAGCTAGAATTTGGAGTGCAGCTGGGGCTCAACCCCAGGAACTCTAATATGGGTGAGGACATCCACATCATCTTGTAATTCAATATAAACCCTGCAAGTAGAATAAAACTTGTTCTCCATAAGCCTTTTTTCTCTCCCCACTTGTAAAGCTATCCCTACAAGGTACTCTCTACTGTACTCACAGACTGGCCCCTTCTCCCTCCACTCCCATAGCCAAACCCTAAGATGGATCTGTCCTGAAATCTGTGCCTTCCAATAGACTTACCCTGTTACACCTGCTTTTAAAATGCACAGATAGCCCAGGTTCATGAACTGCTTCTTTCCAAAGCCTTAGTGTCCTCCTCCTGCCTGAAATTTTCCCCCCTACTTTCACCAGGTTCCCTTGCCACACACACAGACTCACACACTTGAGTTTCTTTTTTAAATATTTTGCTTATTGACTTAAACTGTAGAGAGAGAGAGAGAGAGAGAGAGAACTAAAGAGTGAGCGAGAGAAAAAAAAAAGATAGATCCTATCTACTGGTTCAATCACCAACCGCCCACAATAGCCATGGGGAGGCCAGGAGGAAGGCAGGAGCCTGGAACTCCAACTGGGTCTCCCACAGGAGTGCCGAGAGTCCAGGTATTTGGGCCCTCTTCTGTTGCCTTCCCAGGTGCACTTGCAGGGAGCTGGATCAGAAACAGAGCAGCTAGGACTTGAATGAGCATTCTGACATGGAGTGCAGGTACCCCAAGTGGTGGTGGCTTCACTCACTGCACCACACACAATACCTAGCTCTGCATCGTGGTTTTCTGCCACACCTGCCTGCTAAAACCCACCCTGGGTGAATCTCATCAGTTATTCTGCTCTGCACATGCTGGAGAGCCATGAATTCTGGGGACAATGAAAATTCAGGTTTTTTTCTTTCTTAAAGTTAGAGGTCAATACTGTGGTACAGGTTAAGCCACTGCCTGCAGTAACAGCATCTCTTATGGGCACCAGTTTGAATCCTGGCTGCTCCACTTGCAAACCAGCTCCCCGCTAATGTACCTGGGAAAGCAGTAGAGGATGGCCCAAGTGCTTGGGCTCCTTCATCCATGCTGGAGACATGGATGGATGCTCCTGGCTCCTGGCTCCAATCTGGCCAGCCCTGGTTGTTCCAGCCATTTGAGGAGTGAACCAGCAGTTACTGCCTTTCAAATCTTTTTTTAAAGATATATTTATTCACTTGAGAGTCAGAATCACAGAGAGAGGAAGAGACAAACCTTCCATCCACTGGTTCACTCCCCAGATGGCTGCTATGGCTGTGGGTGTGCCAGTCCAAAGCCAGAAGCCAGGAACTTCATTATGGTCTCTTACATGAGTGTCAGAGGCCCAAGTACTTGGGCCTTTGTCTGCTGCTTTACCCAGGCCATTAGCAAGGAGCTGGATCAGAAGTGGAACAGCCAGGACTTGAACTGACACCTATATGGCATGCTGGTAACTCAGACAGGCAGTAGCTTTATGCTATGCCACAACACTGGCCCTGCAAAGTCAGTTTGTAATCCCATATTGCTTTTACTCTTTCTCCATCATCTCATCTTTGTTTCCTTCAGGAACTAATAATCTTCCAAATGATCTCCATTCTTTCCACATGCACACTCCATCTGCTGTACTGAACACAGTAGTGATCTGCAGTCAGCTATTTCCAGTACAAACCTCACAAAATCTCCCCTCCCAGCTTCTGACCCAATTCAGACATGTTCCAGACACACCTTCTTTCACAGATCCCTCCTCCTCTGCCTGGTGTGCCCTAGGACTCCACCCTCTGTCCAGTCTCCTTTCTTCCCAGGGGTCCTTGAACATTTAATTGCTCCCATGGTTCTAGCCATCACCCTAGGCAGATGACTCTCAGATTCTTATCTCCAGACACTCATTCTTCCTGAGGGTCAGACTTGAATTCAGTTGCCCAACAGAGACTTTAATATAAGGATATCCTCTGGGACATGCTGTTCTCTTCCATATTGTTCATATCCTCATAGTCAAAAGACCATGTCAACTCCACATCTTGGGAACTTCTCACATCTATCTTCTCTGCACCATTTTTTGCTGTTTTTGTGCTTGTATGCATCCATTCCCAGATGCCCTGTCACCATAACTCCCGAAAGACCAACCTCAAATTCATGATCCACTGGGCTGTTCTGGCAATCCATCCAAAAGGCAAGTCTGACCATTTACACCCCTGAATAAAATGCTGCAATGTCTACTGAGATAGTGGATTAATGTGTACCCTGTATCCTTACAGAGGGTATCTCAAGAAGACAATTCTCTTTTCCCCCAAAGATCTTCCAAGATAAATTTTGAAAATAGCACTACTGCTGCAGCTAAATCCCTTCATTCTCAGTCTTTAAGCCTAACGGAGCCATAAATCACCCAATACCTGAAAAGTCACCTGACACCTTGCCAGTGGCCAAGACTGAAACAGCCTATAAAAAGCCTGATGTCTGCTGGCTTTCAGATTCCACAGAAACTTGGCATAAAACCCCAGTTCTTAAAATCAATTAGGGTCACAACCAAGAGAGCCCATTGCAAAGTGTGAGGGGGATAGATGAGACTACAGTCTGGTTTTGAAGCAACACAAGCATTAAATGGCTCAAGTTCATAAAAGAGCACCAGGCAATCATCTGAACAACCATGATGGATGTACACAATTCCATTTCCTCCCCAGTCTCCAAACAACTGCAGATCAGGTAGCCAGAAATCAATGGAAATTTGAAGTCATTCTCCTATTCCAATACCCCCTCCCCAATTAATTCATCTATCACCCTGGATGACCTTCCCATGGAAGAATGCCAAGTGCTTGTTCTGAAGAGCGGTTTTCCCCCTTAAGATTCCCTGAATGCTTTAAAAGCATGCCAGTGCTGTACCAGAAAGTCTACCTTCCCTGAAAAGCTGTTTTCCAGGCTTCTGCCCTGATGAGCACTCACCAGTTTCTATCTTGGGTAAAAAGATCTATTATTAAAAGAGACATTATCTGAGTGTCCAGAGCCTGAGTTTGCCTCTCTTGCAAATGACACTTCTAGGTGCCAGTGCTATGGTGTAATGGTTTGAACTACTGCCTGCAGTGCTGGCATCCCATAAGGGTGATGGTCCAAGTCCCAGCTGCTCCACTTCTGATCCAGCTCCCTGCTAATGTGCCTGGGAAAGCAGCAGCAGAATGCCCAAGTTCTTGGGCTGCTACACACCTGTTGGACACCTGGATGAAGCTCCTGGTTCCTGGTTTCATTCTGGCCCAGTCCCAGGTGATGTGGCCCTTTGGGGAGTGAACCAGTGGATAGAAGATCTCTGTATTTCCCTCTCTCTCTGTAACTCTGCATTTCAAATACATAAATAAATCTTTAAAACAACAAAAGGAAAACAACTGACATTTCTGAATTCAGACTGCGCTAAACATATACTTTGGTGTAGATCTTTCAGAACCAGGTTGGCTAGAATGTGGAAGTGACAAAAAACAAAATCATAATGTAGCAATACTAACAACCTTGACCCTGAGTAGTAACATTCCAAGAAATTCCAGGGGCCGGCACTGTGGCACAGTGGGTTAAGCCTCTGCCTGCAGCACCGGCATCCCATATGGGTTCCAGTTCAAGTCCCAGCTGCTCCACTTCTGATCCAACTCCCTGCTAATGGTCTGAGAAAGCAGTAGAAGGTGGCCCAAGTCCTTGGGGCCCTGCACCCATGTAGGAGACATAGAAGAAGCTCCTGGCTCCTGGCTTCAGATCCCAGCTCTGGCCATGGTGGCCATTTGGGGAGTGAACTAGTGGATGGAAGACATCTCTCTTTGTCTTTCCCTCACTCTATCTATAACTTTGCCTTTCAAGTAAATTAAAAAAAAAAAGTGAATTCCAAAACCACTCAGAAAGCAACTGATAATACATTTGTAGTCAAGAGAGCTCGATTTTCACCAGGAGACTCCAGTATCTTCCCAGAAAATTATTTAGTGTATGCTTTTAGTAGAAATATAAGAAGTCAAATTTTGATCAAATCACTTAAATATTTTATCTGATGATCATTCTTTTAAAAAAAATCTTCCACTTGATCCAATGGATATATTAAATTATACACAGGAAAATGGATAAACTTTCCTACAGGGACCTGTGTTGTGGCAGTGGGTAAGGTTGCTGCCAGCATCCCATGTGGACACTGGTTCAAGTCCCAGCTGCTCCAGTTTAGATCCAGCTCCCTGTTAATGGCCAGGGAAAGGCAGTAGAGAGTGGACCAAGTGTTTGGGCCCCTGCCATCCACCTGGGAGACCTTGAAGAAGCTCCTGGAGTGAACCAGTAGATGGAAGAGCTCTCCCTCTCTCTGTAGCTCTGACTTTAGTCTCCTACAGAAGCTTCATTACCAAGCCTTTTCTGCATGAACCTATGGTAGACTCTGAGAAAGCAACATCGCTTCCCTCAAGGAGCCAACAGTTCAGATCATCATAGAGGTCGGGATAGGAGAGAATATGAAATGAGACCAACAAAAAGATGTGCTGAAGAAGTGGAATTCTTTTAAAATAATGAGAGAGACACAAGAAAACCAACATGTCATAATAAGTAAAAATGGTGAATATTAGTCATTCTCAGTGCAACTACAGGTAAAGTATGATTTTCTCAGAAAAAACATACATGTTTGCAACTGATTAAATGATAATCAAGAAAAACCTAAAATACTTTGGGAAGCATACAGAGGCCTCATGAGTGAAGTGGAATTTAAGTGGAGAATTACCCTGGAGAAACAGCAGGAGAAAGAGATCTCCAGGAAATGGACAGAGCTTGTGCCAAGGTGTTTCAAAGCTCAGAGCTATGCACATGGTGGGGGCTTAATAATTTTGCATTCACAAAATGTTTCAAAAGAAAGTATTAAATATTAAAAAACAGAAATGAAGAATTACAGATACCACAATAAGAAAAAAATTACACCAAAAATTAGAAACTGTTAAAAAATTATGTCAACAAGTGACTGAAATACTACACAGATATGCAGCAATATACAGAGCTGTAATTATAAAATTAAATGGGGAAAGATAAAAATGACTAAAAATATGAAAACAAAAATTAAGAAAAAAATAGAGGTCCTATATATGAATCACTAAAATTAACCATCAGCTATCAACCATGAAATTTACACTCCATACACAAAATCTAATGTGCCTTCTGTTATAAAGGAATTATTCCAGCCAATTTTCTTAAAAAGTCTATTCATTCCAACCCCCCTAAGAGTCATCAGGTTACTTTTAAAACTGCTGCATGACCTTGCATATTTACAAAGTGATTTCCATACATTATACTTTGGCTATCATCACTTGCTTCCTCCATGTGATTCTTATACATTTAATAGGTCAGTACAGTGCACTGTATAAAGCACCAAGAGCCACACAGCCCTTTCTCAACACACCTGGCACTCCAGCCCCATGAATGATGATGCTCGGGATTGAGGAGCTGTGCTAAATCATTTTGGTAGAACACCCTTTCATGACACCTCTGCCATCCTCTGCAGATTTATTTATTTACAGGAAAGTCAGAGCTACAGAGAGAGAAGAGGCAGAGAGCGAGAGGTCTTCCATCCACTGGTTCACTACCCAATTGGCCACAATGGCCAGAGCTAAGCTGATTTGAAGCCAGGAGCTCACTCCAGGTCTCCCATGTGGGTGCAGGGGCCAAGGACCTGGGCCACCCTCCATTGCTTTCCCAGGCCAGAGCAGAGAGCTGGATCAGTAGTGGAGCAGCCGGGACTTGACTCAGTGCCCACATGGGATGCCAGCACTGCAGGCTGTGGCTTTACCTGCTACACCACAGCACCAGCCCCTCTGATTCAGTTTGTAAAGAAGGTTTCTATAGTCGAATTCCACCAAAGGAAATTTTCATTTCAAATTTCTTGTGGAGAGATCTGCCAGGTTATCCTCCAGAGAGACTCTATCGTATTATATGCATCCCAGGTGTGAGTGCGAGGCCCTCACTTCTGCCTACCTTCATCAACAAGTGTTATGTTATCACACAGCCTGTTTGCAATTCCTCTATCACACAGACTGTGTGAAATTTCTTCGTGTGCATCAAAGCTGCCATCTTCTTCAAGTTTTCTTTCCTTCTCTCCAGCTCTTTAATCCAACAGAGAATGTTAGTGGGGAAACCTGGAAATATACAATCTGGGTCAAATTATCAGGAGGAATAAATTCCTACTGCTGCAGCTCCAAGGAGAATCATCTACAAGGATTCTGCATCACATCCTTTGTTAAAATAGAATCTCCTTTTTTGCTGCATTCCACACTTGATTGAATTCTTCCTTTTCAAATGGGCAGGAAGAATACAGGTGAGGGGGTAAAGATTAGCTTTGGGGGAAAAAAGCCAACTTAAATCCTCTAAGCAATTTCCTTCCTTCATCCCATCACTACTGCCCTCACTCCAGAGCTCTAAGGACAGAATCCAAGGGCAGGCATGGTTTGCAGGGTTGGGCAAAGTGGAAGGGGCACTGACAGCCCTATTTGCCTAATAGCAACCTCCCCACCCCAACTTCTGATCCCACTGCCAAGAATAGCTTCATAGAAGAAACCCCTTAGGGCCAAGGCTTGGAGAAAACCACAGGCCCCATGTCCTCATGCCCTTTAAGCCTCTTTGAAATCAGGATGCTGCTAGAGAAAGTGAGATGATAGCCAAGCTGCTTTGAAGGAACACAAAGATGGGGCCGCTGTTGTGGCAAAACAGGTTAAAGCACTGACTGCAACAATACCAGCATATGAGCCCAGGTTCAAGCCCCAGCCTCTTAGAATCAGATCCAGCTCCCTGCTGATGTGCCTGGGAAGGCAGCAGCAGATTGAGTACTTGGGAACCTGCCACCCATGTGGGAGAGCCAGATGGAGCTCTGGGAGCCTGGCGTTAGCTTGGCCAAGATCTGGCAATTGTGGCCACTTGGAAAAGCAGCCAAAGATGGCCCAAGCCTTTGGGCCCCGACATGCATGTGGGAGCCCTGGAAGAAGCTCCTGGCTCCTGTCCTCAGCTTGTCCCAGCCCCGCTATTGTGGCCATTTGGGGAGTGAATCAGCGGGTGGAAACTCACTCTCTCTCTCTCTCTCTCTCTTCTCTAACTCTGCTTTTCAAATAAATTAATAAATTCTTTCGGAAAAAAGCTTCATGAATCTGATTATATTAAATAAGCACACATTGAAGTTTGCCACAGATATATAGCCTTTCCCAAATGCTTGTTCTTTCCAATCCTCCTGGCCCAGCTCTCACTTCTAAAGATCTCACCTAAGGGACAAGCCCTTCCAGATCCTTCCAAATCTGACATGGCCTCTTCATCTCCCCAGTAGTGGCCCTGCACAGAGCTCAGCTCTGCTCACAACCACAAAAGCTCTCTAGGGCAGAAAGCCCCTTTCATCTGAACTTTGCCTGTCATTCCCCAGGCCAAGTTGCTATGCCTCTGAGCCAGAACAGTTCCCTCCACAGAACAGGGAAGAGTCACTGACCCTGGACACAGAAAAAGAAAACTGCTTGGACTTCTGTAAAGCAAAAGGGTGAATTCTTCCCAGTGGGGATACGGCAGAGTATAATATCAGCTAAGATGTCACAGGTCTGTATAAAACAGAACTGTCTTCCAACCTGTACTCACAAAAGTCTACAGAAATTGGGAAACTTTTGTCCTGAACCACTTATGCAAAGAATGCTACCATTGGTGTCAGGAAATAGACTCTCTGCTGTAGCCCAAAATCACGTTCAGAACTGCACCTGGGGCCAGTGCTGTGGCATAGCAGGTTAAACCACTGCCTGTGGCACCTGAATCCCATAGGGTGCTGGACCAAGTCCCAGTTGCTCCTTCTCCAGTCCAACTCTCTGCTAATGGCCTGGGAAAGCAGTGGAAGATGGTGCAAAGGCTTGGGCCCATGCACCCACATGAGAGACATAGAAGATGCTCCTGGCTCCTGGCTTCAGGTCGGCCAAACTTTGGCCATTGCAGCTATTTGGGAAGTGAAAGGGCAGATGGAAGACCTCTCTGTCTCTCCATCTCTCTGTCTATAACTCTGCCTCTCTGAATAATTAACTGAAAAATAAGAAAAAACAAGAACTGCATCTAAGAGTTCTACTTCCAAGTTGTACACGTGGGTATTTTATAAGCTAATTCAGTCCCCTAATATTGTGCTGTTCTTTAAACAAGCATTTCTGTGTGTATCCATATCCCTGCATATAGTACATATGTGCCATATTTATTTAGTTACTTTTAGACTACAAAGCACACCTGTGTGATATTTCCCATCTCAGCCACCCTGCAAGGCAGGGCAAGGATTATCTGCTTCCTCTCATTTTTAAAATTTCTTTCATCATTTATTTATTTATTTATTGCCAGGCAGAGTTAGACAGTGAGAGAGACAGAGAGAAAGGTCTTCCTTTTTCCATTGGTTCACTCCCCAAGTGGCTGCTACAGCTGGCGCGCTGTGCCTATCTGAAGCCAGGAGCCAGGTGCTTCCTCCTGGTCTCCCATGCGGGTACAGGGCCCAAGCACTTGGGCCATCCTCCACTGCCTTCCTGGGCCATATAGCAGAGAGCTGGACTGGAAGAGGAGCAACCAGGACAGAATCTGGCACCCCAACCGTGAATAGAGCCCAGGGTGCCGGCACCACAGGGGGAGGATTTGCCTAGTGAGCCTTGGCACTGGCCGCTAGCTCTCATTTAAGTAGGAGTAGCTGGGGCTCAGAAGAACAAAGTGATTTACTTGGAGTCACACAGCTCATCCCTGACAAGCCCAGCATTTCTGATCCTGCATTGTGACCCTGTCCTTAAGGTGTTCTTCACTTTCTAGGCACCACTTCCCACTTGTCAGTGTGCCAGGAGCTGCCCAGTCCTGTGCTCAACACTGAGAGGTCCTTCACACTCTATCAATTGGGCTGAAGCCAGACAGTGCCTCTGAGCAAAGAGGTTCATTTACTCTCACAACCACTATCTCTTGAGCCAAGCACAACATGAAGTGATACACTGGATACTGTGTCACAAGGAGACAGACATACACTTACAGTAGAGAAACAATGAAGCAAATAATTACAATGAAATGAGATGAGCCTTTTAAAGGGAGGTAGGAAATTACATTAGGAGTAAATCCCACACAGAAGTCTAGAAGCAAGTTTGAGGAAGGCAGCCCCTAGTGGTCAGGTATCTAAAGCCACCAGACCTCACCCTGAGCCCTTTCTGTAGGTCATTTAACCTCACAGCCACCAGCACTGCCCCCAGGAAGGGGCAGAACTTGAAGCAGAATGCCAATCTGCATGTGGCCGTGACTAATTTGCCACTTCCCACCCTCCAGCACTTATTTCTTTACAAATTAGGATTTCAAAACTTGAGAGCTGGCAAAGAGAAAGGGAGCACTGATTTATTTTATTTTTTTAACTTTTATTTAATGAATATAAATTTCCAAAGTACGATTTATGGATTACAATGGCTTCCCCCCCATACCGTCCCTCCCACCCACAACCCTCCCCTTTCCCACTCCCTCTCCCCTTCCATTCACATCAAGATTCATTTTCAATTATCTTAATATACAGAAGATCAGCTTAGTATACATTAAGTAAGGATTTCAACAGTTTGCTCCCACAACGAAACATAAAGTGATGAATAATAGATGATTTTTTTTAAATTATGATGAAATCAGATCAGACCTATTGTCATGTTTAATCCCAGTGAGAGTCAAGTTGGGAGTTGATAATTTCTTTTTCTTTTTTTTTTTTTTTTACAGAGGATCAGTTTAGTATACATTAAGTAAAGATTTCAACAGTTTGCACCCCCATAGAAACACAAAGTGAAATATATTGTTTGAGTACTCGTTATAGCATTAAATCTCAATACACAGCATATTAAGGACAGAGATCCTACATGAGGAGTAAGTGCACAGTGACTCCTGTTGTTGACTTTACCAATTGACACTCCTGTCTATGGCATCAGTAATCTCCCTATGCTCCAGTCATGAGTTTCCAAGGCTATGGAAGCCCTCTGAGTTCTCAGATTCTTATCTTGTTTAGACAAGGTCATAGTCAAAGTGATTGAAATACAAACAAACAAACAAAACAACCCTCCAGCCCCTCCTGGCAGTAGAGCAGCAAGATGAGCTGGTGGGAGCCCAAGCCATACCAAAGCATGCCCAGCCTCACCCACATCAGGCTAAGCCACACAAGCCCCTCCCCTGGGCCACCTCCTAATTACAAAATTGCAGAGAAGGGGCAGCTGGAGCATGCACCATCAGCTGGTCAGCAACGTGGGAAGGAATGGCAACTCCCCATGAAGGATCCAAGGGCACCAGAGGGACACAAGGCAGCTGGGCAGATTCTCCACAGGACTGGGTGAGAAAGGCACTGCTGGGAGCAGACCTGTGTCTCCACTCTCACCTGCTGCTCTGCAGAATGGCATCCTCTGTCTCTCCTCTCTCCTAACCCTAACTCCCAGTCCCTCAGGGTCAAACTCCTCTGTAAAACCTTCATTCCCTCTGATGCTGTCCCCCTAGAAGAGGGACCCAGAATCCACAAGGGACAAAAGCAGCACCACAGGAGGCTGCCTGCTAAAGACAAAGAACTCTGGGCAGCATTCCCTGTGGCTCTGCTCAGCAGGAGGAATGCAGACCCTGGGAATCTGCATTACACAGGATGATCCCCACACTCCCCACCCCTCCTCCACCACCACCGCCACCACACATGACCTGAAACCGGCAGTCCTGACATCACAGCGTGATGCCTGCCCAGGACATTTTCAAGCCCTTCCTGTCTGGTTTTTCATGACCATTTCTGTTTCATATAAACATCTTAGCTACCCACCATGACCACCAGGCTCCCGGGAAGAAGTAGGACCCCTTCTTTTGACCTAGCCTCCCACAGGAAAGCCAAGGCCAAGCAATGCACCTATAATGGGAAACAAAAGAACTCTGCCAAGAATCCAAAGGACAATGGGGCTTCAGCTAATGGCCAAGTGACCAACCATGCAGAGGGCAAAATATAGAGCTGAGCATTAACTCCAGTTTAATCAGGACTCCTAATCTGCCTCCCAAAAAACAGCAGTAAGGCAATGTCCTCCTTTGCTCACCACATATTTCCTGAGTGTCTCCTCTGCGCTGGGCACGGTTCTGAATACTCTTGGGGTCTTCTGGTGGTGAAGCGAACACACATCATCAGGAAGTATTTGATAGTGATTTCTCTTTGCAAAGTTACTTGAAAAGCAAGATCGTCTTTGATGTCAGGCCTCAGAACCACACGAGCACCAAGTGGACATTCTCAACCAGGCCTGGCTGTTGGATGAAGAAGTACTGCAGGGAGATGAGGTCAGCTCATGGTCCTGGCAGGGAGAATCTGATTCTCGCTTTCTCATATGCAAACCCTGGCAGCACTGGAGTTCTTTCTTCCACTGAGATGCTGTACACTGTCCCAAAAAAAGCAACCTGCCAGGCACAGCTCCTTAGAATAAATTACTTCTTCTTGATGTTCAGGCATCTGCACAAATGTCACTTCTTCCAGAAAGTTATCCTTGACTCTTAAACAAGACTGGATGTGCAGACCTTGGAATCCAGGGCATTTTATACTTTTCAGATTAGAACACTTTCCAGAAGTCCCTACAATTGCTAACTAGAGTTTAAGGTATAACAAGCAGGAAGCATAAGCTGCCTTGCTCAGCATCCTGTCCTCAGTGCCTGGTCTGGCACCTGGGACGTGGTGGACACGCAGTACATCTGGCTGGATGCTTAAATTGATGAGAGAGTGTGTCACACTCTGTCTATGACAACAACTGCCACAGTTTCTCGACTGTCAGCAATCAACACCTAAGCTGAGGCAGGGCTACAGCTCTGTAGTAGCAGCAGCTCACAGGGGCACAACTGCAGCTCACAGGATCACCGCGATACAGACTCCATGGGACACTCCCCATCATCAGAGAAGGACAAAATGCTCTAGGGGCAGTACAATGTCATCATGACAGTGAGGTCCACACTGGCCATGATCCACATCAACAGCTGTGTCCAAGACTTGATGGTAAGGTCTCCTGCAAGCCACACACTCGCCTTCTCATAGCTGTGTCATGGAGAGGGCACTGAGCACTTCCACAGCAGGTGCTGTCTTCAAATAGAGAAAAAAGGACAATAAAAACTGTCAAGAGCAGGCTGAGAAGTCAAGAGGCAGCTGTGAAGTATCTCTGCTGGCAGGAAAGAGTTAAATGCACTTCTCTGGGTTCTTTTAACCATAAACCACCTTTGACTTTTGCCCAGTCAGAATGAAGCCCCATGGGGTGGCCACTCACACAGGAAGCCCATGCATTGTGATTTTCTCATTCAATGGCTCCTTTTTTGCTTTGTTTTTGGTGGTTTGTTGTTGTTGTTTTTGTTCTTGTTGTTATTTAATTTATGGCTCTAGAAGGAAGCTAAAGTCTGGGCCCTAACTTCAGTCCTACTGAGCCTGGGCTGCTGTCCATACTTATTAGACACCTCTCACCCCACCTTGGCTTTTTCTAGAATTCCTTCTGCACTGTGATTGTGGCCTTTAGGCCTGAATCCCATGTTCAGTGTTGCTCTTCTGCCTCCCAAACAGCTTTGTGAGCCTATATGGGAAGGCCTGGGGACAGGGAGAGGCAGAACTGGGTGTTCCGTGACTGATAGTGAGGTCCTGCCCCAGCAGTGAGCTGAACCCCTTCCCTTAAATCAAAAGGCAGCCTTAAAAGAGCTGACAGGACTTGAGGTAGCATCTGCCTGTATCTGCTACACACATATGAATGTGAGACTCCAAACACAAGCTCTACTTAAACAAGTGGAGTTAGGTAACAGACTCCAGTACAAGGTCAGCAGGCAGAGGATCAGCGTTTCCCACTCCCACACTCCTGCTCCACACTCCCTGGCAATCAGAACCCTTCTCTGGCATTCCCAAGCCCCAGGGGTTCCCTTCCTATGACAAGGAAAACATTGAACTTATTTATGCACTCAGGGTATTGGACAGTCCTCCTTCAGCCCTAGGAGGATACACACAGACTACATGCAAAGGCCTCTCCCCAGCTATGCTTCTTCTGCCTCCCCTGTCAATCCCTGTCCAGAACTCCCCCAACTCAGGCCTGCTGTTTATTTCTCACCTGAAGTAGAAGGCTCCTACAAGACATATACTCCTCCACTGAGAACAGATAAACCATCCTGCCATAGTCCTGAGACATGCACATGGGGGCAGGGGTTGCAGATGTGTCTCCCCTAGGCCAGAGGGTGATGGTGTCTGTGTAATTCACGGTCTGAGCACACACCAGAGACTCTAAGACCTTGTACCTGAATACTGCTTAAATATCATCACAGGAAACCTGATTCTATATCACCCCAAACTCCCTGACACACAAATTCTATCAGACTGTTCATTTCAAACAACATCTGACAAAACAAATTTACAGGACAAGAAAGTATCTTGAGATTGGGGGTTCTCTATCCCCAGTCGATCTGACGCAGGGACTCAGTTTCTATAATAGGAGCTCACATCTGAATCAAATAAAAGGAAAAAGAAGTCAGAGGAAACCCAGGCCTAGTCCTGGTGTGTGGATAATACTAAAGGGAGAGCAGCTGGAACAGCACAGGAAAGGGATTTTGAGCCTCTCTCCCTCCTTTCCCACATTACCATAAACGGCAACAGAGGAGTTGGTGCAGCTTCTGCTGTTTAGATACAATGTGTGCATTTTGATTCAGAGAAAGACCTCCAAATCATCAACCTAGGGTTGACCTGCAAGCATCCCTGGAAAAACTGCCTGTGGGAAGAGTTCCAGAAAGCACCGGATCCCTAATGAACACTGTAGAGCCTGCTGTGGGCCTGCCTGTGGGGGTGAGTGTTGAATGGCCCATGGATGGACAGGTTGCCAGCTGCAGAGCCTGGGCTTGGGAAACGCTCCCCAAGTGCTTCACAGCCTTGAAAAGGAAAAGGGAAATGCCTCTGGACTGAATGGATGGCCGTGCAACTGCCCAGGTGCCCAGGGAGAAGCTAAGTCCCAGTGCACCAGGGAAAGCCTGGTGACCTGGGCACTGCCCTCATTCCCCCAGCAACAGCAGATCTCCTAAAAGCCAGGCCCTAGTGCATGAGTCTGCACATCCATTCCCACAACCACACACCCCTCGCCCTTCCTATGCTCTCAGGCCCCCACATGCCTTCCCTCTGCAACCCACCCCCAGAGCCACCTACTCCTTCCACTGGCTCCTATCACAACAAGGCCCTGTAGTCTGTTCTCCACTGCAGGTCTGGTCACATTTGTGCTACTGACCCAGTCTCCCAGCCTCCACCCAGAAGACAGCAAATGGACCCAGGGGAACAAAGAAGCCTGAAAGAGGTGGAAGGGACCCTCCCATTCTGGTTTCTAAGTAGAGAACTCACTCATGAGTGCCCCATCCTGCAAGGAGATGATGAGCTCACCAACAACTCTAAAAGCACCTGCAAGCCTCATCAGGGGTGGAGACTGGGGGAATGTCCTTGGCAAGTGAGCACAAGGAGCCCCTCTGTGGCCTTGCCTCTGCTGGGCTGGTCCTGCTATCCCTGAGGCTTCTTCCCACAGATGATCCATGTCCAGCTTCACAGCTCAGCTAAGTCAGCAGGCAGCTTTGAGCGGACAGCAGCAGGGATCACTTCTGCATGGCAGTGGCTGAAAGGGGCAGGAGCAGAGCCAGGTGACCCAGTAGCTTCCCCAGGCAGAGCAGCCAGCTGTCTGCCAGCAGCAAGCAGAGCCAGGCACACTAGGCCAGACAGCTCTGTAGCCATCAGGGACTGCTCCTGCCAGCCAGGCCCCACATCAGCTGTGCAAACATCACCTCATCCCGACAGCACAGACCCAGCAACAGGAAAAGGAGTCCCCATGATTGTGTTGAGAGTGAGCAACCAGAAAACACCAAGCTCCTCACATAAGCCTGGGCCCCCTTGAAGAGGCAGAGGAGGAAAGAGGCTCAGAGAACCCAGGAGCGGCTGAGCAGGAAGAGGGCTAGGTCTGTGCAGTCCAGACAGAGGGATGGCCCATGTCGTCTGGGGATTCGCGGTACCCTTCACCAGGGGCTTCTGCTCCAGCTGTGCTCCAGAGGTGGAGCCTGGTGACCTGGGCACTGCCCCCATCTCCCCAGCAACCACAGATCTGCTGAAAGCCAAGACTAGTGTCCCCACCCCTGCTTCATGACCAGAGCCCTTGGAAAGTACCCCCGACCCCCAACACCATCTGCCTGATGTCAGCCAGGCCCTGCTCAGTACAGGCTGCCCATGGCCTGGATGGGCTCAGCTGAATCTTAGGACACAGGGTCCTCCATGACACCTGACTTTACAAACACACGTCTCAGAGTACCAAATGCCACCCCCTACTCAGAGCTGAGAACGGTTTTTCAAATACATCACAGAGGAGAGCAAAGCAGAAATCCTGAGGGTGCTGTGATCCACCAGTTTCCTGCCTAAACACAGGAAGTAGCTGCTCCTAATTCAGGAAGACAGCCTGAGGAAGCCATGCTGACAAGGGAGAGAGCTGCAGTGTCTCTACTGCTCTTCTCAGCACGATAAAAAGAAGAGAGAAAAGGGTGGTTATAGAGAGGATGGAAGCACAGAAATTCCAAAAGAGAGGAAAGAAAACTTTAGGAAGTTTGCTTAAGAAAATAAAGAGATGGGGCTGGCATTGTGGCATAGTGGAAAAAGCCACAGCCTGCAGTGCTGGCATCCCACAGGGCTGCTTCACTTCTGATATGGCTCCATGCAATGGCCCTGGAAAAGAAATGAAAGATGGCCCATGTTGTTGGGCCCCAGCCACCAATGCAGAGACCTGGAAGAAGCTCCTGGATTTGGCCTGGAAAAGCCCCGGCCATTACATCTATCTGGGAAGTGAACCAATAGATGGAAGTTCTCTCTTTCTCTATCTCTCCCTCTTCCTCTTTCACTCTGATTTTGAAATACATAAACTTCTTTTTAAGAAAGAAAAGTAAATGAAGCAAATCTTTAATATGGGGTGTAAAAACAACATCAGCTCATAAATTCTCACCAGGCTTGAAGCAAACTGCCCTGTCTACCCAGAGCCCAAATGTTTCTTTTCTTTTTTCAAGACTTATTTATTTATTTCATTGTTTTTTATTTTCAACAGGCAGAGTGGATAGTGAGAGAGAGACAGAGAGAAAGGTCTTCTTTTGCCATTAGTTCACCCTCCAATGGCCACTGTGGCCAGCATGCTGTGGCCTGCACATCACGCTGATCCAAAGCCAGGAACCAGGTGCTTCTCCTGGACTCCCATGGGGTGCAGGGCCCAAGCACTTGGGCCATCCTCCACTGCACTCCCTGGCCATAGCAGAGAGCTGGCCTGGAAGAGGGGCAACTGGGACAGAATCTGGCACCCCGACTGGGACTAGAACCCAGTGTGCCGGTGCCACAAGGAGGAGGATTATCCTAGTGAGCCGCGGCGCTGGCCTTATTTATTTGAAAGAGTTAAACACAGAGAGAAGGGGAGACTGAGAGAGAGGTTTTCCATCCACTGGTTCACTTCCAATTGGCCGAAATGACTGCAGCAACACCAATCCAAAGGCAGGAGCCGGGAGCTTTTTCCGGGTCTCCCACATGGTTGCAGTGATCAAGGGCTTGGGCCATCTTCCACTGCTTTCCCAGGCCATAGTAGAGCTGGAATGGAAGTGGAGCAGCTGGGTCTCAAACCAGTACCCATATGGGATTCTGGCACTGCAGGTAGCAGCCTTACCTACTAAGCCACAGCGCCGGACCCCCAAATGTTTCAAAACACAATTATTTTCTGGTCAAATTTGAGTAGAAGATTATAGGGCTCAGCACTCCAAGTCTCCAAGTGCCAAATAAATATTTAGTTGTCACTCTGGGTGAACGTAGCCAGAGTCCAACCAGGCACTTGGAAATCTTGAGAACAGCTGTTTCATAAGTTGTAGACATGAAATATGGGGCAGTCACACAGGATGCTGTGTTCAGTGTTCAAGTGAGACCCAGGACAGTAAGCCTGTTATATCCCAAGAGAAGTCAGCTTTCCAGTCTATTACAAGATAAGCACCAGGAAAACACAACTGCTTGAAATGTAAGATGGATGCTTTATGGAAGACAGATGACAGCTCTGTCCTTCACTGAAAAATATCCTGAGGTGGACAAGGGCTGAGAGTTGTGAAAACAGAAGCCCATGCAGTCTGTTAAGTGTGAAACAACAGAAAGCCTGGAAAATAATTCCGAGGTCAGAGAGGCATAAGGAGGAAAGCAAAGAAATAGGGATGGATGGATGGATTTCTGGATGCCATCTCTTCCACCACATTCCACAGGAACTTACACTTGCTAAAGCAGGGGCATTCATTCCACTGCCAAAGGACTGCAAAGGTAGCACAAGTTGGCTGCCTCAAAGGTGCCCACATCATGTCCATCAGCATCTCTGCCAATGGCCAATGTCCTACAAGAAGCAGTCTTCCCAGAGGGACAGAGGCTGACTGGCAATTTGGATCAAGGAGTGAATATTCCTGGAAAGTCCTCCTTTCCAGACCAGCAGTAACAGCAAATAGCAAAAGAGAGAGGGGGAGAAAGTCAGGGGCAGAAAAACAGGGACGCCCCAATGGCTGAGCTGCCATCTTTCTGGCTTCCAGATGCTCAGCCGAGAGCCACCACAGGCCTTAGGATCCAGTGGGCAGCAGTAGCAGAGCACTGTCACTTAGGAAAACCTACAGATGGCGTCCTGGGATCTACACACAGCTGACTTTGGTCTGCACACATGCTGGGTAAAATGCAGTTGAGCCAAGCAAAAAAAAAAAAAAAAAAAAAAACAACTGCAAAACCTTCAGCTACAACATTCCTTGGGAAGATGAGTTTTGCAAGGCCAAGTCGTCCAGAACAGGTGAGGGTCTCTGGGGAAGAAGCACCGTGCAAGGTGGGCCTGATTCAGAGCCCAGTTTCCAGCTGTGTGGTTCCCCCACCCATGTGTCTTCTCTTCATCTCCCCAGACAAGGCCCAGACACAGAGGAATCCCTGCATCATGCTCATATGCACAGGGAACATCTGTACATGTGAGTTAGTGTGCAAACAGGAAACACACGGATACCTCCAATACTGTGGCACAGACACACACATCTTCCTGTGTCTCTTTTCAGAAACAGCTTCTATGTGAGCCAACAGCCCCTGGAACTGACCAGAGTTAGAACAGACTTCTTTCCCTTTCCCTTGTAAAATTAAGACTTTACAGTTTCAATGCTACCAACAGCATTTCCAAATATCTATGGAGGAGCTGGCTTCATGGCACAGAGGGTTACGCCACTGCCTCCAATGCTGGCATCCCCTGTGAACACTACTCAAGACCTACTTGCTCTGCTTCTGATCCTGCTGCCTGCTCACACACCTGGGAAAGCAGCAGAAGATGGCTCCAGTATTTGGGTCCTTGCCACCCACATGGGAGACCCAGATAGAGTTCTGGACCCCTCTGTCTCTCTGTCTCTCTCTCCTTCTCTGTGTCACTCTGCCTTTCAAATAAATAAAATAAATCTCTATAATGTACATTGAGTGAGAGATGAGAGAAAGGTACTTACATTAACAGCCAGGATAATATAAGCTGATTTCTACGATTCATTAACTTGAAAACATAAATTAAACAGAAACTAAATGAAACTCAAAATGTAACCAAAAAATCATTTGCTACAAATTACAACCATTACATGCAGAGCTGTAACTGAAAAAATGTTACTACCTCTTTAAAAACACACACACACACACACACACACACAAAATGAAGTACTTTGGTTACTCCCTCCAAATGAAGCCTCCGTTAAACTGTAGCTGAATCCTCCCAGTCACTGGAGTTCAAGGACAAGGCTTCCTTCTCCAGCCCACAGCAGATGTCAGTAGCTGCTAGTAATGGGGAGATTAATGGACATCATCAGACACCATCAGCTTCCCCACAGGGTGCCTTTCCTAGTGACATCACTGCTAAATCACCAGAGCATGTATCTCATATTAAAAACTTCTCTTCCACATTCTAAGTACCTTGCCTGTCACCCTCCAGCGGCGGTGGGTATGATCTGCGGAGGACAGCCTGCCAACAGGACAGCTCTAGGAATCCTGTTCCTGGCTGTTTCCCTGGGAGATGAATGGTCACAAGACGTGGGTGCTCAGAATGCCGGCTTGAAGCAGCTCCTCCCAGAAGAAACACACAGCTGCTGGTCCATCAGAGGCTCCATAACAGGATGCAGCCTGGGGACAAGCAAACCCCACACGGGCTGAGAGGAGGCACGCAGCAACGTTCACACCCACTGCCTAGAGTCCCTTCTGCTCCTCCTCCTAGGCGGCCTCATTATGGGCAATCAGGTTCATCAACCGGCAATCGGGTGACAGCACTAATCTAACAGAACAGGGACTCACTCAAGACTGGTTACTCTGCTGACAATTCCACTGTGTGGAAGATAAGTGCCATATTTTCCTAGGCCACAACTCTTTCCCCACTGCGTGGGCATCTCTGCGGGGGAAAGGGGGCACATATTTCTGGTCCCTTTTTCTGTTTTACCCCTCCTCACACTTGTACAGAGATGTCCACAGACCAGACCTTGTGCAAATTAGTAGTTAGTGCGCTCCCAATGCTAAAAATGTCTTGGGCTTTGGCACCAAACAGAAAATAAGAAAACTCGGCAGCCCCCTTACTTCCAGCTGCAGGGACTGTAGGACAGCCAGCGGAGAGCGGCACTTCGGGAAAGTGAAGAACAGGGGAAAAAGTCAGCGGAGCCCGCGCAGCCCCAACCGCCCAAGTGTGCCTGAGGGCACCCCACCTTGGGGACTGTGTGCCTGCGGAGTGAGGCCAGCGGGGCTGAGCCATCCACTGCAGCCCTGAGCTCCCTGCTGGGGGTCACCCAGCCCTGCTCCACGGGAACCTCGGCAAAACGGCCTGGTAGGTCTGAAGTCGCATGGGCACTGAAAGACTCCAGTTCCGGGCAGTCACCTGCCTGCGTGCACCCAGACCACTGACCCAGCTCTGCACTGCAGCATTTCTCAGAAAGTCTCAGCTCCAAAGCCTCTACCTGGTTGTATGTGTTGTTGTTGTTATTATTTTTGTTTTTGTATTTTTTTTGCTTTTAGCCAGTTTTTTCTTCCCAAGAGGAGGGCTCCCTGCGGTACTTAGAACAATATAAAAATGAACTCTCCCACCCCACCCCTCCGATTGTGGTCCAATTTAAAAAAAAAAAAAAAAACGTGAGACCTTTAAAAACCTATTACACCTCCTGGAAACCAGCATCCGGCTCGCTTAAGACTACTTTCGCTTGGCACAATAAAGCTTCTGCCTTTTTTGCTACCTTTTCCCGGCCGTTTATTGCTACACTGAGCCGAAGAAATGAACCCACCGATCCATTCCAGTAACACTGAACACCCGCCACACACCCTTTGCGACTGGGAACACCCCTTGTACCCCGTAAATAAAAGGCATTAAGGAAACTTGAGAAAAGGGGAGACGCGGGACCCCGAGAGCGTGGGGAAACGCGGGACAGCCTGGGTCCCTCTCAACCTTGCCGTCGCCCGATGTCACCCAGCGACCCTGGAACCCCAGCCGCCAGCAGCCCTGGCACCCAACCCCTCTGCATGGTCTCCTTATCTGCCGTGAGAATTCCGGGGAGCCCGGCGGCTCCCTTCAGGACACCCAGCGAAGCAAGGGGGCGCACAGGAACAGTAGTGGCGATGGCTACAGACCAACAACAGGGGAAGGAGAAGCTGCAGGGGAGGCCCCGGTGTTGCGCTTGCAAACTGCCTGGGACCTCAGGTGCAGAGTAACAGACTCGCTGAGTGCAAATGAAGTCACTGCCCCGCCTCCCAGCGCTGGCTAAGGTGAGTGAATGAACTACCGCAGTCCTGGGCTTTGGATCCACCTGTGCGCACATGCGCTCCGACGTGCACACACGCACGCAGGCGCTCGCGTGCGCACGACGTCAGGGCAGGAGGAACTCTGGAAAATGGAGTCCAGGACCAAGGCTTGCCTGCAGACCAGACTCGCTGGCCATCCTCAAGGGCTTGACAGTCTCCAGCAGGTGGAGACAGAATGGGAACTAAGAGCCTTTGCTTTTGTTTGCATCTCTCCACTCTTCCACTCCGAAAATCTCAAAGATGCCCTTATTCCTTTCTTCAACCAACATCCTTTTTAAAATTTTCTTATAAAACTTTTATTGAATAAATATAAATTTTGAAAGTGCAACTTTCGGATTATAGCAGTTTTCCTCCCCATAATCACCCTCTCACCTGCAAACCATCCCATCTCCTACTCCTTTCCCATCCCATTCTTCATTAAGATTCATTTTTAATTATCTTTATATGCAGAAGATCAACTTAGTATATACTAAGTAAAGATTTCAACAGTTTGCACCCACACAGACACACAAAGGGTAAAGTACTGTTTGAAGATTAGTTTTACCATTAATTCACATAGTACAACACATTAAGGACGGAGATCCTACGTGGGGATAAAGTGCACATTGACTCCCGTTGTTGATTTAGCAATTGACATTCTTATTTATGACGTCAGTAATCACCTGAGGCTCTTGTCACGAGCTGCCAAGGCCACGGAAGCCTCTTGAGTTCACAAACTCCGACCTTATTTAGACAAGGCCAGAAGCAAAGTGGAAGTTCTCTCCTCCCTTCAGAGAAACTGAACCAACATCCTTAAGAGTGACACCCAGTGAAGCTGACCCCAATTTCAGGATGCTTTATAAACTCTGCCTTCTTCCAAAAAGTACCTTACGTGCTGCTTACCTGGAAGATTCCTCTGGGTTTTTACCTGTAACAGTCAAATAATAAATGAGAATGAATGCAAAATAATTTTGATGAGTTGCAGAGGGGAAAGCTTAGCATCCAGATTTGAGAATAAAATTTGTATGGTGTTTTATTGATATTTGCTAGTTATTTTCAAATCATTTTAAGTCATCCTTTAGTTCACCAAGTACAGAAAGAATAACAGGAGACCTGGATAGAGAACTAACATTCCTGAGAGACTAAATGCCTTACATCATATCTTTTAGCCCATAGATTAATTCTGGGGACCATATTATCACTAGTTTGCTAAGAGGAGACTCAGGTGGAAAAGGTTTTGTCATTTGCCCATGGGGAATATAGTCTTTTAGGTTAGAAGGAATACCAGCTGAAGTCTAACATAGCTTAAGAAATCATTGTTTTGTCTTATGGCTCAGTTTCTCAAACCTCAGATTTCCCAACTGAAAAAAAAAAAAAATGAGAGGACCAGCAATGTAGCACAGTGGCTTAAGCCACCAGCTGCAAGGCTGGCATTCCAAATGGGTGTCAATTTGAGTCTCTACTGCTCCACTTCTGATCCCAGTCCCTGAAAATGTGCCTGATAAAGCAGTGTAAGATGACTCAAGTCATTGGGCCCCTGCACACATGTAGGAGACCAAGATGGAGTTCCAGGGTTCTGGCTTCAACCTGCCGCAGCCCTGGCTATTGTGGCCATGTGGGGAGTGAGCCTACAGATGAAAGATTGCTCTCTCTGACCCCTCTCTGTTACTCTGCCTTCCAAATAAATAAATCTTTCCCAAAACAATGTGAGAAAGAGGAAGAATACCTGTAGAAGAACACACTGCAAAAATCCACGTAGGATTGCAAATTGTCAAAAAAAATGAATTACACTCAAAGTCTCACTCTTATTATTTCATGGTCATTTTTTATGTTTAATTTTTTTTTGACAGGCAGAGTGTACAGTGAGAGACAGAGGCAGAGAGAAAGGTCTTCCTTTGCCATTGGTTCACCCTCCAATGGCCGTCATGGCCGGTGCGCTGTGGCCGGTGCACTGCGCCTATCTGAAGGCAGGAGCCAGGTGCTTCTGGTCTCCCGCTGCCTGTGACACTGGCCCCCCATATGAGTTCCAGTTCAAGTCCTAGCTGTTTAACTTCTGATCCAGTTCCCTGTTAATGTGCCTGGGAAAGCAATGGAAGATGACCCAAGTACTTGAGCCCCCGTCACCTATGTGGGAGATTCGAATGGAGTCCAGACTTCTGGCTTTATCTAGCCCAGAGGTACTGTGGCTTTTGGGGGAGTGAACCAGTGGATGGAAGATTTCTCTCTCTCCCTCTCTCTCTCTCTCTCCCTGTCTCTCCTTCTCTCTCTATTAATCTACTTTTCAAATAGATAGAGAAATCATACGCGCGCTCACACACACACACACACACACAAATATATAATTAAGGGAAGTGTGGTTATCTTCTTGGAACCATGCCCATAAAATGCATAAAATCTTTATATTAATAAAAGAATTTTGGGGGTCCAGTGTTGTGGCGTAATAGGCTAAGCCTCCACCTGCAGTGCCAGCAACCCCCATATGGGTGTCAGTCCATCTCCCAGCTGCTCCATTTCCTATCCAGCTCTTTGCTTATAGTGTGGGAAAGTGGTGGAAGATGTTCCAAGGGCTTAGGCACCTGCACCCATGTGGGAGAAAATGGAAAGCCCCAATAAGCTGAGCTTGGATTTGAGATAGAATTGGGTGAAAATTGTTGAGCAAACCGAAGAGGAAATTGAAGAAAACTTCACCCATTAAGAGCCCAACATATGCCAGTGGGCATGTGATGGGTGCCCTCTTAACTCAATCGGGCAGGTAAGTAATAGCTCCATTTTATAATTGAGAAAGCAGGCCTAGAAAAGATGATTTCACTTATTCATCAAATATATACACAAGGAACCTATAGATGTGTAATATTTTCCCAAGAAGCTCCGAATATCATAGGAGATAGAGGCAAATCATCATATTATACGAGGATGCTTAGACAAGGTACAATGAAGCCATAAGATCAGTCAGTGTGAGAGGCAGCATTCAAATCCTGGACTATCTGGGTGTGAACTTCACCACCTTAGTGGGCCAGCTTTTAGTTAGCATCCTAACGCACAGTACATTTCAGAGGAGCAGTGGTCCTTGTTGCTGGCAGGGAGTTTTTAAGAGCAAAGAGAGGATGTTGGGAATTGGGAAGCAGCATCTACAAGTAATCCAGCAGCAATTCAGACCCAGAAGAGATGGTGATATATGTCTCCAAAGTGAACAAGCCATAGTGATCCGTCCCATGGGAAGGGTTGTCTCCAGAGTCTAGAGGTGATAATGGTTCTGGCTTTGGGAGCCACTGGAGGTAGGAAACCAGGTTGTTCATGAACAAAACAACCTGAGGACAAGGGAGTAGAGGGCTCTTGAGCTAGGGTGGAGAGGAGAGGGCATATGTGGAATAGCACTGTTGATATGAGAAGGAAGGATGCAAATTCTTGGGTTAGGAGGAGAAAATAAACTCTGCAGGATTGGCTGCCTCAGAAAAAGTAAACCTTTGCTTCTTTCTTCCCCTGTGAGCCCCGTAGCTCAGGGACCCTGGGCTCCAACATTTGTAGAGATGCGTAGTCTGTGGCCAGTGGATGCATAGCTCAAGCAGGCCTTGTGCATTGGGACAGGCTGTAGGCTTCATTGAGTTTGTGACCCATTCCTCTGGGGCATGTGCATGCACCACTCTGGACCAGCAGGCAAGGTTGGCTGAATGACAACAGAGGAGGTGAGGAGAAGAGATGAAACACAGGAAGTAGAGTGTGGAGCAGCTAGAGGAAGAGCTCCACTCTTGGCAGGTGGCTTCCTTTGGTTTCTGATCAAATGGGAGGTTTGTAAAGCCAACAAGAAAAAGGCTAATTTAAAAAATCTATTAGACACTGGCATTGTAGTATAGCAGGTGAAGCCACTGCCTGTGACTCTGGCAACCCATAGGGACACTGGTTCAAGTCCTGGCTGCTCCACTTCCAATACAGCTCCCTGCTAATGGCCTTGGAAAGCAGCAAAAGACAGCCCAAGTGCTTGGGCCCCTGCACCCGTGTTATAGACCTGAAAAAAGCTCCTGGCTCCTTGCTTCAGATTGGTTCAGCTCTGGCATTGTGGCCAATTGGGGAGTGAAACAACCTCTCTATCTCTCTCTCTCTCTCTCTCTCTCCCTCTCTCTCTCTCTGTGTGTGCGTGTGTGTATGTGTGTCTCCTCTTTGTGTAACTCTGATCTTCAAATAAATAATTACATATATATATTGCAATATATATATATATATGTGTATATATATATATATATATATTGCACTGGCTTGTAGCATAGAAGATAAACCCATTGCCTATGACTCTAGCATCCCAAATGGACATCGGTTCAAGTCCTGGCTGCTCCACTTCCAATCCAGCTCCCTGTTCATGGTCTCAGAAATGCAGTGGAAGATGCTCCAAGTGCTTGGGCCCCTGCCACACACGTAGGAGACCTGAAAGAAGCTCCTGGCTCCTGGTCTCCTGGTTTTGGCACAGCCCAGCCCTTGCCATTGCAACCATCTGGGCAGTGAAGCAGTGGATGGAAAATCTCTCTCTCTCTCTCTCTCTCTCTCCTCTAACATTCAAATAAATAATTAAATTTTTAGAAAACATATTGAACTGCAGCATATGTGTCCCCAGGGAGTTCGCCCTTGCCATGAGGGGTCTCCCAGGGAGGTCGTGCATTCACATGCCCGTAGGTTTCTAGGCACTTGTAGGCCTGTAAACACCAATGTGCTGCTGCACTTGGTTTTGGTCACTGAAATTTTCAACAAATTCATATTAAAACCAAAGAGAAAAGTAAATGGGGCCAAGTGAGTGCTATGGAAGACCTTTCTCTCTGTCTCTCCCTCTCACTGTCTATACCTCGACCTCTCAAATAAATAATTTCTTTCTTACAAAAGTGATCTGAATGTCTTATTGCTCCTGAACACCGTCACCCCTACAACTTTTGGAACCTCTGCTCTGTATAGCTCATAGATAAGTATGCATGGAATCTGTAAAATGTCCCCATTTTGTGGGAAAGACAACCAAGGCACAGATACTGCAGAGTTCTGACGAGGTTGGCAGCACCCAAGAGAAGGCCCTGCACAACTTCCAGCAAGAGCAAACTCCCAACCAACATCCAGCAATGCAGCCAGACAAAGAGGCTCAGGAGACTCAGCAGTCCAAGGCACAGGGAATCACTGAGATTCAAATCAACGAAAACTCTGGTATACTGGGAAAGGAAATGAGAGTGGAAAGATCCAGGCCAACATTGGAGAAGCAGAGAACTAAAAAAGTGGAACTTTGGATCTTTTTTCTTCTCTCTCTGGATGGTGGAGGCAGACTTAGGATGGCCAGTGCTGGCTGGGACACAAGAAGCATTTGTTTTGTATTCTCTGGGAGGAGAAGATACTTGTGAATGAAATTTTCTGGGTCACTGCCCAGAGCACTTACTCACTACACACAGATCAAGGATTCCCTTGTCACCAGAATCCCCTATGCCCCCACCAGCCTCTGCCTACAGGTGACACTTGATGAATTCCCATTTGGTCCCTGTACACCTCCAGTAGCATTAGACTGGGCACTGAGGAATGACGAGAACACCATTCCAGGCATAGGAGGGGATTGAGGCTGAGAGACTGGGTATAGGAGACAGACATCATTTTTAAAGATTTTTAATTGACACATGATAATTGTCCATATTTATCAGGTCTGGTGTGAGGTTTCAATACATGAAGACCAAATGTAATGCTCAGAACAGAGTAATAGGCATTATCTATCACCTCAGACCTTTATCAATTTGTTATTGTGATTAAAACATTCAGAATTCTCTCTTAATAGCTACTTTGGAATACACAATAAATTATTATTGTTAACTGCCGTTACCCTGTTATGCTATAAAATGCTAGAAACCAATTCTTCTATATAACTATTTTTGTACCCATCAAGCTGGTGTACATAGTTTTTTCTCTCCATTCCCAGGATCTGGTAACCATTCTCTCTGCTTCTGTGAAATCAACATTTTAGCTTTTAGATATGAGACAGAACATGTGGTATTTGTCCTTCTATGGCTGGGTTATTTCACTTAGCATGCCCTGCAGTTCCATCCATGCTACAAGTGACTGGATTTTTTTAAGATTTATTTTATTTATTTGAAAGGCAGAGTTATAGAAAGAGAGAGGAGAATAGCGCATGCAAGAGAGAGCAAGAGAGAGACAGAGAGAGATCTTCCATCTGCTTGGTTTACTCCCTAAATGGCTGCAATAGTCAGAGCTGGGCCAGGCCAAAGTCAGGAGCCTGGAACTCCACCTGAGTCTCTCAAGTGAATATCAGGGATCCAAGCATTTGGTCCATCTTCTGATGTTTTCACAAACACATTCACAGGGATCTGGATCAAAAGTTGAGCAGTCAGGACTGGAACTGGAGCTCATATGGATGCCAGAGTTGTGAGCAGTGGCTTAACCCACTGAACCACAACAGCAGCCCCCAGAATTTCATTTGTTTTTCTGACTAAATAGGATTCCGTTGTATATAATATTCATCTGTTCATGGGTCAATGGACACCTAGGAAACTTCTCTATCTTAGCCATTGTGAATAATGCTGTGATAACAATGAGATCACAAGTATCTACAGAAGAGGGACAGTATTCACTGCACAAGGCATTCTCAAGGGGAAGGTGCTCAGCAGAGTGGCTTCACCTGGGGCTTTGGCATTTGGGGTAGGTGAAGATGGGTCATGGACCAGCTCTTAAGAGTGAGGGAAAAAATGCCACCAAGAAGACGCTGGCCAGGATGGAGCTGGGAGAGCAGCAGTCCAGCACAAGGTGCCTGCCAAATTAAGCCAGCCTATAGGCATCAGAGTGGGGAAAGGAGTTAGGGGAATTACTATCAATCAGGTCCTCATTATGCCAGGCAGGTGCCATGGTCTCCCTTTCATAATAGCTACCTTTGAATGAGCATCCATTGAGTCTCAGGTACTTTCTGTCCATGAACTCACTTACTTCACAGTGATTACTCTGTGATTACTCTGTGAGTTGGTCATTAAAATCTCCACTGTTAAATTAGGCAAAAGGAACTCAGAAAAGTTAAGTGGCTTGCCTGAAGTTACACAGCTGGTGCAGACCCAAAATTTAAGTCCAGTTCTGATCACTTTAAAGTTAGTGTTTGCTATGTTAGTCAGTCAGTCATTCCTCAGTGCCAACACTCCCCCAGATCTTGGGCACAAGAGATTCCATAGGAAAAAAGGACGTCCTGACTGTTAGTCATGATAGGACAGCATAAATTCTGTAACAGGTACCATCCAAATCTCAGGGGTTTAAGGTAATCAATAACTCTAATCAGTGTCACAGTCTGGTGCTGCTTGGAAAGGGTGGGGGTGGGTTTGGTTGATGGACTACTTGTGCAGTCATTCTGGCGTCCAAGTTCATTTCATGGTGTTTCTTGTCCATCTTTTTACATCCTTAGAATCTCTTATTGAGTCCTCTGTAATCTGCCAACAGATAAGGGAAAAGGGAATATAAAGGCAGACATTTGGCACAGCAATTAAGCTGCCCCTTGGCACACCCTCATCCAATTCCAGAGGGCCTGGTTCAAGTTCCAGGACTTCACCTCCAATTCAGATTCCCTCTAATGCACAGTCTAGAAGGTAGCAAGTGATGACATTAAGTCCTTGGGGCTCTGACCCCCCATGTGGGGGTTTCAGTCTCCCAACTTTGCCCTGGCCAACCCTGGTATTTGAGAGTCAAGCAGCAGATGGAAGATTCTCTCTCTCTCTCTCTCTCTCTCTCTCTCTCTCTCTCTCAAATAAATACATACATACAACTCCATAGTATAGGGTGGGGGCCCATCTGTTCAACTTCCAAAGGGCCTGGGGAATTGGCTTCAGTGGTGAGCCCTATGAGAAGAGGAAATGGATTCAATGAACATCTGTGCAGTCCCCAGAGTATCAGCTCTGCTGATTTCTTGCTTGCAATCTTGGATGGGGTACTTAACCACTCTATGCCTTCACTTCTTCATCTATAGCATTAAGGTAACGATATCATCTATGTTATGTGACAAGATTAAGCAAGGATTAATACACGTGAACCATTTAAAACAGAGGCTAGCACACAGTGAGCGCTGGATAAATGACATCAAGCTGTACTCGCGCCATCTTTTAGAGACCATAATGCATGTTAGAGTAGAAGTCCTCAGAAGTCTCAAAAGAGAGAGACTGTTTTTTTTTTTATTAAATGTTGGTTAACCCAGGATTTCCCAAACATGTTTGTCCTGCAAAATGGTCTCTCTCTTTTTTTTTTTTTTTGTATGACACCTTTCAAGCATCCAGTGAAACTGGTATTTAATCTTTCTGACAAGTACATTTCTTTGGCTCCATTGGAAAGATAGGTGGGTTCCGGGGAAGTTTAGTAAACCAAGGTCTGAAAAGTATTGATTCTAGAGAGCATTAAAATTCATCCTCTACTTGTTAAATGCTTATGAAGCATGTGCAGACATACACTGTTAGCTCACTTGGTTATTACTATTCTTATTATTGTGCCTTAGCATAGGCACTGTGTATATTACATATATACATATATTCTATATATATGCTATGCATATGAATATATATATTCATAGAGATAACAAAAAGGGAGCCTAAGCAAGATAAAACCAGTGCCTTAGTCACAGAGCTGGTAATTGCTAGAGCTGATATCCAAGCCCAGATGTATCTGAACTTGAGAGTCTATGGATTTTTAAAGAACTGGTACTGCAGCCAGGCTCTAAAAACATAGATCTCCAGTGGCCTTTAAATAAAGCTGGACCTCAGCACTAACAAAACACTACAATAGCCTGCTGCTTTTTGTCAGCCTTCTTGGGGAAGGATAATAGATTTGTGGTTACCAATGAGCTCTTTGACATTGAGATGTAGGAGAATTTAGAGCATTGTGATTTAGGAATTTTGAGGGGGATGTCAGAGGGTTCAGGGTCTGAATTACAGATAAAAGAACATATAGCCTACCAACCTAAAGTTATCACAATGACCCTGTTTGAGCTATATTTGTTCCTCTTTCTTTTTTCCACTCTGCAATATACTCAAGAAACTTTAGAAAATAGAAATGGATCAATTTAAAGTTTTATTTCTGAAAAAAATTTGCTCTTTGTAATGTGCAGGACCATTCTCCTTTGATGGGAGACACAGATACTTACCTGAATCTAGGTTGAAAACATAATGTAAAAAGGAATTATGATAATAGATACTTTGCAATTAAAAAAAAACTGGTGCTGGACAACTATTTTTGCTATATTCTTCAGATCCAAATAGGATGTTCATTTCTTTCAGATATTGTTATTAGAAGTTATTCTTTGTAACACTTTACTGCATTATATCAGACATGTATATACTTGAATGGAAGAGTGAGGGAGTGAGAGATCTCACATCTGCTGGTTCACTCTCCCAGATTCCAACACATCACCAATGATCAGTCAAGTCCCACTGACCTTGGAAAGCAACCCAAGTGCGCATGCGCACTGAACACTCCTGGCCACCAGGCTTCTGTGCACATGTGTAACCCACAGAGCTCGAGAGCCAGGCGTGCCTGTGCAGTTGTGTATTCAGGCGTTGCTTGGCAACAGGTACTGTGAGCTCAGAGAAGTGCCCGAGGCCCTGGCTTGTGGCTCCAAACAGCTGCCACAGGTGCCTCAGGCCTGGGAGTCTGTGAGAGGTGGCCGCCAGTCTCGGCCCGGAAGAAGGCTTGCTGCTTCCCATATCAGAAGGGGGATCAGGTGTGAAAACGGTGGATCTGATGAAATCCCAGTCCGGGATCTGTCAGCGCGGGTGGAGTGGCCCAAGACCACCTTAGGTACGGACTACCTGACTGACCTCCTCCTTGAATACTTCATTTATTGTCACAGCTTTTTGATGGGCTGTGGAGCTGTTTCTGAGGGTCTAATCATGTGATCTGCAGATATGGACTTTTGGTTTTCCTCCTGTGAAATTTGATGCCTTGTTTTCCTTTTTTTCTTTCTTTTTTTTTTTTTTCATCCCACACCCTGTGAGTGAGAGCCCTGCTTGTGCAGACCCTGTCAGAGTGACAAGCCTGGTTTGTCGGGGACCTCTGGTTGTGGCAGTTTTGCTTTTTCCCGCCCCTCCGGTTGTGACAGTCTTGCTTTTTCTGTGCACCCTGGGCTTGATAGCCCTTCTTTGTCCTGACCCCGGGTCTGACAGCTTTGTTTTGTGCCACCCCTCAGTGGGTGATAGCCCTGCTTTGTACCACCCCCTGGGACTGACAGACATGCTTTGCCCCTCCCCTCTGGGTGTGACAGCCCTGCTTTTTTGGAACCCAGAAGTGACAGCCGGCCCCCTGGCTGTGGCAGTCTTGCTTTGTCCTGCCCCTCTGGGCATGGCAACCTGCTTTGGCCCTCTGGCTGTGGCAGTCTTGCTTTGTCCTGCCCCTCTGGGCATGGCAACCTGCTTTGTACCACCTCTCAGGGAGTCACAGCCCTGCTTTGTACTGCCCCCTGGGACTCACAGCCCTGTTTTGCCCTGCTCCTCTGGGGGTGATAGCCCTGCTTTGTCCAGCCCCTGTCAGAGGGACAGACCTGGTTTGTCCAGGCCCTCTGGCTGTGGCAGTCTTGCTTTTTCCCGCCCCTCTGGGCATGGCAGCCTGCTTTGTACCACCCCTCAGGGAGTGACACCCCTGCTTTGCTGCACCCCTCTGGGTGTGACAGCCCTGCTTTGTTCCAACCCCAGTAGTGACAGCCCTGCTCTGTCCAGCCCCTGTCAGAGGGACAGACCTGGTTTGTGCAGGCCCTCTGGCTGTGGCAGTCTTGCTTTGTCCCGCCTCTCTGGGCATGGCATCCCTGCTTTGTCCTGCCCCCTGGGACTGACAGCCTTGCTTTGTACTGCCCTGTGGAACTGACAGCCCTCTTTGTCCTGACCCCTGGGAATGACAGCGCTGCTTTATCTCCTCCCTTTGGGAGTGAGAGCCCTGCTTCCTCCTGGCCCTCTCTAGGAGTGATAGCCTGCTTTGTACCACCCCCTGGGAGTTACAGCCCTGCTTTGTCCTGCCACCTGGCAGTGACAGCCCTGCTTTGTCCTGCTCCCTGATGGTGACAACCCTGCTTTGTCCTGGCCCTAGGCCTGTGGCAGTCTTGCTTTGTCCTGCCCCTCTGGGCATGGGAGCCCTGCTTTTTCCCAACCCCTGGGATTGACTGTGCTGCTTTGTTCTTCCCCTCTGGGAGTGACAGCCCTTCTTTGTCCTAGCCCCCCACCCAAGAGTGACAGCCCCATGTCTGACTCCTGCTGGCTTTCTCTTTTTCGAACTGCTCTTGATATGGCTTCCAAGACTCCATGAAATAAGAGCAGTCGGAGTTGATATCTTTGGTTCCAGGTCTGAGGGGAACTGACAGATGGCTTTGCTCTTCTAGTTTTCCTCCATCTGGTCCTCCACTTGCATAATGGGTACAATCAAGTTTTCATCCTTCTGGCTTCTCTTTGGATTGTGACTGTGACTTGATAGTCCCAGGGAGTGTTGCTTTCATGAGTGAGTGGGTAAATGAGTGAATCAACACAATGCTTCCTGAAGTCATATTGTTTCCCTGTAATGGGAACGAGTGGCCAAACCAGTCATTGGAAAATGTTGATATTCATGAAAATTTTCTGTGAGAAAAGAAAATAATGACAAATTGACTTTAGTTGATTAAACCAGAAAAAATAATCTGCGTGCAATTCATTATATATCAGCTTTTTGATGGGCTGTGGAGGTGTTTCTGAGGGTCTAATCATGTCATGTGCAGATATGAACTTTGGTTTTTCTTTTTATCCCACACCCTGTGCCTGAGAGCCCTGCTTTGTCCATCCCCTCTCAGAGTGACAGATTTTGTTTGTCCGGGCCCTCTGGCTGTGACAGTTTTGCTTATTCCCGCACCGTGGGATTGACAGCCCCGCTTTATCCTGCTCCTGTGGGAGTGACAGCCCTGCTTTATACAGCCCCCTGTGACTGACAGCCCTGCTTTATACAGCCCCCTGGGACTGACAGCCCTGATTTGTCCCGACCCTCAGGGGGTGACAGCCCTGCTTTGTACTGCCCCCTGGGACTCACAGCCTTGCTGTATCCTGCCCTTTTTGGTTTGAGAGCCCTGCTTCCCTGGCCCCCTGTGATGATAGGCCTGCTTTGTCCCCCCCTCTCAGAGTGTCTGCCCTGCTTTTTCCCAGCCCTTTGGCTGTGGCAGTCTTGTTTTGTTCCACCCCTGTGGGCATGACAGCCCTGCTTTGTACCACACCTCTGGTTGTGGCAGTCCTCCTTTGTCCTGCCCCTGGACATGGCAGCCCTGCTTCAGCGTCCTGACACTTTTTACTAGCTTAGTTCTTCTGGACTGCAAGGACCAGTTTCACAAACATCACCAATGCTTAGTCAAGTCCTGTTGACCTTGGAAAGCAACCCAAGTGTTCAGATTCACCCTGTTCATGTGCACTGAGCACTCCTGGCCACCAGGCTTCTGTGCACATGCGCAGCCCACAGAGCTCGTGAGCCAGGCATGCCTGTGCAGTTGTGTGTTCAGACATTGCTTGGCAACAGTTACTGGGAGCTCAGAGATGTGTCCTGACATTTGTTGACTACCCACAATGTTTTCATAGGAATTTTCAACATGAGAGATTTATTTGGAAAATAAGAATTGATAACCCAAAAAATAATACTTTATTATTTCTACCTGCAGCAGGACACATTCTCAATTAGCTACAATCCTTGAATCTGTTTTCCTCCTTTGAAACTCAAGGCCATCTACTACTGCCAACAATACATACACACAAAGGAAGAAGATAGAGAACACTTCATGCCCCACTTTCTACCTGACAGCACCAAGTAGCCACAACTCATGTTGTGTGAGACTGCAAAAGAATACTCCAGATTACAGCAGAGAGGGGAAAAGCATTCTCAATTTTAACATTGCACAGATCCATATGGTAGAAGTTACAGATAATAGATTCAACTCCAAAGAATTCAAGGGAACCTTGGGATTTCAAATGTGAATCTTAAATAGATGCTGAGTGAGAAAGATGTCTTCACAGTTGGTTAATGAAAAATATTCCACTGTGAAGGATTAACTGCTGTGTCTGAGAATGCAAGAGCACACAGGACATGAAGGAACCGAACTCTGTTGAAAAAGACAATGAATTCAGAGCCTAGAATGAAAGTTGATCCAGAGTCACACAAGCTTAATGTTTACCCTTCTTCTCACTGAGGAAGAATTTAATGTCAACCCTACTGCATGGCATATTTTATGTGTTGAATGTAGATATCTCCATGGTTAAGTTGAGTAGAAAGTATGTGTAAAACATTTGTCATGAAGTGTGAATTCATTCCTTCTCTATAACTTGAATAGTAAAAACATTCTGTGTCAATATACAATGGGAGTATGGGAGAAATAATTTTAGTCTGGACTGGAGGACTAGAGAAGTCCCTTATTGAGAATATCTGGTACACCAATGTTCCCTATTACCACTTTCACAAGGTGACATAAGGACAGGTAGAATCATACTTCCTCCATTTGATGGAGGGAAAACTGAATCACAAGATGACACAACCTGGAAGAGCTAATCTTGCAGTGGAAAGACTCCAAGGTCTCTCCATTCAATGGTTCATTCACCCCCTTCTATTCTTTTTGAAGTTGTATTGATTTATTTGAAAGGCAGAGTGACAGAGAGGCAGAGGCAGAGAGAGAGAGGTCTTCCATCCACTGGTTCACTCTCCAAATGGCCACAATGGCAGGAACTGGGCTGATCCAAAGCCAGGAGCCAGGAGTTCTTCCAGGTCTCCTCTGCAGGAGCAGGAGCCCAAGGACTTGGTTCATTGTCCCGTCCCGCGGGACAGCAACTGGGGCCGAGCACCTAGAAGGAGAAATGAAAGGGACAGGAGACACAAAGATGGCAGCAAGACAGGTGCCGATCAAGCTGCGACTTTATTTTTCAACCACACACTTATATATCATCGAGGCAGGGTATCGGGAGGGGGAAGGAGGGGGGGCTTATCTTGTAGCTGCAAGGCTAGTGCAAGTAGGGGAAAGGTTACAAGGCCTTAAGGCACAAGGTCACACAAGGTTGCGTTATCAGTACTATCTGGTCTGGCCTGTCTAGCCCTGTCTCTCCACTAAGAGGTCACATGCTGCGTGGTCCCCGACAGTTCATCTTTCACTGCTTTCCCAGGCTATAGCAGAGAGCTGGATCAGAAGTGGAGCAGCTGGAACTTGAACCAGCACCCATATGGGATGCCAGCAATGCAGTTGGTGACTGTACCCACTACTCCACAGCGCCAGCCCTTAACTCTCTTCTTAAAATGGGTCTAGTAGGTCCTAACAGCAAGGAAACTGATCTTTCTCCAAGCATCCTTACATCCTTATAAAATTTTCTGGCAAAGGCAAGCAAGTGAAATTTATTATATAGTGGATGATATATTTGGAATAGTGATGAAATGTTTCTATAACTCATGATCTTTTGTTACTATAAAATAAGGTTTATTCATTTTTCAAAGATTTATTTTATTTATTTGAAAGATTTACAGAGAGAGGAAGAGACAGACAGGGAGGTCTTTTTTTAACTTTTAATTAGTAAATATACATTTCCAAAGTACAGTTTATGGATTACAATGGCTTCCCCCTCCAACATTCCTCCCACTCGCAACCCCCCCAGCTCCCGCTCCCTCTCCCATTCCATTCACATCAAGATTCATTTTAAATTATCTTTATATAGAGAAGATCAATTTAATATATATTAAGTCAAGATTTCATCAGTTTGCACCCACACAGAACACAATGTGTAAAATACTGTTTCAGTACTAGTTATAGCATGAATTCACATTGAACAACACATTAAGTACAGAGATCCTACATGAGGATTAAGTACACAGTGACTCCTGTTGTTGACTTAAGAACTAATTATAAAACCCTCTTGGGGCCGGCTCTGTGGTGTAGCAGGTAGAAGCTGCAGTGCCAGCATCCCATGTGGGTGTTTGTTCAAGTCTCAGCTGCTCCACTTCTGATCCAATTCTCTGCTATGGCCTGGGAAATAGTACAAGATGGCTCAAGCCCTTGGGCCCCTGTACCCATGTGGGAGACCTAGAAGAAGCTGATGGCTCCTTTCTTCAGATCAGAGCAGCTCCACACATCGTGGCCATCTGGGGTGTGAACTAGCAGGTGGAAGACCTCTTTCTCTCTCTTTCTACCTACCTGTAACTCTGCCTTTCAAATATATAAATCTTAAAATAAAAAAAGCTGGAGTCAGCACTATGGTGCAGTGGGTTAAATCCCTAGCCTGCAGTGCTGGCATAACATATGGGCACCGTTAGAGTCCTGGCTGTTCATCTTCCATTCCAGCTCTTTGCTATGGCCTGAGAAAGCAGAAGATGGCCCAAGTCCTTGGGCCCACACACCCACATGGGAGACTGGAAGAAGCTCCTGTCTCCCAGCTTCACATCAGCTCAGCTCTGCACATTGTGGTCATTTGAGAAGTGAACCAGCAGATAGATGACCTATTTCTGGCTCTACATCTCTTTGCAACTCTGCTTTCACATAAATAAGATAAGTCTCTAAAAAAAAAAGCTCAAGTTGACAACTTAGTTAGCAGCAAACAAAATATCTTCAACAAAAAATATATTACCACAGATATAGAGAGGCATTACATCATAATAAATGGATTACACATCAGGATGATATAACAATTATAAATGTTAATGTACCAAAAAACAAAGCCTCAAAAGGCAGAAAGCAAAATTCACACAATTTAACAAGTAATTAAAAAAAACACAAGTAATATTAAACAATTAGTATATCTGTTATAGTGCTAAAACATAAAAATCAGTCAACTATAAATGTGAATGACAGCATGTTGACCTAATTAATATTCCTAGGCCACTCTGTGAAAAATAATCACCAAACAAACATATGCTGAGTAATAATTAAGGACTAAAATAATAAAGTGTTCTGTCTGATCACACTTTCAAGGTAGAAGTCAGTAAGAAAAAGAAAACCAGAAGAGTCTCCAATATTTAAAAATGAAGAAATACATTTCCAAATAATCTATGAGTGAGAGAAGAACTCACAAGGTAAATTAGAAAGTATGTTGAACAAATGATCCCATAACAGTGACATCTGGGGCTTATTAGTGATAGGACATGCAGTGTGGGTTGACTGGTAGACCACATGGAATACCTGGGTGAGTGATGTTAAGGAGAAGAAAATAGAAGAGTTCAAGGAGAAAGATGAGAAATCACCAGTGAGGTCATGTTAGAAAAAAAAAAGAAAAAAAGAGAAAAATTCAGGAGCAGATCACTTACATTGGTTTCAAATATTTCAGAGAAAAAAATTGAAGAAGAGGGCAGGCATTTAGACTACTGTCTATGATGTCATCTGAGAAACTCTAATCCAAATTCAGAGTGTCATGGTTTGAGTCCCAACCCTGATTCATGATTCCAGCAGCTTGCTAATGCAGATGCTGTGAGGCAGTAGTGATAACTCAAGTAACTGTGCAAGGTGGGCAAGGACTACATTCCTGCCTCTCAGCTGTAGCCTTAGGCCAGTCCTGGCTGCACTGGGTATTTCAGAAGTGAGTCAATTGAGTTCTGTCTCTTTTTTCTGTCTTGATCTCCCTCTCTCTCTGTCAACCTCTCAAATATATATATATATATATATATATATATATATATATGTATGTATATATAGGCTTTGACTATATGTTCTTTTGAAATACTTGAAGAATTGAATTTTGACTATTTTGAGTAGGTTAAACTCCAAATGAAGAATAGAATGATTTGCCTTGACATAAAAATTAACACTAGCTCTAGCATGGCTGGAAGAAATGTATAAGAGAATTTATTAAGAAAACCACTGTCCACTATATCACCACAGGACCATTAAAGACTATTTCAGGTTTTACATCCCACATGAGTGCTCTAAGTTTCAGCTTGAATTATGTAACTAATAGTCTTTTGTTATTAATCAGAAAAACCAGAGGGCAATTTGCAATTAGAATACATGGTTCTAGTGTGTTCTAAACATAACTATCTTTTTTATGTATATTCTATAACAATGAGTTTTAATTACTTTTACTTTTCCATTTTAATTATCACAACCTCTTAAAGCTCCTAAAATACAACATAAAACAAATGGGGAAATAAGTTAATAAATAATTTACTGGAGATGTCTTCATTACTCGGACCTATGTAGAAGTCTCTAGAACTGTATCTGTAAAGGAAGGTGAATGGAGGGAGTTGTGAGAGAGCTGATCTGGCTTGCTCCTACATTCTACTGCACTAAGCAAATCATACTGTGTAGAACAAAGAATACAGAATAACAGGCATGAGCCAAGAAACAAAAGCAATGAGCCTCCCTGTATGGGAACAGTGCTTTACAAATTATCAAGTTAGTGAAAATATTTATTTGCTACTTACTTTGCTGGTTTGCTCCCCTAAAGACTACAATAGATGGGATCAAAACCAGCACCCATATGGGATGCTGGCAATGCAAATCATAGCTTAACCTGCTGTGCCACAATGTCAGCCTCAATTCTGTAAGAAAAATGTTACTGAAGAGAACTAATTTCTATTTTAAGGATTATTGTTCAAATCATTTTCAGTACACCATGGAAAGAAATATAATGCTGTCACTAAAACCTACATTAAAAAATGCTTGGTCGGTGTTAAGCATTTCTAATTGATACAGATGCACAATGCAGGGCTCCATGTTACTGTTTATAGTAGAACACCTCTTGTGGTTGTATCCCTACAAATCCAAATCCATAGAATTTATGCACCTTGTCATTTAGATTTTTCTCCCCACAACTATATAGAAAAAATGGACAAACTGTAGTACATCATTGCAGTGCATTTTTCTGGTACTTGGTCCAAATGACACACCTTCCAGGACCCAAGCTTTCACAGATTCCTTCAACACAATAATCCTTGCCTTTGCCATTTCACTTCCTTTATTCCATGGGACATCAGTGACTACAATACTAACATACTTTGAAAAGTAGGTACCTGCTGGAATTTGCCTTATCAGACAGTCATCTGGTGATGAAACCTGGGACTTGCTTGATGGGAGACGTGGGTGCAAGCAAGAACTACAGAAAATCACCAAAGGAGGGATGGGTATTGTGGTGCAGCAGATTAAACTGCTTCTTGGGATGAATCACATCCCAGATCAAAGATCTTGGTTTGTGTCCTGGCTATTCGATACCTGCAGTGCAACTTCCTGCTAATGTGCCTGGGAGGATAAGAACTTGGGTTCTTGCCATCCCAAAGGGAAAACCCAGATATACTACATTCTACTTGACATCAGTCTCGTAGTTATGGACATTTCGGGAGTATGTTTCTGAAGTCACCTGTGTCATCCTTCTCAAAGATCATGTGAAACTTGTAACATCACCCAGTTTTTGCTTACAGTTAACATAAGAGAGCATCGCTAAAATCTTGCTCACTCTGGGCAGAAGGATCAACAACTGTTTGGGCCTTAGGCATTCTAGGATTCCCTTGCCTAGTCCATGATGCTCTAGGGCGAGGGTGTGCATCAAAGGGGTGTCCTTTCATGTGGATTCCAACTGATGGAGTCCACTCCTTCATTCAGCATGAACCACTTTGTTAGAGAGGAAATAGGATCTTCATCCAGAACCCTAATTTCCACCATAAACCCACTGCTCATGAAAACCACACTGTGTATAGACTTCTATGAACTCAAGGAAGGTACTAGGCAGGCCACACATCACAGAAATGGAACAGACCTTTTACTTGTTGGTGAGACACCACAAAGACTCCACAAACCAAACTGCCCCATAGTAATAGATCTTGCACACACTTCACAGTGATTTCGATCAGGATTTGGGAGATATTTTACTGGTAGGTGGAATGCCCTCATGCTTCAAATGGATAAACCAATGTTATACAGGTCAGTAACAGGATCCTTCAGTGGCTGAGCTTGAACCACTCATACTGCACACTTTCCTGCTCATGTGGTCTGCACAGTCCCCTTGCCCCACTGCAATCTTGCATCGACCACATTCATGGAGCTTCTGTAATCAGCTTCTGAACATCTGTAAGCACACAGAGTCATTTAGCTTAACTGCTATACCACAGTCCCAGACACTGACATGGGAATCTCTTGAAGCACAGCCCACAGAACCCCTTTCCTGATTCCCGTTCAGAGGATCCAGTGCCACTGTGGCTCCCACACAGACTGAGGCTTATGGCTAACACCTCAATATCAGGATTCAGCCCCCTGGGTATCATGGGTGTTTCTGCTCCACAAAAGTGGAGAATGTATGTCCCACTTCCCAGGGCTCCCCTGTGGCCTGTACAATCACCTTTTCTCCTGGGATCAACCTTCAGGGATACAGAATCCATTTAATCCATCAGGCAGCATTGGGGGCCACAAAGCCTGAAATTTCTGGGAAAGGAGAGAGCAGAATGGCCAATGCTCTGAATGATCCTGAAAAATCTTCTCACATGGTTTTGTGCCAGGGATGCCATGGCATGGGAAAACACATTTCCCACAGCCCCGGCACTCCTCCTATCAGGTAATAAGAATGATTCATCTATTTCCTGGGTACTCAGTCCTGCTGTCTGGACAGCATACATGATGTATCAGAATTCACCTGCAACCCTGTGCTATCCAAGTCAAATTCTGAAGAATCTTAGCTTAGCAAACTCATGTTTCAAAGAAACGTATGAGGAATGGAGAAAATCAAAAGTGAGCACAAGACTTGATGATAATTGTCACTACTTTTATTTTAAGTTCTGGTAGTTATGTTGTAGTTATAGAACCCCTGTTACTTCATATGGATGCTTGCTTAAAGCACAAGGATAGGAACAATGACTCTATTCTACTTTAAGACACTGAAACAAATAAACAAGCTTCTTAGGGCTACTCATGTCTAACCCTTTATAAAGATGCTTGCTCTCATGTAGTGAAATCATCAGCGATGCATCAATGGATCATATTACACACCTGGGAAAACTCTACTAGTGCACATATTGGAATAAAATAGCGGGTCTCAAGTTGGGTGCATTTGAAACTCATTGTGGAAATACAAAATTCCAACTCTGATAATTACTCAGCTAGGAACTCCTGAAAATCCATCTGTTCCTTTATCCATCTGTCCATCTGACACATCTTCACAAATCTGAGAGCTGGATCTGCATGCTGCTATAGACAAAACAAGGTCAGCACAGGGTTGCATGGGGTTCCCACTGCTACTGCTGCTCCTCTCCAAATGGGGAAGATCAGGATTGATGTGCACTTCCTTCTCTGTACCCAAGACATGATTTACCCTGCTTAAAATCCTGATTCTTCTCTAATCCTGCCATTGCCCTTGAATGACAATACTGTAAATGCAGGAAGCTCAGTTTTGAGATTCCAGTCTTTCAGCTGTCCCCACTCAGAGCACAGTTCTGGAAACAGAACCCAGCTGTCAGCTAGCAGGAGAGGGAGCCCAGTGTTCTCATTCCACAGGTATGGAGTGGAGTTTTCTGAGAGGGGAGAGAGGAAACAGCTCTGCATTCAAATGGCACTGAATCTCCCTGCTTTCAACAAATACTAAATTTTCTTCAGTAAATATTTCTTAATTTGCTGCAACTTTAGGACCATGTCTAGAGACTTTACTTTTGTTTCACCATAATTTTGACCAGGGTTAGCACTGTGACACAGCAGGTTGAACCACCATTTCCAAGGCTTGCGTCCTGTTTCACAGTGCTGGTTCCAGACCTAGTCATTATGCTTCTGATGCAGTTTCCTGATAATACACTTGGGATGGCAGCAAAGGATGGCCCCAAGTGCATGGCCCTTGCCACCTGCATGGGAGATCCAAATGGAATTCTGGGCTTCTGGCTTTGGCCCAGCCAAGCCTAGGACATTGGGGGAGTGAAGTGCAGGATGGAGGATCTTTCTATATTTCCTTCTCTCATTGTCACTTTGCCTTTCAAATACATAAATGAATAAGTTTTTTAAAATAATTTTATCATTTCTAGAATGAAGGTTCACATAGTTTTTTTTTTGACAAGCAAAGATAGACAGTGGAAGAGAGAGAGAGAGAGAGAGAGAGAGAGAGAGAGAGAAATGTCTTCCTTCCACTGGTTAATTCCCCAAATGGCTGCTACAGCCAGCACACTGTGCAGATCTGAAGCCAGGAGCCAGGTCTCCCTCCTGGTCTCCCATGCAGGTGCAGGGCCCAAGCACTTGGGCCATCCTCCACTGCCTTTCAGGGCCACAGCAGAGAGCTGAACTGGAAGAGGAGCAACTGGGACAGACCAGCACCCTGGTCCACATAGTTACTCACCCTGTCATGCCAAAAACTTTAAAGCTGCATGCTCTGAGAATTGTGTTTCTAATGTCCACACAGTAATTACATGTGAGTTAACAAAAAAAAAAAAACCTCAATCGAACATCTCCTATAAATGACCCACAATATTACTTATGTGCCTTGGAAGTTGTGAAGATATTAAGGGGATTTGTATAATTATAATATTAAACTTTATTTTAACCCCTATAAAGGTGGCCCCCATGTTCATTGAACTGGTAATATCAGTGCATGTGTTGAAAAAGACATGCCCAATGATAAATTTAAACTCTTGGGTATTACAAGCGGTGGTCAAAGATCAGAAAAACCCACAATGATTTACTGTGTGGTTAATTTAGTAGATAATGCTGAGAAAAGAAGAAACCCTAATTAAAAATCTTGCTTTACACTTTTGGGGAATGCACCTTTCCTACATGTCCATATATTCCTAAATATTAGTGCTGAGTAGCAGTGATGTAAAATGTGCAAGTTTTAGGAAATCACCCCTCGTGTTGACTGTTCTAGAGGATTATGAGGTGTAATTTTTGTATTCTTTTATTTCTGATATTTATTTTTTAGACACTATAAATATTGAATAATACATATTCATTTTTCTCATCATTCTACTTTTCATCATCAATGTCTGCTAATATATCACCAAAGGGATTGCTGTATTCATTTTACCTGTATACAACAGTTTCGTGTGTGTGTCCACTCATGTGCTAATGTTGACCGAAATAGCATCAACAATGATACCATGAGAAATGCTAACACTCATCTCAAAGCCAGGTCTTCCTTAGAGATGGTTGCCTAGGAAGCAGTAAACTGGTCTGTTTTGTTATGGACTAATGTGTGTCTTCACACACACACAAAAAATTGACCTACATGAAAGATCTCCGCAAGTGAGATCCCAGTGGAAAGAACGGGTCATCAAAGAAGGAGGTACCTTTCTCTGAAGGGAGGAGAGAACTTCCACTTTGACTATGACCTTGTCTAAATATGATAAGAGTCGGTGAACTCAAAAGACTTCCATAGCCTTGGCAACTCATGACTGGAGCCTGGGGAGATTACTGATATAATAATGATTGTCTTTTTGTGTTTTCTGTGTAGCACATCTTTAAGCATTTTTTGTAAGCCTGGATGAGTGGTGACAAATTCTTTCAACTGTTTGTTATGGAAGGTCGGTATTTCACAATCATTCATAAATGAGTGCTATGTAGGGTACAGGATTCTGTGTTGTCAGTTATTGCTGGAGGAAATATTACAGTGCTGAGGAACATAATTTACAAACAGCTTTATGGAAATCAATCAGAGAAGTTTTTTTGGAATTATGTCTAATATATAAGAAAAAGTTCACTTAATTATGAGTTCCTTGAACACTATAACTGCATTTTTTTTCTTCTCACAGTCCATTACCACTCCTAGTAGTAGTGAAAATTTTGGCCCTATTACCAGGTCTGTGTTTTTTGTGCTTTTACCAACTGACTTTTTGGATCATATTTATGTATGCAATTTGTACTTAAAATCTAGCCTTATTCCGTGCCTCAGTGAACAGTAACCTGATAATGAAGAAAAATTATTTTATAAGCAATTTCCTCATTACCCTGATTGATAGTGAATGTATTCTCCTGTAAATCATCTAACATGTTATTTCAGTCATTTGTTTATACTTACATCAACAGATTACAGTGTGAGCGCCTTTCAGAATAATTAGATCTATTCCAGAAGTAAGGGAAACTCTATTATGATTGATTGTGATTTTACTTCCTGTTGCCATGTAGTTTACAAAGTAAGCTGCATGTTATGTAAGAAGCAACTGTGGCGCTGTGGGTTAAAGCCCTGGCCTGAAGCACTGGCATCCCACATGGGTGCCAGTCTGAGTCCCTGCTGCTCCCCTTCTGATCTAGCTCTCTGCTATGGCCTGGGAAATCAGTATAAGATGGCCCAAGTCCTTGGGCCTCTGCACCCACATGAAAGACCCAAGGAAGCTCCTGGTTTCTGATCAGTGCAGCTCTGGCCGTGGCAGCCCTCTGGGGAGTGAGCAAGCAGATGGAAGACCTCTGTCTTGGTCTCTACCTCTCTTTGTAACTCTGTCTTTTAAATAAATAAAAATTAATTAATAAAATTAATTAATAAAAATTTAAAAAGAAGCAAATCAGATATGCATAGGAGAATGCATGTCTAGTTTTTCTACTTAGTGACCCAGAGTGTATATATTGATGAAAAATGTGCTGTTATAGATGTTGGTGTCATTTGAAGAGCTGGCTGTGTACTTCACTCAGAGGAATGGCAGGAACTGGACCATGCTCAAAGGATCCTGCACAGGGATATTATGTTGGAGACCTACAGCAGCCTGCTGTCCTTGAGTGAGTGACATACCCCTTTCTTGCCAGATGGAACACTTTCTTCCCATTTGGTAAATAAATGAACACTTTATAAGTTTAGTGCAGTGTAGGTATAGATTTAAAGCCATGAAAAATGAGGAAAGGATTCAGATTGACACTTTTGTCACACAGCTCCTGATACCAAGTTGTCCTTCAAAAATATATGTTAGTGGTCACAAAGTTCAGCATTTTTTCCTTTTCGCAGGATATTGCAGTACCAAACCTGAGGTGATCGTCAAGTTGGAGCAAGGAGAGGAGCCATAGATGGTGGGAAACCAAAGCTTCCTAGGTCAGTCAGTAAACACTGGACAAGGAGGCTGGGACAGAAAGCACTCAGCACATGTCGACCGTGTAGAGCTTTTATGAATTTTTCCCAAGTCTCTGCCCTAAGAACAGCTGGTGTCATTTATCAGACATAGGCATTCCATTGTCTAAGGAAGGCTTTCATGTGTATATTTATCTGCTGCTTTTCGGTATTTGGTGAATATTGTCTTAGATTTGCCAAAAATGCAATCACTTTCAGGGTCTAATAAGGCTATTTTCTAGGATAGATACATCCTCTAAATTCTAACTCATCCTCTCTACTTTCACATTTTGGTTTTATTCAGAAATTTATTCATATAATTATTGTTTCAATACTTATTGATGTGCCATTCATGGGCACTTTTCTCTGACTAGTTGCAGAAATTGAGCCCCTGCCTCTGGTTTTGCTCAGGCACAGGCCTTGCATTTGCATAAATTTGAGAACTAAACCAGTGAATTGAAGCTCTCTCATTGTCTCTCTCTCTCTCATTCTCTCTCTCTCTCTGTCTCTCACTTGCAAATATATGAACAAGAAAATGATATGATTTGCATGCATTTGAAGAGTGAACCAATGGAGTGGATTCTGTGTATTTCTCTCATTCTCTGGCTCACAAATAAATCAAGAAGAAAATGAAGAAAGAGGTCCAGGAGGAAGCATCTGTATTGTGACATCATGACACTAAGAATGACCTGGAATAGAAACATGAAAATGAGTGTTTCTAGACTCACCAAGAGAATCAGGAAATTCGGGTTACCAAGGTCAAATGACCCCCATACAGTCATGTTGAAAGGCTAATGGTTGTTTGGAAAGCAAGTTTGTACCCAGTATTCTCCCTTCTTCTTCTTTCTTTTAGAGAGAAATTTTTATTTAAAACACAGAGAGAGAATTGGAAAAGCAGAAAGGGAAAAAAAAATCCATCTGGTTCACTCCACAAATAGCTTCTTCTGCAAATGGCCACTATGGCCAGGACTGTTCCTGGTTGAAGCCAGTAGCCCTGAACAACATCTGGGTCTCATACACAGATACCAGCTTTCTCAAAGTAGCACTCCTGTATGGGATGACAGTTTTGCAGGCAGCAGCTTAACTTGATGTGTCACAATGCAACCCTTGTTCTTTTTTTTGTATTTGTAAAATGAGAAGGAGATAAGCAAATATACAAGACTTAGTTGTTGGTGTAAATAAGACAATTGATCCTCCAACAGAAATCAGGGCTTGGGAACTTCAAATTATCAAGCAGGCATGTGTATATCAGGATTTGAGAGAATACCAAGTATGCTGATCTCAGATTGAGGTGGAAAACACTTTATAAAGTATGTGGACACAACCTGGGTTGCAGAACCTACTTTCTTGAACTGGTATAGAGAGCAAATCTATGATGGTATGCTGGGACTTTTCTGTACCTTTTGTGATAGTGAGAAGCTGAAGATCTCAGATTTCCTTAGGAAGAGAGGGAATGATATCACCATGAATGCAGATAAAAGTTTTTTTTTTTTTTTTGTTTTGTTTTTTTTTGCTTGAAAAACCCCAGAGATGCCTATAGCCATTCCCTTTTGAGGACTGAACATGAGATGAGCATAGGCATATATGCTGTGAAGGACTAAGAAATGCCTCTATCGTGCACCTGCAAGTAAGTGGCTCAGTAAAGCTTTGCTATCTTCAAGGCTGAACAATCAGCAAAGAATACATAAAACAGATGGCTCCTGGAAAGCGCTCAGCTTTTCAACTTATTACTCTAGTAAGACAGTGGACAGTGGTTGAATATGTTTACTAAGAAATTACCTGCTTTTAGAAATGCTTATTAAGGGGTCCAGCACTGTGGTGCAGTGGGTTAAAGCCCTGGACTGAAGCAACAGCATCCCCTATGGGTGCTGGTTCAAGTCTCAGCTGCTCCACTTCCAATCCAGCTCTCTGCTATGGCTTGGGAAAGCAGTAGAAGATGGCCCAAGTCCTTGGGCTGCTGCACCCATGTGTGAGACTCAGAAGAAGCTCCTGGCTCCTGCCTTCAGATCAGCTCAGCTCTGGCCATTGTGGCCAACTGGGGACTGAACCAACAGATGGAAGACCTCTCTCTCTCTCTCTCTCTCTCTCTGCCTCTCTTTCTCTCTCTGTGTAACTCTGACTTTCAAATAAATACATAAATATTTAATATATATATATATAAATTATTTGTTTTCAGTAATGGCAATTTTTTTACAAAATAAGTATAAAATATTTCTATTAACCCATTAACAACTTGTGTTTTATTATTGCCAATTAGGATAATTGTGCATGCTCTTTCAAGGAGTTCTTTCCTGCCTCTTCTCATGGGTAAAACACTATTTCTGCACAGGGAGGCTGACTGTTTTTGTTTTCACAGCTAAGGCGCCTGTTATTTTGCACTCATTTTTATCATGATTGTCACCTTTAAGGTGAAGGCAAACTGAGAGGCTTTTGAAAAACCACTGAACAGCATGTTGCTCTACTTAGAAATATCAAGACATCTACTCAGTTACTTATTGTATGGTATACTTTCCAGGTTTAAGAACAGGAAAACTTGGGCTGCAAGGGAAAGATGTGGCACTAATCACCCCTTTGTTAATTAAGTCTTTCATCATAAATCGCACTCCTTGAAGGCCTTGAGTTTCTTTATATTGGACCATCTTTTTTTTTTTTTTTTGACTGGCAGAGTGGGTAGTGAGAGAGAGAGAGAGACAGAGAGAAAGGTCTTCCTTTTGCCGTTGGTTCACCCTCCAATGGCCGCCATGGCTGGTGCACTGCAGCTGGCGCACCACACTGATCTGATGGCAGGAGCCAGGTACTTCTCCTGGTCTCCCATGGGGTGCAGGGCCCAAGCACTTGGGCCATCCTCCACTGCACTCCCGGGCCACAGCAGAGAGCTGGCCTGGAAGAGGGGCAACCGGGAGAGAATCCGGTGCCCTGACCGGTACTAGAACCCGGTGTGTCAGTGCTGCAAGGCGGAGGATTAGCCTAGTGAGCCACAGTGCCGGCCAATATTGGACCATCTTAATTATTTTTAATTTGGGGTCTGTGAAGTCCTGTTTTATCTAGCTAAGTTATAGCTTCCACAAACTTTATTTACTTTGAATTTGTACTCATGGAGTTAGAGACTCTCTGCCTCCTATGAAATAAGTGGGTTCATTTAACTATGGAAAATTGAAGTAATGTTATAATTAAAGTGAAGTGTAAAATGTAAATAAGTTACTTCTGTTTTATGCTTGATAATTTTCCTAAAATCATACATGATTCTCTGATTAAACTTATTGAGGTCTCTAGATAAAATTCCAATTTGGACCACAGTATTGATTATACTGATGAAACTTTGTAAATGGGTGCATGTTAGGACCCCAGCTACACATGTGGGAGACTTGGATGGAGTTCTTGGTTCCTGATTTCAGCCTGGCCAACTGTGGTCATTGCAGCCATTTGGAGAGTGAACCAGCAAATGGAAGCTCGCTCTCCCTCCCTCCCTCCCTCTCTCTCCCCCTTCCTCTCTCCCTCTCTCCCTCTCTCATTGTCTGTGACCCTGCCTTTCAAGCAAATAAAATAAATATTTAAGACTCAAAATGAAAGCATTATTAACTTAACTGGTGGTGGAGATATAGGAATAAATGCCAAAATGTCAAAATATCTATGTAAACCCATCCATGGTGTTGAGGTTATGTACCTCCACATTGCAGGAGTGGACACAGGATCCCCATTCTCATATACTCCCAATAAGCAGTTTCTGCATTCTATATTCTCCACCCTGCATTCCTCACTGTTTGCAGTGCTTGCTTATGGTCCCATCTGTGACACATTCTTTGCCATCCCAAGGGCATGTTCAGAACCCACAGAGCTGATTAAGGATTAGGATCACGAAGAAAGCCTGTTGATGGTAACTCTCTAGAATTTAGGGCATTCACTCCTTGAAGTAAGTGTGGACCAGTATTGGGATGCTAATTTCCAGATGCCCTCTTGTGAGATGTGACTTGCTTCTGTCATTTCTCTTGTTTTGCTCTTTCCAGATGTTGACACAAGCTCTTTGCTTCTGGATGAAATTTTAGTCTTTTACTCAAGGGTATTTTCCATCTTGATCACTCCTCCAACCCCACAACTCTCCAGACTGCCTCTGCTTAACTGGAGAGAAATTATTTCTGAAACGAAATTCTTAAAAATCAATCTGCTATTTAATCTTCCATTTTTCTTTTCTTTTCCTTTTTTTAAAATTTTTGACAGGCAGAGTGGACAGTGAGAGAGAGAAACAGAGAGAAAGGTCTTCCTTTGCCATTGGTTCACCCTCCAATGGCCGCCGCGGCCGGCACACCGCGCTGATCCCATGGCAGGAGCCAGGTGCTTCTCCTGGTCTTCCATGGGGTGCAGGGCCCAAGCACTTGGGCCATCCTCCACTGCACTCCCTGGCCACAGCAGAGAGCTGGCCAGGAAGAGGGGCAACCAGGACAGAATCCGGTACCCCGACCAGGACTAGAAGCCGGTGTGCCGGCGCTGCAAGGCAGAGGGTTAGCCTAGTGAGCCATGGCGCCGGCTCTTTTCCTTTTTTTTTAAAAAAAAGATTTTCCTATTTGTTTGAAAGGCAGAGTTATAGAGAGGCAGAGAGAGAGAGAAAGGAAGAAAGAGGTCTTCCATCCTCCGGTTCACTCTCCCAGATGGACACAATGGCCGGAGCTACACCAGTCTGAAGCCAGGAGACAGGAGCTCCCTCCAGGTCTCCCATGCAGGTGCAGGGGCACAAGCACTTGGGCCATCTTCTACTGCTTTGCCAGGTCTTTCAGAGAGCTGGATTGGAAGTGGAGCAGCCAGGACTTGAACCGGTGCCCACATGTTATGCTGGCACTGCAGGTGGTGGCTTTACCAGCTATGCCACAACACTGGCCCCTAACCTTCCTTTTTTTCTTAGTATATGATTCAGACTCTAATTTGGTTATAAAAGCTCACAGGACCGTTCCATGCTTCATCTCCGAATCCATTACCCAGCCCCTGCCAGCTCTGTAGCCCCAGTGGCTTTCGCATGTTTCCTACAGAAAACCAAGTACACTGGGACTTCAGGACATTTGCACCTTCTCAAACTTCCACCTGTAACACCTTCCCCCTGTCTACTTTTACACACACATGGGCCATACTTAAAAGAAACTTCCTTAAGAAGCTTTTCTTAATTACCCTACTCTATAACTCTATACCTTTGGTACACGACCTCATCACAACACATTTGTTTCTCCCAGAACTTATATCACCATTTAGCATCTGTGGTAATTAAAATAATCATCCCTCAGTATCAGTGACATATTTGCTCCAGGAACCCAGAAGTTACCAAAATAGTACAGGAAAAACCTTAAGTGGGCCCAAGCTGCTTGTTGCTGAATGGCAAGTTCACCAGAGATAAGAATAGATGCAAGGGGATGGGTTTACTTGAGAGGCTACCAGCGTTGTGGGAATGGTGGACATTCCAACCTCACTATTTATCAGAGAATCTTAAGGTATAAATGAGGGTTAAAAGATATTGGGACAACAGGTTTATAGCACTGATTCAAATTCCATCCATGATGAAGTTATACAAATAATGCATATATTGATAACCTATTGCAAAAATGTAAATTTAAAACTTGTATAATGTTCTTGTGCTTTTTGAAATAAAATATCTTATATGTGTATAAAAAAGATATTGGGAGATAAAATGAGCACAGATGATTGATAAGCATATGTCCAAAGTACTTGACAACTGGTTGTGCTTGAAACTGATTGGGCAGTTGTTCATTTGATATAAGGCTTGACTAGTTACAACAGGTGGTCCTAGTTGTTGGTCTGGTTTGTCATTCTGGTGATTTCTCTGAAGTCAGTTCCTGGAATTCTTAAGCAAGAATTATTTGTTTAAACACAATTCTGAGTAGCTAGCAATTAGCTTTGATTGAGAAGAATGTGAAAAGTGAAAGGAATATACTTTTTTTTTAGTTGTAGGTACATGATTAGTCACAGGATTAGGCTGTGAGAAAGGAAAAGAAAATGTATTCATTATGGTTAACAAAAATACATGGACACTTAAGTCCCTTGAATGAAATGGCATAATATTTGCATATAAGCTATGCACATCCTCCTGCATATTTTAAAATGAAAGTTATATATACTTAATACAATATAAATGCTATATAAATTGTTGTTATACTGTATTGTTTATGGAGTAGTGACATGCAAATAATCTGTAAGTCTTCAGTGTAGATGCAATTAAAATATTTTTCTTTTAATCTTTTATATGAATTTATAAAATTTTTATTTATTCAGTTTTTATTTGCAAAGGAAGGGAGAGAATGAGAGAGATATAAAAAATAATTTTTTTCAATTTACTGCTACATTTCCTTTCTTTGAAAGATTGATTTATTTATTTGAAGTCAGAGTTACACAGAAAGGAGAGGCAGAGAGAGAGAGAGAGAGAGAGAGGTCTTCCATCCAATGGTTCACTCCCCAGTTGGCCCCAATGTCCTGAGCTGTGCTGATGTGAAGCCAGGAGCCAGGAGCTTCCTCTGGGTCTCCCACATGGGTGCAGGGGCCCCAGGACTTGGGTGATCTCTCACTGCTTTCCCAGGCCATAGCAGAGAGCTGGATTGCAAGTGGAGCAGCCAGGTCTTGAACCGGCACCAATATGGAATGCCAGCACTTCAGGCCATGCTGTTAACCCACTGCGCCACAGCGCTTGCCCCTGCTTCATTTCCTAAATGCCCCCCCCCAAAGCCTTAGAATAGGCCAAGATGAAACTGAGATCCTGGAACTCCTGGTCTTCCACACGGCAAACAGATTCAATCACTTGAACAATCACCAGCTCCCTCCCATAATTCACATTACCATTAGGCTGGATCTGGGCCAGGGTAGTCAGGACTGAAACCAAGCACTCTGTTGTGGAATTTGAGCATCCCAAATGGCAACTTAACCCACTGTGCCACAACATCTGCCTTGCAGATGCAATTGAATATATTTTGAGCCATAGTTGATTAAATTCAAAAAGGCAGAACTTATATAGTTTTTGAAGGGCAATTATATGGTCATTTCCTTAAAATCAATAGCCACTCCTCTCAAGCTGATAAACATGTTTTTTTAAATGGTTCAAGGTTATATCGCCAGTGGTACCTAGAAAAGTAGGTAGTCAATAAATGTTTGTTGAATGAATACAGCAATATTTGTCATCCTTGGCCACATTGACATGGGGAGGTGGGTTCTGCTTTTTGTATTATAGAATGATCAGCAGCATCCTTGGCCTTGACCTATTAGAAGTTATAGCATACCTATCATTCCCTCAGAACAATAAAACAAGTCTCCAGAAATAAAAAAAAATGTCTTTTGGGGGATGGGGTCAAAAGTTTCCCATTGGAACAACAGTGGACTCCAATAATAAGGGAATATTTGACCAATACATCTCAAACTGTAATAATCTTGTCTATATTGCTACCCTTAGAACATGATTCATGTGATGATAAATTTCATGTATCCACTAGTTGCATTGTGAGATGCCCAATATCTAACTAAACATTGCTTTTAGATGTGTTTGTGAGGGTGTTCTTGGAAAAGATTAGCATTCAAATTAGTGGACAGAATAAAATAGATGGCTCTCACCAAGGAGGGTGGCCATCGACTAATCTGACACAGAGAGAAAAAGAGCAGAGAAGAATTGATGCTCACCCCATCTGCCAGCATGAGTGTGACATTTATCATCCCCTGCCCTTGATGCTCTTGTTTCTCATGTCTTCAGACTAAAATTGGAGTCTACATCATTAATTATATGACTCTCAGGGCTTAAAACTACATCAATGGGTTTCCTGGAATTTAAATTAGTAGTTGCAGTATGAGATTTCTCAGTTTCCATAACTGCGTGAGCCAATACCTTATGATAAATATTTATCTACCTACCCATCTACGTGCTATCCATTGTGCTTCTTTCTATATGTTTTTAAGGGTGCTTTAAAGTTTATAAAAGGGCTGGCACTGTGGTGTAGTGGGTGGAGCCACCACCTGAGGTGCAGGCATCTCATATGGGCCCTGGTTCAAGTCCTGGCTGCTCCACTTCTGATCCAGCTCTCTTTTATGGCCTGGGAAAGCAGTAGAAGATGGCCCGAGTCCTTGGGTCTCTGCACCCATGTGAGATACCTGGAGGAAGCTCCTGGCTCTTGGCTCCTGGCTCCTGGTTCAGATCTGTGCAGCTTCAGCCATTGTAGCCTTCTGGTGAGTAAACCAGTAGATGGAGGATGTCTCTCTCTGCCTTTGACTCTTTGTAACTAACTCTGCTTTTCAAATAAAAAAACACATATTAAAAAATAAAGTGGGCCAGTGCTGTGGCACAGTGGGTTAAAGCCCTGGCCTGAGCACCAGCATCCCATATGGTTGCCAGTTCTAGCAGGCTGCTCCTCTTCTGATCCAGCTCTCTGCTATGGCCTGGGAAAGCAGTGGGAGATGGCCCAAGTCCTTGGGCCCCTGCACCCATGTGGGAGACCAAGAAAAAGCTCCTGGACCCTGGCTTCATATCAGTGCAGTTCTGGCCATTGTGGCTATCTAGGAAGTGAAGCAATGGATGCAAGACATCTCTCTCTGTACCTACCTCTCTCTGTGTAACTCTGTATTTCAAATAAATAAAATAAATCTTTTAAAAAACAGTTTTTAAAAGCAGTTCACTGGCCAGCGCCACGGCTCAATAGGCTAATCCTCCACCTGTGGCACTAGCACCTGGGTTCTAGTCTCGGTTGGGGTGCCGGATTCTGTCCTGGTTGCTCCTCTTCCAATCCAGCAGTCTGCTGTGGCCTGGGAGTGCAGTGGAGGATGGCTCAAGTCCTTGGACCCTGCACCCCATGGGAGACCAGAAGAAGCACCTGGCTCCTGCCTTTGGATCAGTGTGGTGTGCCAGATGCGGCGGCCATTGGAGGGTGAACCAATGGAAAAGGAAGAGCTTTCTCTCTGTCTCTCTCTCTCTCACTATCCACTCTGCCTGTCAAAAAAAATAAAATAAATAAAAACAAAAGCAGTTTACTGGCCGGGGCCACGGCTCAATAGGCTAATCCTCTGCCTGCAGCAATGGCACACTGGGTTCTAGTCCCAGTCCCACTGCCAGATTCTGTCCTGCTTGCTCCTCTTCCAGTGCAGCTCTCTGCTGTGGCCCAGGAGTGCAGTGGAGGAGGGCCCAAGTCCTTGGGCCCTGCACCCACATGGGAGAGCGGGAGGAAGCACCTGGCTCCTGGCTTCAGATCAGCATGGTGTGCCAGCCACAGTGCACTGGCCGCAGTGGCCATTGGAGGGTGAACCAATGGAAAAGGAAGACCTTTCTCTCTGTCTCTCTCACTGTCCACTCTGCCTGTCAAAATAAAATAATTTAAAAAATAAAAGCACTTTATAATTGTGCAAAAATTTTAGAAATCGATGTACTTTTTTCATAATATGCATTCTCCTTCAACACTTTTAAGTACCTTGTATAAATGTATTTCAAAGATATCAGCAGCAGAATGACTTTATCTAATTCCATTTCCATAAAGTTTTTGAAGTATACTTCCCTATCATCTTCCTATTGTCTATCATTGTTCCATAAATCTGTCATCTACCTATCTCTCATCTCTTTACATCCTATAAGTTCTGCTTCTCTGGAGACTCCTAATAGATTGCTTAGAATCCTGATTTTTTGCTGTTTGTCGTTCCACCAAGCACCATGAGAATACCTCAAATCATGGATGAGCACTTTGTACTCCCAAAACTAGCACAGGCCTTGAGACACAGAAGTCCACAAATAATTATTTAATTGATGACTCCAGCTTTGTTTTTGTTGTACAAGATTGCTTTAGCTATTCGAGGTCTCCTGTGTCTCCATATGAATTTCAGCATCATTTTTTCTAGATCTGAGAAGAAGGTCTTTGGTATCTTGATTGGTATTGCATTGAATGTATAAATTGCTTTTGGGAGAATGGACATTTTAATGATATTGATTCTTCCAATCCATGAGCATGGAAGATTTTTCCATTTTTTGGTATCCTCTTCTATTTCTTTCTTTAAGGTTTTGTAATTTTCATCGTAGTGATCCTTAACGGCCGTGGTTAAGTTTACTCTCAGGTATTTGTTTTTGTAGCTATTTTGAATGGGATTGATCTTAGAAGTTCTTACTCAGGCGTGACATTGCCTGTGTATACAAAGGCTGTTGATTTTTGTGCATTGATTTTATACCCTGCTACTTTGCCAAACTCTTCTATGAGTTCCAATAGTCTCTTAGTAGAGTTCTTTGGGTCCCCTAAATAAAGAATCATATCATCTGCAAAGAGGGATAGTTTGAGTTCTTCCTTCCCAATTTGTATCCCTTTAATTTCTTTTTCTTGCCTAATAGCTCTGGCTAGAACTTCCAGAACTATATTGAATAGCAGTGGTGAGAGTGGGCATCCCTGTCTGGTACCCGATCTCAGTAGAAATGCTTCCAACTTTTCCCCATTCAATAGGATGTTGGCCATGGGTTTTTCATAGAATGTTTTGATTGTATTGAGGAATGTTCCTTCCATACACAGTTTGCTAAGAGTTTTCATCATGAAAGGGTGTTGTATTTTATCAAATGCTTTCTCAGCATCTATTGAGATAATCATATTGTTTTTCTTTTGCAGTCTGTTAATGTGGTGTATCACATTGATTGTTTTGCAAATGTTGAACCATCCCTGCATACCAGGGATAAATCCCACTTGGTCTGGGTGGATGTGATCTTTCTGATGTGTTGTTGCATTCTATTGGCGAGAATTTTATTGAGGATTTTTGCATCTATGTTCTTCAGGGATATTGGTCTGTAATTCTCTTTCAGTGCTGCATCTTTTTCCAGCTTAGGGATAAAGGTGATGCTGGCTTCATAGAAAGAATTTGGGAGGACTCCCTCTTTTTCAATTGTTCTGAATAGTTTGAGAAGAATTGGAGTTAGTTCTTCTTTAAATGTCTGGTAGAATTCAGTAGTGAATCCATCTGGTCCTGGGCTTTTCTTTGTTGGGAGGGCCTTCATTACTGTTTCAATTTCTGTTTCAGTTATGGGTCTGTTTAGGTTTTCTACATCTTCCTGGTTCAATTTAGGTAGGTTGCATGTGTCCAGGAATCTATCCATTTCTGATAGGTTTCCCTATTTGATGGCATACAAGTCGTTGTAGTAATTTCTGATGATTCTTTTTATTTCTGTGGTGTCTGTTGTTATGTTTCCATTTTCATTTCTGATTTTATTGATTTGGGTCTTTTCAATTCTTTTTTTTTTAGTTAATTGGGCCAATGGAGTGTCAATTTTGTTTATTTTTTTTTAAAAAAACCAGCTCCTCGTTTGGCTGATTTTTTGTAATTTTTTTTTTTTTGGATTCAATCCTGTTGATTTCTTCTCTGATTTTAATTATTTCTCTTCTCCTACTAGATTTGGGTCTGGTTTGCTGTAGATTTTCTAGATCCTTGAGGTGAATTGAAAGCTCATCTATTTGGTGCCTTTCCAATTTCTTGATGTAAGCACCTGTTGATATAAAATTTCCTCTTAACACTGCTTTTGCTGTGTCCCATAAGTTTTGGTATGTTGTGCTGTTATCCTCATTTACTTCCAGAAAATTTTTATATCTGTTTTAATTTCTTCTATGACCCATTGTTCATTCAGGAACATGTTGTTCAATCTCCATGTGTTTACGTATGCTGTAGGGATTCTTGAGTTGCTAATTTCCAACTTCATTCCTTTATGGCCTGAGAAGCTGCATGGTATGATTCTAATTCTTTTGAATTTGCTGAAACTTGCTTTATGGCCTAGTATGTGATCAATCCTAGAGAAGGTTCCATGTACTGCTGAGAAGAATGTAAAATCTTTAAATGTAGGATTGAAAGTTCTGTAGATATCTGTTAGATCATTTTGGGCTATAGTGTCATTTAAATCTACAGTCTCCTTGTTGACCTTCTGTCCTGTTGATCTGTCTATTTCTGAGAGTGGAGTATTGAAGTCCCCCAGTACTATTGTATTGGGGTCTAAGTCTCCCTTTAAGTCCCTTAACAAATCTTTTAAATAAACTGGTGCCCTGTAATTAGGTGCATATACATTGATAATTGTTATATCTTCTTGTTGAATTGATCCCTTAATCATTATATAGTGTCCCTGGCCAGGAGCCAGGTGCTTCTCCTGGTCTTCCATGCAGGTGGAGGGCCCAAGGACCTGGGCCATCCTCCACTGCCTTCCAGGGCCACAGTAGAGAGCTGGACTGGAAGAGGAGCAACCTGGACAGAATCCCGTGCCCCAACCAGGACTAGAACCTGGGGTACTGGTGCTTCAGGTGGAGGATTAGCCTATGAACCGCTGTGCTGGCCCTCTCATTCCTTCTAGCTATTAGAAGTGGGATCAATCCTGATCTTTATTGATACTAACCTTTTGAATAAACATTTATCTATTCAATCAAGGGAATCAAGTAAATATGTTGCTGTACTTTCATTTGTTTTCAAGCACAGCCTTTTATTTACATATTCTGGCATTCAAAACCTCCCTAATGAATTTATTTCTTGTTGTTTACTTATTTGAGAGACAGAGACAGAGACAGACAGTGGGTTCCTTTTCACTGATTCACTTTCTAAATGCCCACAACTGCCAGGAAGGGACCAGGGCTAAAGCTGGGAGTTGAGGACTCAATCCAGGTTTTCCATGTAGGTGGTAGGAACACAGTGACTTTTGCTATCACCACTGCTTTCCAGGACCAATGCTAATAGGAATTTGGACTCAAGATCAGAACCAGGAACTGAACCCAGGTACTCCATTGTAGACCATAAGTTTCAAACTACTAGGTTAAACACCCGTCCCCAGTCTGCTTTTTGAGCGGAGACACTTAGGCCCAAGGATGAACACCTTGCCTATAATTTCACAGCATTAGTAATGAATAAAGCAGTATAAGCATGGCAGGGAGATGTGGCACACTGCAGTAGCCAACACTTGAGATGCCTGCATCCCATATTGACATGTGTAATTCAGGTCCTGGCCACTCCACACTTTTAATCCAGCTTCCTGCTAATGCACCTGGGAGGCAGCAGCTTGTGACCAAGGATGCAAAAGGAATTTCTGGCTCCTGGCTGGATTCAGCCTGGCCCAGCCCCAGCTATTTCAGGCACTGGGAAATGAGCCAGTAGATGGAACACCTCTATATGTCTGCTGTAACTCTTTCAAATGAATAAACAAATGTTAACAAAAACAGTTATAGTCATCCTGTGTAAGTTCCAAGCTAGCTTTCCAATAGTGGCTTTTGTAGAATACCAGACAACCCAGTTGTAAATCATACAGATGTCTTACTGGGAAAGGCAACCTTGATTTGTTGATGATTTTAAGGTTATTTTTAACTTAAATAACACCTAACTGCATTAACAGATATTGGCTAACTGCTTTTTTATACATTGTAAGTGGGACTGTTTTCTTAATTTGTTTTTTCATATTTATTGTTTTAGTTTATTGTTAGTATACAGAGATGCTTCTGATTTTTTGAATTTAAACAATGTTTGATTAACATATACTACATGTATATTATAGGGTACCATGCAATATTTGAATAAATACATAGCATAAGCTGATCAAGCCAGGCAACTAGTCTTTCTGTTTTCATTGTGTATGTGTGTGATTGGAGCCTACCAGGTCCTCCATTCCAGTTTCTTATTTTTTTGCCAGGCTGAATTATACAGTGAGAGAGAGAGAGAGAGAGAGAGAGAGAGAGAGAGAAAGGTCTTCCTTCCATTGGTTCACTTCTCAAATGGCCACTATGGCTGGTGCGCTGCAGCTTGCATGCTGTGCCTATCCAAAGCCAGGAACCAGGTACTTCTCCTGGTCTCCCATGCAGGTGCAGGGCCCAAGCACTTGGACCATCTCCACTGCTCTCCCAGGCCACAGCAGAGAACTGGACTGGAAGAGGAGCAACCAGGACAGAATCCGGTGCCCCAACCAGGACTGGAATCCAGGATACTGCTCTGCAGGTGGAGGATTAGCCAAATGAGCCACAGTGCAGGCTACATTCCAGTTTTTTTATGCAGTATATCATATTGTAAACTGTAGCTACAACACTGTGTTGTCTACACAGGAATTTAGTTTTTCTGTCTCACTCCCTAATCCTTCCTCCCTCTATCCCCAGTCCTCATCCTTTGCAATCTCAAGTAGTCACAATTCGAAGTTCATATCCACTGGTTTTTTAAAGCTTCCATATATGCAAGATTTATTTCTTTTTGTTGACTACTTTCATTTAAATTAACTATCACCTTGTTTGATTCATTTTGTAGCAAATAATACTTCATTCCCTTTAACTGTTCATTGTTCTGTTGTCCATCCACCAATCAATGGACACCTAGATTGGTTCCATATCTTGGCCACAGTCACTACTGTTGTAGTCAACATGAGGAAGCAAATACCTTTATGATATGCTGATTTTATTTCTTTCTGATATATACACAGGAGTTATATAGTTGTATTGTATTTTAGTTTTTTTTTTTTTTTTTTAGAAATGACCATGCTGTGTTCTATAATGCTTGCACTAATTTGAATTCTCGATTTTCTCACTAGCATTTGGTATTTTTGAGGTTTTTGGAGTGTATTTATTTGTATTTATTTGCATTTCCATAAAGACTAGTTATATTTCATATTTACCCACCTATTGGTTGACCATTAGTATTTCTTCTTCTGAGTGATGTCTACTCAGGCCCATTCCCAATCCTTAGCTATATTTATTGGTGTTTTATAATTTTCCCAGTTCTGCATATATTCTGGATATCAGCCATTTCCAAAATGCGTAGTTTGCAAATTGTTCCCCATTCTATTGGTTCTGTCTTCATTCTGGATATTGTTTCCTTTGTTGAGAAGAACCATCTTACTTTGATCTCAAATTCATCTACTTGTGTGATTTTCGAATCTTCCAAAAGCCCATGCCTATGCCAATTTCTTATAGAGTTTTTTCTAAGTTTTGTTAGGTTCAGTTCTTACATTTAGATCTTTGACTCACTTTGAGTTGATTTTCATGTAGGATAAGAGAGGAGGGATTCTAGGTTCTGTTCTGTCCATATGAATAATCGGTTTCCCCTGGACCATTTACTAAAGAGACTATTCCTTCTCTTGCATATTAATGTTGTCTTTGTTAAAGTTCCATTCCCTTAGATGTTAGAGATTAGATTAATTTCTGGGACCTCCATTCTCTGTCACTGGTCTGTGCATCTGTTTTTATGATAGTGGTTAGCATCCCTCTGTAGTATGTCTTGAATTCAGATATTTTGATACCTCCAGACTTCTTCTGTATCTCAAGATTGCCTTTTGTTTAATCCATGTGAATGTTAAGTTTGTTTTTTTCTAGTTATGTGAGGAATTTCATTAGCATTTGTTGGAAATTGTGTTGAATCTATAAATTACTTTGGATAGCATGGAAATGTTATGAATTCTTCTAATCCATGAACTTGAGAGATCCTTCCATTGTTTTTATCTTCAGTTTCTTTTATTAGTGATTTTTTTATGTCACTTTTTTTTTTTAACTTTTATTTAATGCATATAATTTTCCAAAGTACGACTTATGGATTACAATGGCTTCCCCCCCATACCGTCCCTCCCACCCACAACCCTCCCCTTTCCCACTCCCTCTCCCCTTCCTTTCACATCATGATTCATTTTCGATTATCTTAATATACAGAAGATCAGCTTAGTATACATTAAGTATGGATTTCAACAGTTTGCTCCCACACAGAAACATAAAGTGAAAAATAATAGATGATATTTTTTAAATGATGATGAAATCAGAGCAGACCTATTGTCATGTTTAATCCCAGTGAGAGTCAAGTTGGGAATTGATAATTTCTTTTTTTTTTTTCTTTTTTTTTTTTTTTTACAGAGGATCAGTTTAGTATGCATTAAGTAAAGATTTCAACAGTTTGCACCCCCATAGAAACACAAAGTGAAATATATTGTTTGAGTACTCGTTATAGCATTAAATCTCAATGTACAGCACATTAAGGATAGAGATCCTACATGAGGAGTAAGTGCACAGTGACTCCTGTTGTTGACTTTACAAATTGACACTCCTGTCTATGGCATCAGTAATCTCCCTATGCTCCAGTCATGAGTTTCCAAGGCTATGGAAGCCCTCTGAGTTCTCCGACTCTTATCTTGTTTAGACAAGGTCATAGTCAAAGTGGAGGTTCTCTCCTCCCTTCAGAGAAAGGTACCTCCTTCTTTGAAGACCTGTTCTTTCCACTGGGATCTCACTCGCAGAGATCTTTTGCCAGAGTGTCTTGGCTTTCCATGCCTGAAATACTCTCATGAGCTTTTCAGCCAGCTCCGAATGCCTTTAGGGCTGATTCTGAGGCCAGAGTGCTATTTAGGACATCTGCCATTCTATGAGTCTGCTGAGTATCTCACTTCCCATGTTGGATCACTCTCCCCTTTATTTACTCCATCGGTTATTAGTGATTTTTTAAAAAAATATTTATTTATTTATTGAAAGGCAGAGATACAGAGTGGCAGAGGTAGAGCAAGAGCTCTTCCATCCACTGATTTACTCCCATGATGGCTGCAATGGCTGGAGTTGGGATCCAAAGCCAGGGTCCAGGAGCTTCTTCTAGGTCTCCCACATGGGTACAGAGGCCCAAGGATGTGGGCCATCTTCCACTGCTTTATGAGGCCATAGTAGAGAGCTGGATTGGAAGTGGAGCAGCTGGGACTCGAACCAGTGCCCATATGGCATGCTGGCACCGCAGACAGCAGCTTTACCCACTACACCACAGCACCAGACCCTCATCGTGATTTTTAAAAAAAATTTTCATGGTAGGAGGAGGCAAGATGGCGGAATAGGAAGGGAGCACACTGATAGTCTGGGGAGAGACAGTTTAATAAAAGTGGAGATACTGCAGATTCAAGGAAGAGTAGGGGAGGAAACAGCAGAAGAAACTCTTCCAGAACACGTGATTCACAGTGGACCTGCGTGGAGAGTGTGGGAGCCCACAGTTCGGGACACCAGCGGCAGACTCAGCACACCAGCGATGACCCCCGGGGGGGAAAAGTTCACCAGGCTAACTGGAAGAGAGAGAGAAAAAAAAAAGGTGACTGGTACGGACACGGGTTTCTCTCTCTCCGCTCACCTCTCAAGGGTGAGCAAGACTAAGAGCAGGGGCCATCTTGGACATACGTCATAAGCAGAGCGACCTCAGGTCTGCACCGGCCCTGAGTCTAACAGAAAAACCTGACTCTGGGTGGGGCGAATTAACAGGAGATTAGGACCTAGTAAATTTGTGGTGCTACTGAACTGAGACTGTGAAAAAAGAGACGGTGGGGGAGAGAACTCACGGAATTCACGTGAGTACTCTCCAGAGACGCTACAATTCCATAACTTTGGCAACCCAGTGGGAGACTGAAGGAGAATCTGAGCCCACCCTGAGGGCAGAACAGATTCCCTGTGTGGTCCTTGGGAAAGAGCTTCTGATCTCTGGCTCCTGTGGGTATATCATTTGCCTGCTAACTACCTCCAACTTCGTTCAGCTGTGCAGAATTACTTCCCTTTTGAATCAAAGAAAGAAAGAGAGAGAGAGAGAGATCTACCATGCCTAACCTGGGAGTGTCACCTTTGGCACACCAAACAGAGCTCTCAGGCCACACCCATCTCAAGCCTCTAAGGCTCCATCAAAAACAGACAGTCCACTTAATCTAGAGTCATAGTATAACAAGAAAAAGCACCACAGTGAAGAAACCAAATATCTCCAATATGCCAAATAACAAACGCAAAAACCGAGGTAATAAAAACAAGGAAGTCACCATGATGCCCCCAAATGAAAAAGACACCCGAATTCAAGATTATGAAGATGATGAGTTAGAAGAAATGCAAGAAGCAGATCTCAAAAAATTGATAAGAACATTAAGAAGTTCTCAAAAACAAATTCTTGAACTACAGAAATCCTTAATGGACAAGATAGAAAATCTCTCTCGTGAAAATGAAATATTAAGGAGGAATCAAAATGAAACGAAACAACTAGTACAACAGGAAACTGTGATAGTGATGAGAAATCATAATGAAGTGAAGAATTCAATAGATCAAATGAAAAACACAATAGAGAGCCTTACAAACAGAATGGGTGAACCAGAAGAGAGAATATCGGACTTAGAAGACAGAGAACAGGAAAGGATACAGTAAGACCAAAGAAAAGAAGAGGAAATTAGAAATCTAATCAGAGTGAAGCAGAAGATGGAAGCTCTCAATTTCATTCTCTGCCTTACAAATAAAAAAGTTTATGACCAGTATATATGATGAATATAGAAAAAAATTCTTAACATAATACAAGCAAATTGAATCCAGAAAAAACATCAAAAACCTCAGATATCATAATTGAATCAGAAGCAACCTGGGAATGTAGGGAAATGAATATAATATGCAAATTGATAAGCCAAATAATTCATTCCAATAGAATGAGAGATAAACATCATTATAACAATCTAAACAGATGTAGGAAAAGCATTCAATAAAACCCCACATTCATTTATGAGCAAAACTTTGAGCAGAATACCTGCAGAAGGAACAAACACAAATAAAATGAAGCCTCTTTAGGACAAACATGTTGCCAACACCCTACCGAATGGCAAAAAGTTGAAAGTGTTTCCAATAAGATCTAGAACCACACAAGGATGCTTACTCTCTCCCATGTTATTCAAAATTACACTGTAATGTTTGGTCAAAACCAACCAAAGAAAAGAAGGAAAGAAATGGTGTGAAAATAGGAAAGAAGAAATTCAATTATTTTCATTTCCAGGTGAGTGGTTATATTTATAGAGTAACCACCTAACCACTCCACCAAGAGACTGTTAGAGCTGAAGAAGGAACTTAGTAAAGTTGCAGGATACCAACTGAACACAAACAAATCAGAAGTACTTTCATACACCAATAGTGAACTAGCTGAGGAGGACATGATGAGCCTATCAGATTCACAATAGCTACAAAAAAATCAAAATACCCTGGAATAAATTTAGCCCAGGATATGAAGGATCTCTGTAATAAATTTTTTTTTTACAGGATGGAATTTTTTTTATTGGATAGAATTCAAACTACAGTACTACAGGCATTCATGTAGTTGCAATGATATAGACATTTACATAATAATTACCATCATAGTTTATTTACAACTGCTCTTTTTTTTAGCTTTTATTTAATGAATATAAATTTCCAAAGTACAGAATATTGATTACAATTGCTTCCCCCCCATAACGTCCCTCCAACCCGCAACCCTCCCCTTATCCACTCCCTCTCCCCTTCCATTCACATCAAGATTCATTTTAGATTCTCTTTATATACAGAAGATCAGTTTAGCATACATTAAGTAAAGATTTCAACAGTTTGCTCCCACACAAACATAAAGTGAAAAATACTGTTTGAGTACTAGTTATAGCATTAAATCTCAATGTACAGCACACTAAGGACAAAGATCCTACATGAGGAGTATTTTCACAGTGACTCCTGTTGTGGACTTAACAAATTGACACTCTTGTTTATGGCATCAGTAATAACCCTAGGCTCTTATCGTGAGTTGCCAAGGCTATGGAAGCCCCCTGAGTTCACTGACTCTGATCATTTTTAGACAAGGCCATGGTCAAAGTGGAAGTTCTCTCCTCCCTTCAGAGAAAGGTACCTCCTTCTTTGATGACCCATTCTTTCCACTGGGATCTCACTCACGGAGATCCTTAATTTAGGTTTTTTTTCCCCCCCCAGAGTGTCTTGTCTTGGCTTTCCATGCCTGAAATACTCTCATGGGCATTTCAGCCAGATCAGCATGCCTTAAGGGCTGATTATGAGGCCAGAGTGCTGTTAGGACATTTGCCAATCTATGGGTCTGCTGTGTATCTCACTTCCCATGTTGGATCATTCTCTCCCTTGTTGATTCCATCAGCTAGTATTTGCAGACACTATTCTTGTTTATGTGATCCCTTTGGTTCTTAGTCCTATCATTACGATCAATTGTGAACAGAATTTGATCTCTGGACTAGTGAGATGGCATTGGTACATGCCACCTCGATGGGATTGAATTCGAATCCCCTGGTATGTTTCTAACTCTACCGTTTGAGGTAAGTCAGCTTGAGCATGTCCCGAATTGCACATCTGTTCCTTCTCTTATTCCCACTCTTATATTTAACAGCGGTCACTTTTCAGTTAAGTTTCAGCACTTAAGAAGAATTGTGTATTGATTACAGTATTCAACCAAAAGTATTAAGTAGAACAAACAAAAAAATACTAAGAGGGATAACATATTAAGCTGCTGATCAACAGTCAGGGGGAGGGCTGATCAAGTCACCGTTTCTCATAATATTCATTTCACTTTAACAGGTTTCCTTTTTGGTGCTCAGTTAGTTGTCACCTATCAAGGAGAACAAGTGGTATTTGTCCCTTTGGGATTGGCTGATTTCACTCAACATAATGTTTTCCAAATTCCTAACAGGGATCACTTTTCAGTTAAAATTTAAACACCTAAGAATAATTGTGTGTTAATTACAGAGTTCAACCAATGGTACTAGAACAAAAAAAAAATACTAAAATGGATAAAGTATTACATTGTACATCCTCCATCAGGACAAGAGCTGATCAAGTCATTGTTTCTCATAGTGTCCATTTCACTTCAACAAGTTTCCCCTTTGGTGCTCAGTTAGTTGTGTGACGTGACTTTTTTTAAACTTTTATTTAATGAATATAAATTTCCAAAGTACAGCTTATGGATTACAATGGCTTGCCCGCAAATAACTTCCCTCCCACCAGGAACTTTACCCTTTCCCGCTCCCTCTCCCCTTCCATTCACATCAAGATTCGTTTTCATTTCTCTTATATACAGAAGATCAGTTTAGTATATATTAACTAAAGATTTCAACAGTTTTCACCCTCATAAACACAAAGTGAAAACTACTGTTTGAGTACTAGTTATAGCATTAAATCACAATGTACAGCACATTAAGGACAGAGATCCTAGCAGGCACTGTGGCTCAGTAGGCTAATCCGCTGCCTTGCGGCGCTGGCACACTGGCTTCTAGTCCCGGTGGGGGCACCGGATTCTGTCCTGGTTGCCCCTCTTCCAGGCCAGCTCTCTGCCATGGCCAGGCAGTGCAGTGGAGGATGGCCGAAGTCCTTGCGCCCTGAACCCCATGGGAGACCAGGATAAGCACCTGGCTCCTGGTTTCGGATCAGCGGTGTGCGCTGGCTGCAGCGTGCCGAACACAGTGGCCATTGGAGGGTGAACCAACAGCAAATGGAAGATTTCTCTCTCTCTCTCTCTCTCTCACTGTCCACTCTGCCTGTCAAAAATTTAAAGAAAAAAGGACAGAGATCCTACATGAGGAGTAAGTGCACAGTGAACCCTGTTGTTGACTTAACAAATTGACACTCTTATTTATGGCATCAGTAATCACCCTAGGCACTTGTCATGAGTTGCCACGGCTATGGAAGCCTTTTGAGTTCACCAACTCTTATCATATTTTTTATATTTTTAATTTATTTTTTATTTAGTAAATATAAATTTCCATAGTACAGTAAATGGATTACAATGGCTTCACCCCCCCATAATTTCCCTCCCACTCACACCCCTCCCATCTCCCGCTCCCTCTCCCATTCCATTCACAACTAGATTCATTTTCAATTATCCTTATGTACAGAAGATCAATTCAGTATATATTAAGATTTCATCAGTTTGCACCCACACAGAAACACAAAGTGTAAAATACTGTTTCAGTACTAGTTATAGCATTACTTCACATTGGACAACACACTAAGGACAGATCCCACATGAGAAGTAAGTATACAGTGACTCCTGTTGTTGACTTAATAATTTGACACTCTTGTTTATGGGATCAGTAATCTCCCTAGGCTCTAGTCATGAGTTGCCAAGCCTATGGATGCCTTTTGAGTTTGCCGATTTCGATTTTATTCTGACAGGGTCATAGTCAAAGTGGAAGTTCTCTCTTCCCTTCAGAGAAAGGTACCTCCTTCGTTGATGGCCCCATTCTTTAAACTGGGATCTCACAGAGATCTTCCATTTAGGGCTTCTTTTTTTTTATGGTGTCTTGGCTTTCCATGCCTAAAATACTCTCATGGGCTCTTCAGCCATATCCAAATGCCTTTAGGGCTGATTCTGAGGCCAGAGTGCTGTTTAGAACATGGCCATTCTATGAGTCTGCTGTGTATCCTGCTTCCCATGATGGATCGTTCTCTCCCTTTTTGATTCTATCAGCTAGTATTAGCAGACACTAGTCTTGTTTGTATGATCCCTTTGACTCTTAGACCTATCAGTGTGATAAATTGTGAACTGAAATTGATCACTTGGACTAGTGAGATGGCATTGGTACATGCCACCTTGATGGGATTGTACTGGGATCCCCTGGTATGTTTCTAACTCCACCATTTGGGGCAAGTCCGTTTGAGCATGTCCCAAATTCTACATCTCCTCCCTCTTTTATTCCCACTCTTATATTTAACAGGGATCACTTTTAAGTTAAAATTTAAACACCTAAGAAGAATTGTGTGTTAATCACAGAGTTCAACCAATAGTACTAGAAAAGAACAAAGAGAAAATACTAAAATGGAAACGTATTACATTATAAATCAACAGTCAGCACAAGAGCTGATCAAGTCACTGTTTCTCACAGTGTCCATTTCACTTCAATAGATTTCTCCTTTGGTGCTCAGTTAGTTGTTGCCGATCAGGGAGAACATATGATATTTGCCCCTTTGAGACTGGCTTAATTCACTCAGCATAATGTTTTCCAGATTCCTCCATTTTGTTGCAAATGACTGGATTTCATTGTTTTTGACTGCTGTATAGTATTCTATAGAGTACATGTCCTATTTTCTCCTACAAGATAAGACTTTATTCATATCTTTATAATTTCCCATTTCAAATTTACATAATCCAATTTTTATAACTTTTATTTAATGAATATAAATTTCCAAAGTACAGTTTATGGATTACAATGACTACCCCCATAACCTCCATCCCACCCGCAACCCTCCCTTTTCCCTCTCCCTCCCCCCTTCCATTCACATCAAGATTCATTTTCAATTCTCTTTATATACAGAAGATCAGTTTAGCATATATTAAGTAAAGATTTCAACAGTTTGCACCCACATAGAAACACAGTGAAAAATACTGTTTGAGTACTCGTTATAGCATTAAATCTCAATGTACAGCACATTAAGGACAGAGATCCTACATGAGGAGTAAGTGCACAGTGACTCCTTTTGTTGACTTTACAAATTGACACTCTTATTTATGTCATCAGTAATCACCCTATGCTCCAGTCATGAGTTTCCAAGGCTATGGAAGCCTTTTGAGTTCACTAACTCTGATCATATTTAGACAAGGCCCTGGTCAAAGTGGAAGTTCTCTCCTCCCTTCAGATAAAGGTACCTCTTTCTTTGAAGACCTGTTCTTTCCACTGGGATCTCACTCACAGAGATCTTTCATTTAGGTTTTTTTTTCCCCAGAGTGTTTTGGCTTTCCATGCCTGTAATACTCTCATGGGCTTTTCTGCCAGATCCGCGTGCCTTAAGAGCTGATTCTGAGGCCAGAGTGCTGTTTAGGACATCTGCCATTCTATGGGTCTGCTGTGTATCTCACTTCCCATGATGGATCGTTCTCTCCATTTTTTATTCTATCAGCTAGTATTTGCAGACACTAGTCTTGTTTATGTGCTCCCTTTGGCTCTTATTCCTATCATTATGATCAATTGTGAATAGAAATTGATCACTGGGACTAGTGAGATGGCATTGGTATATGCCACCTTGATGGGATTGATTTGGAACCCCCTGGTATTTTCCTAACTCTCCCGTTTGAGGTAAGTCAGCTTGAGCATGTCCCGAATTTCACATCAATTTCCTCCTTATTCCCACACCTATATTTAACAATGATCACTTATCAGTTAAATTTCAACACTTAAGAATACCTGTGTATTGATCACAGTATTCAACCAAAAATATTAAGTAGAACAAACAAAAAAATACTAAGAGGGATAAAGTATTAAGTTGTTCATCAACAGTCAGGGCAAGGGCTGATGAAGTCACTGTTTCTCATAGTGTTCCTTTCACTTCAACATGTTTCCTTTTTGCTGCTCCGTTAGTTGTCACCTATCATGGAGAAAATGTGGTATTTGTCCCTTTGGGACTGGCTTATTTCACTCAGCATAATGTTTTCAAATTCCTAACAGGGATCACTTTTCAGTTAAATTCAACCACCTAAGCATAATTGTGTGTTAATTACAGAGTTCAACCAATAGTACTAGAACAAAAAAAAATACTAAAATGGATAAAGTATTACATTGTACATCAACTGTCAGGACAAGAGCTGATCCAGTCACTGTTTCTCATAGTGTCCATTTCACTTCAACAAGTCTCCCCTTTGGTGTTTGTGGGGAGCAACACGGACTAGACAGTTACTCGAATTAAGACTTATTCTATGCATCTGCTCTCCCACAATATGGCGCTGGGAGAGGAGGAAACAGCTTCTACACCGCTGCCTCCAGTTCAACCAATAAACAGCAGGACCTGCTCCTGATTGGAGGAGAGCAGCATACTCGGTGTGTGGGTAGCAGAGTTGGGATTGGTGGAAGAGGACTATAAAGGAGATTAAAAGCGAAAGTGAAACCTAGAAGAAACTTAGACTCGGATATGGACTGTGGGGAGAAGCCAGGAGAAATGAGAGGGCAATGTTGTTGGAAGAAAAGTTAGGAAACATACCGGGTAGAGAAAAATATGTTAGGGAGGATGAAGCCACGGGGGCAGGCTGAGGTGGAGACGTAAGCTATGTTGGGATTCGTCAAGTCAGCCCGGGGAGCAAAAGGTAAAAATCTAAAACCAGAGGTGGAGACGCGTAAGCTAGGTTGGAATCCTTCAGATTAGCCCGGGGAGCAAAAGACGGGAAGCCAAACCGTAAGGCGGAAATGTAGGCTACGTTGGATTTCGCCAGGTTAGCCCGGGGAACTTAGACTGAATACTGGTGGCAGAAACGTGAGCTAGGCTGTGTGACTCGTGGAAGCCGCCGCGCACAGAGAGCGCACGGGGCACAAACGGGGAGAGTGCACGGGGCACGAGTAGGAAATGCGGGGCTGGCGCGAAGGCCGTGGTGCGGGCGAAAAGGGCGCCAAGACTGCGGTGTGCGTGATGCCGGGAAGCCGCGCAGATGAGAGAAGCTCAGGCTGAAGCGGCGCAGAGCAGGGAAGCCGCCGCGGGGTGAGGCGCAGAGAAGCAGCCTCAGGGCGGGTGCCGGGAAGCCTTGGGGATAAGAGAAACAGAAGTACAGAAGTAAAATGAGAGAAATAGGAATGCTGGCAGATAGAAGTAAAATAGGAGAGATAGGAATGCCCGGAGATAGAGAAATAGAGAAAAATAAGGCCTCCCCACAACATGGCAATGAGAGAGCTTGGATTCGGTCTGCCTGATTAGTAAGACGATAAGCACCTGTGGGTGGGTGCAGGTCACCGAAGACAGGCACGTTATCAACATAAGTCTCCCCACAATACGGCAATGAGAAGGCTCGGATTTGGTTTGCCTGATTGATAGGGCTTGTAAGCACCTGCAGGCAGTTCTAGCACAGTAGAGCATGCGCTGCAGGGCACCGAACACAGGCATGCATCAGCGCCTAAAAACCTCCTCACAACATGGCGAAGAGAGGACCCGGGTTCAGTTTGCCTGATTGGTAGGGCTTGTAAGCACCTGTGGGCAACTCTAGCAAGCGGAGCAGAGTGTGTGCCGTGGGGCACCGAAGACAGGCGCGTATCAATGCCAAAAATAAAAAGAAAGGGGGATCTGTGGGGAGCAACACAGACTAGACAGTTACTCGAATTAAGACTTATTCTATGCATCTGCTCTCCCACAATATGGCGCTGGGAGAGGAGGAAACAGCTTCTACACAGCTGCCTCCAGTTCAACCAATAAACAGCAGGACCTGCTCCTGATTGGAGGAGCGCAGCGTACTCAGCGTGTGGGTAGCAGAGTTGGGATTCATGGAAGAGGACTATAAAGGAGGATAGAGACAACATGCACCAGGAACATCTAAGGGGAACATCTATCTGAAGGAACACCTGAGCAGCCCCTGAGAGAGCCGGCCGGTGGTGTGCCATTCCCCCGCGGAAGTGGGGAAAGTGGCTAGGGGGAACCGCCCTTCCACGGGGGTGGAAGGGTTGGTAGCCAACCCGGGAAGAACCACCAGCAAACCCGGGGAGGGCCGAGCAGACAAAAGAACAGCGCAGGGTCTAGTGTCGTTCCTCCACGAAGAGGGGGAGCGACAGTGTTCAGTCAGTTGTCCCTGATCAGGGAGAACATATATTTCCCCCTTTGGGACTAGCTTAATTCACTATGCATAATGTTTTACAGATTCCTCCATCTTGTTGCAAATGACTGGATATCATTGTTTTTGACTACTGTATAGCATTCTATAGAGTACATGTCCCATTATTTCTTTATCCAGTCTACTGTTGATGGGCATTTGGGTTGGTTCCAGGTCTTAGATATTATGAATTGAGCTGCAATAAACATTAATGTGCAGACTGCTTTTTTGTTTGCTAATTTAATTTCCTTTGGGTAAATTCCAAGGAGTGGGATGGCTGGGTTGAATAGTAAGGTTATATTCAGGTTTCTGAGGAATCTCCAGACTGACTTCCATAGTGGCTTCACCAGTTTGCATTCCCACCAACAGTGGGTTAGTGTCCCTTTTTCCACACATCCTCTCCAGCATCTATTGTTGGTACATTTCTGAAAGTGAGCCGTTCACTGGGGTGAGGTGAAACCTCATTGTGGTTTTGATTTGCATTTCCCTGATTGCTAGTGATCTTGAACATTTTTTCATGTGTCTGTTGGCCATTTGGATTTCCTCTTTTGAAAAATGTCTATTGAGGTCCTTGGCCCATCTCTTGAGTGGGTTGTTTGTTTTGATCTTGTGGAGTTTCTTGATTTCTTTGTAGATTCTGGTTATCAACCCTTTATCAGTTGCATTGTTTGCAAATATATTTTCCCATTCTGTTAGTTGCCTCTTCACTTTCCTGACTGTTTCTTTTGCAGTACAAAAACTTCTCAATTTGATGAAATCCCAAATGTTAATTTTGGCTTTGACTGCCTGTGCTTCTGGGGTGTTTTCCAAGAAGTCATTGCCGGTACCAATATTCTGCAGGGTTTCTCCAATGTTCTCTAATAATTTGATGGTGTCAGGTTAGTTCTTCTTTAAATGTCTGGTAGAATTCAGCAGTGAATCCATGTGGTCCTGGGCTTTTCTTTGTTGGGAGGGCTTTTATTACTGTTTCAATTTCTGTCTCAGTTGTGAGTCTGTTTAGGTTTTCTATGTCTTCTTCGTTAAATTAGGTAGGTTGCATGTGTCCAGGAATCTATCCATTTCTGATAGGTTTCCCTGTTTGCTGGCATCAAGTCCTTGTAGTAATATCTGATGATTCTTTTTATTTCTATGGTGTCTGTGTTACATTTCCTTTTTCATCTCTGATTTCATTGATTTGGGTCTTTTCAATTGTTTTTTTAGTTAGTTGGGCCAATGGGTGTCAATTTTGTTTCTTTTTCAAAAAAACCAGCTCCTCTTTTGGCTGATTTTTAGTTATTTTTTTTTTGGATATAATCCTGTTAATTTCTTCTCTGATTTTAATGATTTCTCTTCTCCTACTGGATTTGGGTCTGGTTTGCTGCAGATTTTCTAGATCCTTGAGATGAATTGAAAGCTCATCTATTTGGTGCCTTTCCAATTTCTTGATGTAGGCACCTGTTGATATAAACTTTCCTCTTAACACTGATTTTGTTGCATCCCATAAGTTTTGGTATGTTGTGCTGTTATCCTCATTTACTTCCAGAAAATTTTTGATTTCTCGTTTAATTTCTTCTATGACCCATTGTTCATTCAGGAGCATGTTGTTCAATCTCCATGTGTTTGCATATGCTCTAGGGATTCCTGAGTTGCTAATTTCCAACTTCATTCCTTTATGGTCTGAGAAGCTGCATGGTATGATTCTAATTCTTTTGAATTTGCTGAGACTTGCTTTATGGCCTAGTATGTGGTCAATCCTAGAGTAGGTTCCATGCACTGCTGAGTAGAATGTAAAATCTTTAAATGTAGGATTGAAAGTTCTGTAGATATCTATTAGATACATTTGGGCTATAGTGTTGATTAAACCTGCTTTTTCCTTGTTGATCTTCTGTCTGGTTGATCTGTCCGTTTCTGAGAGAGGAGTATTTAAGTCCCCAGTACTATTGTATTAGGTTTTTACCATGTCTTCTTAATGGATGCCCAGTTTTCAAATTAAAATTCACAGTAAGCTTTTGAAAACTGTTACAGATGGCTATGATAGTAAGCAAATATTTGGGTTACAATGAATGAAAATGAAATGAAATGAATGGAAAAAATGCACAAAATTTCCAACATAAGGGAATATACTGAATGGCATGGGGTTACCCATTAGGAAAGGAACACATTCCTCAATCTTCTGCTTATGTTTAACAGTAGGATATTTAGATACCATAAAAATGGAAGCACTGGTTATTGTGAAGAGCTTCTCTCAATGAGTACCTGTAGTTAAAGTCAGAAGGTATCAAGAACAAGGATGACACAATGATGCCCCCAAATGAAAAAGACACCCCAATTCAAGATTATGAAGATGACGAGATAGAAGAAATGCAAGAAGTGGATCACAAAAAATTGATAAGAACATTAAGAAGTTCTCAAAAACAAATTCTTGAACTACAGAAATCCTTAATGGACAAGATAGAAAATCTTTCTCGTGAAAATGAAATATTAAAGAGGAATCAAAATGAAAGGAAAAACCAGTAGAATATGAAACTGAGATAGTGATGAGAAACCATAATGAAATGAAGAATTTAATAGATCAATTGACAAACACATTAGAGAGCCTTAAAAACAGAATGGATGAAGCAGAAGGGAGAATATTGGACTTGGGAGACAGAGAGCAGGAAAGGTTACAGTCGAACCAAAGAAAAAAGAGGAAATTAGAAATCTAAAAAATATTGTGGGGAATCTACAGGATACTATTAAAAAACCCAACATTCGGGTTTTAGGAGTTCCTGAAGGCATGGAGAGGGAGAAAGGATTAGAAGGCTTTTTTAGTGAGATATTAGCAGAAAATTTCCCAGGTTTTGGAGAAGGACAGAGACATCCTAGTACAGGAAGCTCATAGAACCCATAGTAAACATGACCAAAAGAGATCCTCACCACGACACATTGTAATTAAACTCACCAAGTGAAACATAAAGAAAAGACCCTAAAATGTGCAAGAGAGAAACATCAAATTACTCTCAGAGGATCTCCAATTAGACTCACAGCAGACTTCTCATCAGAAACCCTGCAAGCTAGAAGGGAATGGCAAGACATAGCACAGGTGCTAAGAGAGAAAAATTGCCAGCCCAGAATATTATATCCTGCTAAGCTCTCATTTGTGAATGAAGGTGAAATAAAGAATTTTCATAGCAAACAGAAATTGAAAGAATTTGTCGCCAGTCATCCAGCCCTACAAAAGATTCTTAAAGATGTGTTGCACACAGAAACACAGAAACACAGTCATCAATATGAAAGAAGTTAAACGAAGGAAACCTCACAGCAAAAGATCACAGGGAATTCAAAGCATATATTAGAAAATATCTATGGAAAATGGCAGGGCAAAATTACCACTTATCAGTAGTCACATTGAACGTTAAAGGCCTCAAATGTCCAGTTAAAAGACACAGATTGGCTGAGTGGCTTAAGGAACAAAACCCATCTATTTGCTGCTTACAAGAAACACATCTTTCCAACAGAGATGCATACAGACTGAAAGTGAAAGGCTGTAAAAAGATATTCCATGCCAACAGAAATGAAAAAAGAGCAGGTGTAGCCATCTTAATATCAGACAACATAAACTTTAACACAAAAACTGTTAAGAGAGACAAAGAGGAGGACTATATAACGATTAAGGGATCAATTCAACAGGAAAATATAACAATTATCAATGTATATGCACCTAATTACAGAGCACTGGTTTATTTAAAAGATTTGTTAAGACACTTAAAGGAAGACTTAGACCCCAATACAATAGTACTGGGGGACTTCAATACTCCACTCTCAGAAATAGAAAGATCAACAGGACAGAAGATCAACAAGGAGACAGTAGATTTAAATGACAGTATAGCCCAAGTGGATCTAACAGATATCTACAGAACTTTCAATCCTACAGCTAAAGATTTTACATTCTTCTCAGCAGTACATGGACCCTTCTCTAGGATTGGTCACATACTAGGCCATAAAGCAAGTCTTGACTCTTATCATATTTAGACAAGGTCATAGTCAAAGTGGAAGTTCTCTCCTCCCTTCAGAAAAGGTACCTCCTTCTTTGATGACCTGTTCTTTCCACTGGGATCTCACTCACAGAGATCTTTCATTTAGGTCATTTTTTTTGACAGAGAAGACAATCATTATTATGAAAGAAATGTGAAGGCAGAAAATCTTCCAGAAAAGTACAAAGGAAATACGAAGCAAAAAATAAAAATATTTACATTAAAATGGGAGGGCCAATTTGTTACCTTGAATGCAAATGGTCTAAACTCTTTAATTGGTAAAAAGGGCTGGGGGCTGGAACTGTGGCACATCTGGTAAAGCTGCTACCTGCCATACTGGCATCCCATATGGGTGCCAGTTCAAGGCCCAGTTGCTTCCTTTCCAATCCAGCTCTCTGCTATGGCCTAGTAAATGAAAGAAGGCCCAAGTGCTTGGGCCCCTGAACCTGCATGGGAGACCTGGAGGAAGCTCCTGGCTCCTGGCTTCAGAATGGCTACTGGCCATTGCAAACATTTGGGGAGTGAAACAAAAGTTGGAAGATCATTCACTCTGCCTCTCCTTCTCTCTGTCTATAGCTCTGCCTCTCAAATAATCTAATCTTAATAAAAAAGGTACGGGGTAGCTGAATGGACTAAAAAACAAGACCCATGTATTTGCTGCCTATAACAAACATCTCGATAAGAGTGGGAGGGGCAGAGCCAAGATGGCGGAATAGTGAGCGCATGCACTGATAGTCCAGGAAAATTTAGTTTAATAAAAGTGGAGTTACAGTAGCCTCAGAAAAAGGATGAGGAAAAAATTGCAGAATAAACTCTTCCAGATCTAGTGGCTGTGACTCAGAGGACCTACTGGGAGAGCAAGGTTGCCCACCACATGGAAGCCGAGCCGTGGGAGCTGCAGTATCTGTGCACCACTGCGGGAAGGGGAGTGGATGTGACACAGACACCAGTGGGGAGAGCAGGGATGCCCAGGGCTCCAAGTCTACACATCGGCGCTGGAAGGGGAGGTGAGCCCAGTAACCAGAGACATTGGTGGGGAACCGGCAGACAGACTCGAGAGGGAAGTGGGCTTTGAGGCGGGAAAGTTCACCAGACTGACTACAGGAGAGAAGGGGAAAAAAAGGGTGGGGGGGTACTGATACAAACAAGTTTCTCTCTCCGCCAACCTTGCAAAGGCGATCAAGAGACAAAGAGCAGGCCCCACTCAGAATATACATAACAAAAGGGGAGAGCTAAGGCTACAATTCAGTAGCCTAGGCAACCCAGTGAGAGTCCACAGCAGAAAGTGAGCCAGCACAGACTCTTTGGGTAGAAGCCAGAGATCGGAAGCTAAATACCATCAATTCTGCACAGCTGTGTGGTATTACTTACCTCCTGAATAAAAAATAAAATAAATAAATAAATAAAAGGAGAGATTTACCATGCATAATTTGAGGGTGTCACCTTTGCACACACATAACCCAGAAGAACAAAGCAGAGCTCTCAGGGCACACCCATCTCAAGCCTCCAAGTCTTCTCCAACAGCAGGCAGTCCACTTAACACAGACATAGTATAAAATAAAATAAAAAAAAAAACACAGTGAGGGAAGAACAATTAACAATGCCAAGCAACAAACACAAAAATCGAGGGAACAAGATCAACGATTACACTATGATGCCTCCAAATAAACAAAACACCCCAAGCCAAGATTATGAAGATGATGAGATAGAAGAAATGTAAGATACGGATTTCAAAAAATTTATGATTAGAACATTTAGAAGTTTTCAAAAGCAAATCCTTGAACTACAGAAATCCTTATTGGACAGGATTGAAAATCTCTCTCGTGAAAATGAAATTTGAAGGAAGAATCAAAATGAAACGCAGAAACTGATAGAAAAGGAAAGTGTGATAGTGAAGAGAAATCAAAATGAAATGAAGAGCTCAATAGATCAAATGACAAACACATTAGAAAGTCTGAAAAGCAGAGTCAGTGAAACAGAAGAGAGATTATCAGACTTAGAAGACAGAGCACAGGAAAACATACAGTCAAACCAAAGAAAAGAAGAGGAAATTAGAAATCTAAAAAATATTGCCAGGAATCTGCAGGATACTATTAAAAAAAAACAACATTCGGGTTCTAGGAGTTCCTGAAGGCATGGAGAGGGAGAAAGGATTAGAAGGCCTTTTTAGTGAGATACTACCAGAGAACTTTCTGGGTTTGGAGAAGGACAGAGACATGCTAGTACAGGAAGCTCATAGAACCCCCAATAAACATGACCAAAAGAGATCCTCACCACAACACGTGGTAATTAAACTTACCACAGTGAAACAGTAAGAAAAGATCCTAAAATGTGCAATTGAGAAACGTCAGATTACTCTCAGAGGATCTCCAATTAGACTCACAGCAGACTTCTCATCAGAAACACCACAGGCTAGGAGGGAATGGCGAGACATAGCACAGGTGCTAAGAGAGAAAAATTGCCAGCCCAGAATATTATATCCTGTTAAGCTCTCATTTGTGAATGAAGGTGAAATAAAGACCTTTCATAGCAAACAGAAATTGAAAGACTTTGCTGCCACTCATCCGGCCCTGCAAAAGATACTTAAAGATGTGTTACACTCAGAAACACAGAAACACGGCCATCAATATGAAAGAAAGGAAAGGAAGAACACCTACCAGTAAAAGAGCATGGGAAGCTCAAAGCATATACTAGAAAATATCTCGGGGAAAATTGCAGGGCAAAGTCACTATGTATCAATAGTCACATTAAACATTAATGGACTTAACTCTTCATTTAAAAGACACCAATTGGCTGACTGGCTTAAGGAACAAAACCGAACTCTTTGTTACCTACAAGAAACACATCTCTAACAAAGATGCAAGCAGACTGAAAGTGAAAGGTTGGAAAAAGATATTCCATGCCAACAGAAACCAAAAAAACAGCAGGTGTAGCCCTATTAATATCAGACAACATAAACTTTAATACAAAAACTGTTAAGAGAGACAAAGAGGGACACTATATAATGATTAAGGGTTCAATTCAACAGGAAGATGTAACTATTATAAATGTATATGCACCTAATTAGATGGCACCGGTTTATTTAAAAGATTTGTTAAGGGACTTAAAGGGAGACTTAGATACCAATGCAATAGTACTGGGGGACTTCAATACTCCTCTCTCAGAAATACACAGAATACCCGGACAGAAGATCAACAAGGAAACAGCAGATTTAATCAACACTATTGCCCAAATGTATCTAACAGATATATACAGAACTTTCAATCCTACAGGTAAAGACTTCAAATTCTTCTAAGCAGTTCATGGAACCTTCTCTAGGATTGATCACATACTAGGCCATAAAGCAAGTCTCAGCAAATTTAAAAGAATTAGAATCATACCATGAAGCTTCTGAGACCACAGCAGAATGAAGCTGGAAATTAGCAACTCAGGAAAACCTAGAAAGTATGGAAACACATGGAGACTGAACAACATGCTCCTGAATGAACAATGGGTCATAGAAGAAATCAAAAGAGAAATCAAAAACTTTCTGGAAGTAAATGAGGATAACAACACAACATATCAAACCTTATGGGATACGGCAAAAGCAGTATTCAGAGGCAAGTTTATAGCAATAGGTGCCTATATCAAGACATTGTTAAGGTACCAAATAAATGAGCTTTCAGCGCACCTCAAGGACCTAGAAAAACTGCAGCAAACCAGACCCAAATCTAGTAGGAGAAGAGAAATAATTAAAATCAGAGAAGAAATCAACAGGATTCAATCCAAAAAAAAAATTTTCAAAAAATCAGCGAAGCGAACAGCTGGTTTTTTGAAAAAAGAAACAAAATTGACAACCCATTGACCCAACTAACTAAAAAAAGAAGAGACCCAAATCCATAAAATCAGAGATGAAAAAGGAAACGTAACAACAGACACCACAGAAATAAAAAGAATCATCAGATATTACTACAAGGACTTGTATGCCAGCAAACAGGGAAACCTATCAGAAATGGATAGATTCTTGGACACATGCAACCTACCTAAATTGAACCAGGAAGATGTAGAAAACCTAAACATACCCATAACTGAAACAGAAATTGAAACAGTAATGAAGGCCCTCCCAACAAAGAAAAGCCCAGGACCAGATGGATTCACTGCTAAATTCTACCAGGCATTTAAAGAAGAACTAATTGCATTTCTTCTCAAACTAATCAGAACATTTAAAAAAGAGGGAGTCCTCCCAAATTCTTTCTATGAAGCCAGCATCACCTTTATCCCTAAGTCAGAGAAAGATGCAGCACTGAAAGAAAATTACAGACCAATATCCCTGATGAACATAGATGCAAAAATCCTCAATAAAATTCTCGCCAATAGAATACAACAACACATCAGAAAGATCATCCACCCAGACGAAGTGGGATTTATCCCTGGCATGCAGGGATGGTTCAACATTCGCAAATCAATCAATGTGATTCACCACATTAACAGACTGCAGAAGAAAATCCATATGATTATCTCAATAGATGCAGAGAAAGCATTCGATAAAATTCAACACCCTTTCATGATGAAAACTCTAAGCAAATTGGGTATAGAAGGAACATTCCTCAATATAATCAAAACAATTTATGAAAAACCCACGGCCAGCATCCTATTGAATGGGGAAATGTTGGAAGCATTTCCACTGAGATCTGGCACCAGACAGCGATGCCCACTCTCACCACTGCTATTTAACATAGATCTGGAAGTTTTAGCCAGAGCGATCAGACAACAAAAAGAATTTAAATGGATACAAATTGAGAAGCAAGAAGTCAAACGATCCCTCTTTGCAGATGAAATGATTCTTTACTTAGAGGATCCATAGAACTCTACTAAGAGACTATTGAAACCCTTAGAGGAGTTTGGCAAAGTGGCAGGATATAAAATCAACAGCCTTTGCATATACAGGCAATGCCAAGGCTGAGAAAAACTGCTAAGATTGATCCCATTCACAATAGGTACAAAAACAATCAAATACCTTGGAATCAACTTAACCAAGGATGGTAAAGTCTCTACGATGAAAATTACAAAACCTTAAAAAAAGAAATAGAAGAGGATACCAAAAAATGGAAAAATCTTCCATGATCATGGATTGGAAGAATCAACATCATCAAAATGTCCATTCTCCCAAAAGCAATTTATAGATCCAATGCAATACCAATCAAGATAAAAAAGACCTTCCTAGATCTGGAAAAAATGATGCTGAAATTCATTTGGAGGCACAAGAGACCTAGGATAGATAAGCAATCTTGTACAACAAAAACAAAGCCAGAGGCATCACAATACCATATTTCAGGACATACTACTGGGCAGCTGTAATCAAAACAGCATGGTACTGGTACAGAAACAGATGGATAGACCAATGGAACAGAATTGAAACACCAGAAATCAACCCAAACATCTACAGCCAACTTATATTTGATCAAGGATCTAAAACTAATTCCTGGAGCAAGGACAGTCCATTCAATAAATGGTGCTGGGCAAACTGGATTTCCACATGCAGAAGCATGAAGCAAGACCCCTACCTTACCCCTTACACAAAAATGCACTCAACATGGGTTAAAGACTTAAATCTATGACCTGACACCATCAAGTTATTAGAGAACATTGGAGAAACCCTTCAAGATATTGGCACAGGCAAAGAGTTTCTGGAAAAGACCCAGGTGGCACAGGCAGTCAAAGCCAAAATCAACTACTGGGATTGCATCAAATTGAGAAGTTTCTGTACTGCAAAAGAAACAGGTGAGTGAAGAGACAACTGACATAACGTGAAAAATATTAGCAAACTATGCAACAGATAAAGGGTTAATAACCAGGATCTAAAAAGAGATCAAGAAACTCCACAACAACAAAACAAACATCCAACTCAGGTGATGGGCCAAGGACCTCAATAGACATTTTTCAAAAGAGGAAATCCAAATGGCCAAAAGACACAATAAAAAATGTTCAAGATCAATAGCAATCAGAAATGCAAATCAAAACCACAATGAGGTTCCACCTCACCCCGGTTAGAATGGCTCTTATACAGAAATCTACCAACAAGAGATGCTGGAGAGGATGTGGGGAAAAAGGGACACTAACCCACTGTTGGTGGGAATGCAAACTGGTGAAGCCACTATGGAAGTCAGTCTGGAGATTCCTCAGAAACCTGAATATAACCCTACCGTTAGACCCAGCCATCCCACTCCTTGGAATTTACCCAAAGGAATTTAAATTGGCAAACAAAAAAGCGGTCTGCACCCTAATGTTTATTGCAGCACAATTCACAATAGCCAAGACCTGGAACCAACCTAAATGCCCATCAACGGTAGACTGGATAAAGAAATTATGGGATATGTACTCTTTAGAATACTATACCGCCGTAAGAAACAATGAAATCCAGTCATTTGCTTCAAAATGGAGGAATCTGGAACACATCATACTTAGTGAATTAAGCCAGTCCCAAAGGGACAAATATCTTATGTTCTCCCTGATCGGTGACAACTGACTGAACACCAAAAAGGAAACCTGTTGAAGTGAAATGGACACTATGAGATATCGTGACTTGGTCAGCAAAGCCCTGACTGTTAATGAACAACTTAACACATTATCCCTCTATTTTTTTCTTTTTGTCTGTTCTACTTAATACTACTGGTTTAATTCTGTAATTAATACACAGTTATTCTTAAGTGTTGAAAATTAACTGAAATGTGATCCCTGTTAAATATAAGAGTGGGAATAAGAGAGGGAAGAGATGTGCAATTTGGGACATGCTCAAGCTGACTTGCCCCAAATGGTGGAGTTAGAAACATACCAGGGGATTCCAATTCAATCCCATCAAGGTGGCATGTAGCAATGCCATCTCACTAGTCCAAGTGTTCAATTTCAGTTCACAATTGATCATAATGAAAGCACTAAGAGTCAAAGGGATCACATAAACAAGTCTAGTGCCTGCTAATACTAACCAATAGAAAAAATAAAGGAGAGAGCGATCCAACATGGGAAGTGAAATACACAGCAGACTCATAGAATGGCAGATGTCCTAAACAGCACTCTGGCCTCAGAATTAGCACTAAAGGCATTCGGATCTGGCTGAAAAGCCCATGAGAGTATTTCAGGCATGGAAAGCCAAGACTCTCTGGCAAAAAAAAAAAAAAACCTAAATGAAAGATCTCTGTGAGTGAGATCCCAGTGGAAAGAACAGGTCTTCAAAGAAGGAGGTACCTTTCTCTGAAGGGAGGAGAGAACTTCCACTTTGACTATGACATTTTCTAAATAAGATAAGAGTCGGAGAACTCAAAAGGCTTCCATAGCCTTGGAAAATCATGACTGGAGCATAGGGAAATTACTGACGCCATAAACAGGAGTGTCAATTTGTAAAGTCAACAACAGGAGTCACTGTGCACTTACTCCTCATGTAGGATCTCTGTCCTTAATGTGCTGTACATTGAGATTTGATGCTATAACAAGTACTCAAACAGTATATTTCACTTTGTGTTTCTATGTGGGTGCAAACTTTTGAAATCTTTACTTATGTATACTAAAATGATCTTCTGAATATATAGAAAATTGAAAATGAATCTTGATATGAATCGAAGGGGAGAGAGAGTGGGAAAGGGGAGGGTTGTGGGTGGGAGGGAAGTCATCGGGGGGGGAGCCAATGTAGTCCATAAGCTGTACTTTGGAAATCTATATTCATTAAATAAAAGTTAAAAAAAAATCCCACCAACAAAGATATATGCAAACTAAAAGTGAAATGATGGAAAAAGAGATATTCTATGCTAACAGAAAGCAGAAATTAGCTTCTGTAGCCATCCTGATATCAGACAAAATACACTTTAAGACAAAAATTGTTAAAAACAGAAAGAGAAAGACACTATGTAATGATGAAGGGATCAATTCAACAGGAAGAAGTGACTATAATAAATGTATATGAATCCAATCACAGGGTGCCTGGCTATTTAAAAAAAAATGTTTATGTCTCTAAAGTGAGACAGAGGGCTGGTGCTGTGATATAGCAGGTATGCCCACTGCCTGCAGTGCTTGCATCCCATATGGGCACCAGTTCAAGTCCTAGCTGCTCCACTTCCAATTCAGGTCCTTGCTATGGCATGGGAAAGCAGTAGAAGATGGTCCAAATCTTGGCTCCTGGCTTCTGGTCAGGCCAGCTTTGGCTGTTGTGGCCATTTAGGGAGTAAATTAGCAGATGGAAGACCTCTGTGTGTATATGCCTCTGTCTCTGTAACTCTGCCTTACAAATAAATTAATAAATCTTTTAAAAAAAAACTAAAGGGAGACAGATTCCAAAACAATAGTAATGGGAGATTTCAAGACCCTAGTTTCATCAATGGACAGATCAACCAGATAGAAATTCAACAAAGAAGCAATTGAGCTAATCTACACTATGGACCCAATAGACCTAACTGATATGTACACAACCTTTCATCTCACAGAAGCAGAATACACATTCTTTTCATCAGTGCATGGAAGTTTCTCTAGGACAGACCACATGTTAGGTCATAAAGCAAGTCTCAGCAAATTCAAGATAATCAAAATCACACTATGCCTCTTTTCTGACCACAATGAAATGAAGCTGGAGTTAACAACTCAATAGTCTCAAGAACATATACAAACACATGGAGACTGAACAACATGCTGCTGAATGAACAAAGAAGAAACTGAAAGAGAAAGCAAAACTGTTTCTGGAAATGAATGAAGGTGACAATACAACATTATCCAAACTTATGGGATGCAGCAAAAGCAGTGTTAAGACATTAACAAACTGAACAAAAATCACTTGATTATTTCAGTAGATGAAGAAAAAGCATTTGATAAAATGCAACATCCTATCATGACAAAAACCTTAAACAAATTGGGTATAGAAGGAACATGCCTCAACATAATCAAGGCAATTTATGACAAACCCACAGCAAATATGTTATTGAATGGGGAAAAGTTGGAAGCCTTCCCCCTGAGATTTGGAACCCAAGAGGCCCACTCTCCCCATTACTAATTTTTTTCTCACCATTTCTATTCAATATAGTCCTGGAAGTTTTATCTAGGGCCATCAGACAAGAAAGAGAAATCAAAGGCATACAAATTGGGAAGAGGAAAATCAAACTTATCCCTAATTGCAAATGCCATGCTTCTATACATATAGGAACCAAAAGATTCCGCTGATAGACTACTGGAACTCATGCAAGAGTTTGGTAAAGTGGCAGTATATACAATTAACACAAAAATCAACAGCCTTTGTATACAGACAATGCCATGTCTAGGAAAAACTTAGAAGATCAATCCCATCCATGTTAGCTAAAGAAAGTAATTAGATACCATGGAAAAAATTTAACCATGGATGTCATAGATCTCCACAATGAAAATTACAACACATTAAAGAAATAAATAGAAGAAAACACCAAAAAATGGAAAAAATCCCCCAAGTTCATGGACTTGAAGAATGAATATAATCAAAATGTTCATACTACTGAAAGTAACTTACAGATTCAATGCAATCCTAAGCAAAATACCAATGACATTCCTCTCAGATCAAGAAAAAAGAAGGCTGAAATGCATATGGAAACAAGAGACTTCAAATACCTAAAGCAATCTTATGCATCAAAAACAAAGCTGGAGGCATCACAACACCAGATTTCTTTTTTTTAACTTTTCATTAATGAATATAAATTGCCAAAGTACAGAATATTGATTACAATTGCTTCCCCCCCATAACGTCCCTCCAACCCGCAACCCTCCCCTTATTCACTCCCTCTCCCCTTCCTTTCATATCAAGATTCATTTTAGATTCTCTTTATATACAGAAGATCAGTTTAGCATACATTAAGTAAAGATTTCAACAGTTTGCTCCCACACAAACATAAAGTGAAAAATACTGTTTGAGTACTAGTTATAGCATTAAATCTCAATGTACAGCACACTAAGGACAAAGATCCTACATGAGGAGTAAGTGCACAGTGACTCCTGTTGTTGACTTAACAAATTGACACTCTTGTTTATGGCATCAGTAATAACCCTAGGCTCTTATCGTGAGTTGCCAAGGCTATGGAAGCCCCCTGAGTTCACTGACTCTGATCAGTTTTAGACAAGGCCATGGTCAAAGTGGAAGTTCTCTCCTCCCTTCAGAGAAAGGTACCTCCTTCCTTGTTGACCCATTCTTTCCACTGGGATCTCACTCGTGGAGATCTTTCATTTAGGTTTTTTTTTTTACCCCAAAGTGTCTTGGCTTTCCATGCCTGAAATACTCTCATGGGCATTTCAGCTGGATTTGCATGCCTTAAGGGCTGATTATGAGGCCAGAGTGCTGTTAGGACATTTGCCAATCTATGGGTCTGCTGTGTATCTCACTTCCCATGTTGGATCATTCTCTCCCTTTTTGATTCCATCAGCTAGTATTTGCAGATACTATTCTTGTTTATGTGATCCCTTTGGTTCTTAGTCCTATCATTACGATCAATTGTGAACAGAAATTGATCACTGGGACTAGTGAGATGGCATTGGTACATGCCACTTCGATGGGATTGAATTCGAATCCCCTGGTATGTTTCTAACTCTACTGTTTGAGGTAAGTCAGCTTGAGCATGTCCCAAATTGCACATCTCTTCCCTCTCTTATTCCCACTCTTATATTTAACAGCAATCACTTTTCAGTTAAGTTTCAGCACTTAAGAAGAATTGTGTATTGATTACAGTATTCAACCAAAAGTATTAAGTAGAACAAACAAAAAAAATTCTAAGAGGGATAACATATTAAGCTGCTGATCAACAGTCAGGGGGAGGGCTGATCAAGTCACCGTTTCTCATAATATTCATTTCACTTTAACAGGTTTCCTTTTTGGTGCTCAGTTAGTTGTCACCTATCAAGGAGAACAAGTGGTATTTGTCCCTTTGGGATTGGCTGATTTCACTCAACATAATGTTTTCCAAATTCCTAACAGGGATCACTTTTCAGTTAAAATTTAAACACCTAAGAATAATTGTGTGTTAATTACAGAGTTCAACCAATGGTACTAGAACAAAAAAAAATACTAAAATGGATAAAGTATTACATTGTACATCAACCGTCAAGACAAGAGCTGATCAAGTCATTGTTTCTCATAGTGTCCATTTCACTTCAACAAGTTTCCCCTTTGGTGCTCAGTTGGTTGTCGCCAATCAGGGAGAACATATGATATTTGTCCCTTTGGGACCAGCTTAATTCACTCAGCATGATGTTTTCCAAATTCCACCTTCTTGTTGCAAATGACTGGGTTTCGTTGTTTTTGACTGCTGTATAGTATTCAATAGAGTACATGTCCCATCATTTCTTTATCCAGTCTACTGTTGATGGTCATTTGGGTTGATTCCAGGTCTTAGATATTATGAATTGAGCTGCAATAAACATTAGGCTGCAGACCGCTTTTTTGTTTGCCAATTTAATTTCCTTTGGGTAAATTCCAAGGAGTGGAATGGCTGGGTTGAATGGTAGGGTTATATTCAGGTTTCTGAGGAATCTCCAGACTGACTTACATAGTGGCTTCACCAGTTTGCATTCCCACCAACAGTGGGTTAGTGTCCCTTTTTCCCCACATCCTCGCCAGCATCTATTGTTTGTAGATTTCTGAATTTGAGCCATTCTAACCAGGGTGAGGTGGAACCTCATTGTGGTTTTGATTTGCATTTCCCTGATTGCTAGTGATCTTGAACATTTTTTATTGTGTCTTTTGGCCATTTGGATTTCCTCTTTTGAAAAATGTCTATTGAGGTCCTTGGCCCATCTCTTGAGTGGGTTGTTTGTTTTGATCTTGTGAAGTTTCTTATCAACCCTTTATCAGTTGCATAGTTTGCAAATATGTTTTCCCATTCTGTCGGTTGTCACTTCACTTTCCTGACTGTTTCTTTTGCAGTACAGAAACTTCTCAATTTGATGCAATCGCAAAAGTTAATTTTGCTTTGACTGCCTGTGCTTCTGGGGTGTTTTGCAAGAAGTCATTGCCGGTGCCAATATCTTGAAGGGTGTCACCAATGCTCTCTAATAATTTGATGGTGTCAGGTCGTAGATTTGAGTCTTTAATGCATGAGTGGATTTTTTTGTAAGGTGAAAGGTAGAGGTTTTGCTTCATGATTCTGCAAGTGGAAATCCAATTTTCCCAGCACCATTTATTGAATAGACTGTCCTTACTCCAGGGATTGGTTTTGGACACTTGATCAAATATGAGTTGGCTATAGATGTTTGCATTGATTTCTGGAGTTTCAATTCTGTTCCATTGGTCTATCCATCTGTTTCTGTACCAGTACCATGCTGTTTAGATTACAACTGCCCAGTAGTATGTCCTGAAATCTGGTATTGTGATGAATCCAGCTTCATTTTTGTTGCACAAGATTGCTTTAGCTATTCGAGGTCTCCTGTGTCTCCATATAAATTTCAGCATCATTTTTTTCTAGATCTGAGAAGGTCTTCGGTATCCTGATTGGAATTGCCTTGAATCTATAAATTGCTTTTGGGAGAATGGACATTTTGATGATGTTGATTCTTCCAATCCATGAGCATGGAAGATTTTTCCATTTCTTGGTATCCTCTTCTATTTCTTATTTAAGGTTTTGTAATTTTCATCATAGAGATCTTTAATGTCCTTGGTTAAGTTTATTCCAAGGTATTTGATTGTTTTTGTAGCTATTGTGAATGGGATTGATCTTAGAAGTTCTTCCTCAGCCATAGCATTGTCTGCGTATACAAAGGCTGTTGATTTTTGTGCATTGATTTTATACCCTGCTACTTTGCCAAAATCTTCTATGAGTTCCAATAGTCTCTTAGTAGAGTTCTTTGGGTCCCCTAAGTAAAGAATCTTATCATCTGCAAAGAGGGATAGTTTGAGTTCTTCCTTCCCAATTTGTATCCCTTTAATTTCTTTTTCTTGCCTAATAGCTCTGGCTAGAACTTCCAGAACTATATTGAATAGCAATGGTGAGAGTGGGCATCCCTGTCTGGTACCCGAACTCAGTAGAAATGCTTCCAACTTTTCCCCATTCAATAGGATGTTGGCTGTGGGTTTTTCATAGATTGCTTTGATTATGTTGAGGAATGTTTGTTCCACACCCAATTTGCTTAGAGTTTTCATCATGAAAGGGTGTTGTATTTTATCAAATGCTTTCTCGGCTTCTATTGAGATAATCATATTGTTTTTCTTTTGCAGTCTGTTAATGTGGTGTATCACATTGACTGTCTTGTGCACATTAAACCATCCCTGCATACCAGGGATAAATCCCACTTGGTCTGGGTGGATGTGATCTTTCTGATGTGTTGTTGCATTCTATTGGCCAGAATTTTATTGAGGATTTTTGCATCTATGTTCTTCAGGGATATTGGTCTGTAATTCTCTTTCAGTGCTGCATCTTTTTCCGGCTTAGGGATTAAGGTGATGCTGGCTTCATAGAAAGAATTTGGGAGGATTCCCTATTCTTTGATTGTTCTGAATAGTTTGAGAAGAATTGGAGTTAGTTCTTCTTTAAATGTCTGGTAGAATTTAGCAGTGAATCCATCTGGTCCTGGGTTTTTCTTTGTTGGGAGGGCCTTTATTACTGTTTCAATTTCTGTTTCAGTTATGGGTCAGTTTAGGTTTTCTACATCTTCCTGGTTCAATTTAGGTAGGTTGCATGTGTCCAGGAATCTATCCATTTCTGATAGGTTTCCCTGTTTTCTGGCATACAAGTCCTTGTAGTAATTTCTGATGATTGTTTTTATTTCTGTGGTGTCTGTTGTTACATTTGCTTTTTCATCTCTGATTTTATTGATTTGGGTCTTTTCTCTTCTTTTTTTTATTAGTTGGTTCAATGGGGTGTCAATTTTGTTTCTTTTTTCAAAAAACCAGCTGTTCGCTTCGCTGATTTTTTGTAATTTTTTTTTGGATTGAATCCTGTTGATTTCTTCTCTGATTTTAATTATTTCTCTTCTCCTACTAGATTTGGGTCTGGTTTGCTGCAGTTATTCTAGATCCTTGAGATGTGTTGAAAGCTCATCTATTTGGTGCCTTTCCAATTTCTTGATGTAGGCACCTATTGATATAAACTTTCCTCTTAACACTGCTTTTGCTGCGTCCCATAAGTTTTGGTATATTGTGCTGTTATCCTCATTTACTTCCAGAAAATTTTTGATTTCTCTTTTGATTTCTTCTATGACCCATTGTTCATTCAGGAGCATGTTGTTCAATCTCCATGTGTTTGTGTATGCTCTAGGGATTCCTGAGTTGCTAATTTCCAACTTCATTCCTTTATGGTCTGAGAAGATGCATGGTATGATTCTAATTCTTTTGAATTTGCTGAGACTTGCTTTATGGCCTAGTATGTGGTCAATCCTAGAGAAGGTTCCATGTACTGCTGAGAAGAATGTAAAATCTTTAGGTGTAGGATTGAAAGTTCTGTATAAATCTGTTATATCCATTTGGGCTATGGTGTCGTTTAAATCTACTGTATCCGTGTTGAGCTTCTGTCCTGTTGATCTATTTCTGGATTGAGTATTGAAGTCCCCCAGGAATATTGGATTGGGGTCTAAGTCTCCCTTTAATTCCCTTAACAAATCTTTTAGATAAACCGGTGCTATGTAGTTAGGTGCATGTACATTGATAATTGTTATATCTTCTTGTTGTATTGATCCCTTAATCATTATATAGTGTCCCTCTTTGTCTCTCTTAACAGTTTTTGTGGCAAAGTTTATGTTGTCCGATATTAAGATGGCTACGCCCGCTCTTTTTTCATTTATGTTGGCATGGTATATCTTTTTCCAGCCTTTCACTTTCAGTCTGTATGCATCTTTGTTGGTAAGATGTGTTTCTTGTAAGCAGCAAATAGATGGGTTTTGTTCCTTAACCCAATCAGCCAATCGGTGTCTTTTAACTGGACAGTTCAGGCCATTCACGTTCAATGTGACTAATGATAAGAGGTAACTTAGCCCTGCCATTTGCCAAGGATAAGTTCTAATATATGCTTTGAATTCCCTGTGATCTTTTGCTGTGAGGTTTCCTTCCTTTACCTTCTTTCATATTGATGACTGTGTTTCTGTGTTTCTGTGTGTAACACATCTTTAAGCATCTTTTGCAGGGCTGGACAAGTGGCGACAAATTCTTTCAATTTCTGTTTGCTATGAAAAGTCTTTATTTCACCTTCATTCACAAATGATAGCTTTGCAGGATATAATATTCTGGGCTGGCAGTTTTTCTCTCTTAGTACCTGGGCTTTATTCGCCATTCCCTCCTAGCTTGTAGGGTTTCTGAAGAGAAGTCAGCTGTGAGTCTGATTGGAGATCCTCTGAGAGTAATCTGATGTTTCTCTCTTGCACATTTTAGGATCTTTTCTTTATGTTTCACTGTGGAGATATTAATTACAACGTGTCATGGTGAGGATCTCTTTTGGTCATGTTTATTAGGGGTTCTGTGAGCTTCCTGTACTAGGATGTCTCTGTCCTTCTCCAAACCTGGGAAATTTTCTGCTAATATCTCACTAAAAAGGCCTTCTAATCCCTTCTCCCTCGCCATGCCTTCAGGAACTCCTAGAACCCGAATGTTGGGTTTTTTATGGAGAACTTATTGAGGCTTCACTTAAGTGTCTTGGGTTTGTGGTGAATCTTGGCTACATATTATCATTTTTTTGACAGGCAGAGTTAGTGAGAGAGAAAGGTCTTCCTTCTGTTGGTTCACCCCTAAATGGCCGCTATGGCTAGCATGCTGCACCAATCCAAAGCCAGGGCCACATGCTTCCTCCTGATCTCCCATGTGTGTGCAGGGGCCCAAGCACTTGGGTCATCCTCCACTGCCTTCCCAGGCCACAGCAGAGAGCTGGACTGGAAGAGGAGCAACCAGGACAGAACCAGCACCCCAACTGGGACTAGAACCTGGAGTACTGGTGCCACAAGTGGAGGATTAGCCTAGTGAGCTGCAATGCCAGCCTACATACTATCTCTTCAACAGGCAGGCCCCAGGGTTTTTCAGAAGATATCAACAGTCAGAAAAAGAAAATCTGAAAAGGCAAATACTTTAGAAATTGTCTATTTCTGGTGCTGGTTCTATGGCATACCAGGTAAGGCCACCACCTGCAGTGCCAGCATCCCATATGGGTGTCAGTTCAAGATTCGGCTGCTCCACTTCCGATCCAGCTCTTTGCTATGGCCTGGGAAAACAGTAGAAGATGGTGACCCATTCTTTCCACTGGGATCTCACTCGTGGAGATCTTTCATTTAGGTTTTTTGTTTTTCCCCAAGAGTGTCTTGGCTTTCCATGCCTGAAATACTCTCATGGGCATTTCAGCCAGATCTTCATGCCTTAAGGGCTGATTATGAAGCCAGAGTGCTGTTAGGACATTTGCCATTCTATGGGTCTGCTGTGTATCTCACTTCCCATGTTGGATCATTCTCTCCCTTTTTGATTCTATCAGCTAGTATTTTCAGGGTCAGCTAGTATTTGCAGACACTATTCTTGTTTATGTGATCCCTTTGGTTCTTAGTCCTATCATTACGATCAATTGTGAACAGAAATTGATCACTGGGACTAGTGAGATGGCATTGGTACATGCCACTTCGATGGGATTGAATTCGAATCCCCTGGTATGTTTCTAACTCTACTGTTTGAGGTAAGTCAGCTTGAGCATGTCCCAAATTGCACATCTCTTCCCTCTCTTATTCCCATTTTTATATTTAACAGCGATCACTTTTCAGTTAAGTTTCAGCACTTAAGAAGAATTGTGTATTGATTACAGTATTCAACCAAAAGTATTAAGTAGAACAAACAAAAACAATACTAAGAGGGCCACAGCACACCTGCCGCAGCAGCCACTGGGGAGTGAACCAACAGAATTTCTCTCTCTCTCTCTCACTGTCCACTCTGCCTGTCAAAAAATAAATAAGTAAAAGAACTGCAAATCAAATGGCTATTTGTTAAGCCATTGTGTTTTCTGATTTGTCTTACTTCAAATGCTGATACATATCAGTAAGCATGGCAGAAAGTTGAATTACATGCAAACTACAATGCATACAACTTCAAAATTTCATTTAGAAGTTGCATTAAAACAAGGCCAGCATTGTCACATAGCAAGTAAACCTGCTGTGTGCAATGCAAGCCCCTCATATGAGCACAGGTTCATGTTCTGACTGTTCTGCTTTTGATCTAGCTTCCTGCTGATGGCCTGAGCAAAGCAATGAAAGATGATCCAAATACTTGGGCAAATGCTACCAATGTGGGAAATCCAGATGAAGATCTTGGTTCCTGGCCTCATTCTGTCCCAGGCCTGCTCAATGAGGCCATCTCTGACGTGAAAAAGCAGAAGGAAGATCTCTCTGGGTCTCTCCTCTATATACAATATTTTCAAATAAATTTTTTAAAAGCTTAGAAAAAGCTCCTATAAACACAATATTTGCCTATCAGTTAGAACTTAGGAAAGCTGCTGACACTAAAAAAAATTCCTGGGATTCATACAAATAAATTATCTGGAGATCATATGGTTGTGCTTCACATTTCGGCATATATATGGTCATTGTGTTCTTTTGGTTAATATTTTAATAAGCTTATTATTGCATGAAATCTAGTTTAATATAATTTTACTATTTCAGAAAGCAGGATAAAGGTTCAGAGTAGTTTTCTGTAGCTGCATGTATACTGCATATTGTTCAAGAAGAAATTACTGAAAGGGGGAAAATTTTTATGATATGCTTTTTGTTTTTTTTAAAGATTTATTTATTTATTTGAAAGTCAAAGTTACACAGAGAGAGGAGAGGCACAGAGAGAGAGAGAGAGAAAGAGAGGCCTCCCATCCAAATGCTCACTCCGCAAATGGCTGCAGTGGTCGGAGCTGCACCAATCCAAAGCCAGGAGCTTCTTCCAGGTCTCCCACATGAGTGCAAGGACCCAAATACTTCAGCCATCTTCTACTGCTTTCCCAGGACATAGCAGAAGTGGAACAGCCAAGTCTTGAGCCCATGCCCATATGGGATGTGGGTGCTTCAGGACAGGGCATTATCCCACTGTGCCACAGCACCGGCCTCATGATATGCTTTTTGAAGTCACACACTCCAAACATAGCATTAGTAGCAAAAGGGAAGACATGCTCAGGAAAATTTTCTAAAGCAATACTATTTGAACTGGTGACAATTTCTGAAATGGATCTGAAAAATAAATGTTTTTTAATTAAGTGTGGCAAAGTGGAGAACATTAGACAGAAGTTAGGGTGCCAGGTATTTACAAATCATGTGACACTACACAAAGCACTTTTCTCCTGAAATACAATATGTTTCATCTTTTTTACAAAGATCCTGGCAAAACTTCCTTGAGCTACCAGGGAGGACTATTAGAATACAGGGGGAAGGAGTCCTCCAAGATGGTGGAATAGGGAGGGAGCACACTGATAATCCAGGAAAAGATAGTTTAATAAAAGTGGAGATACTGTAGTTTCAGGGAAGAGTTATGGAAAAAACTTCAGAGGAAACTCTTCCAGAAGTAGTGGGACACGGTGAACCTATGTGGAGGACACAGGTGCCCACGGCTCAGGACCCCAGCTGCCAAGTCTATGCACCAGCTCTGGAAAGGGAGGTGAGGTGAAACCTCAGTAGCCTGAGACACTGGTGGGGAAGCAGCAGGAAGAGCCTAGAGGGAATGAGGCTTGAAGCTCCATGGGGGAAAGTCCACCAGTCTAACTAGAGGAGAGAAAAAAATAAATAAAATAAAATAAAATGGACCAGTACGGACACGATTCTTTTTCTCACTCACCTTACAAAGGTGAGCAAGACAAAGAGCAGGCACCATTCTGGATATACATAAAAGCTATGCCACCTCAGGGCTGTGCCTGCCCTAAGCCAAACAGAAAAACCTGACTCTGGTGGGGAGAAATAACAGGAGGTTAGGACCTAGTGAATGTGTGGAGCTTATGAACTGAGACTGTGAAAAAAAAAAAAACAAAGCTGAGGGTGTGTGAGAGAACTCATGGAGTGCCTGAGATGTGAGTACTCTCGGGAGATGCCACAAACTTGGTAAACTTGGCAACCTTATGAGAGATTGCAGGGAAATGTGAGCTTACACTGAGGACTGCAGAGATCCTTTGGGTGGTCCTTGTGACAGAGCAGATGAATATTATACCCACAGGGGCCAGAGCTCAGACAATGACTGCCTTCAATTACACTCATCTGTGTGGAATTACTTCCCTTCTGAATTAAAAGAAAAAGGAGAGAAAGAGAATATCTAGCATGCCTAACCTGGGTGTGTCACCATTAACCCTGAAGAACCGAACAGAGCTCTGTGGCCACACCCATCACAAGCCTCTAAGGATCCATCAAAAGCAGACAGTCCACTTCATCTAGAGTCAATGTATAAGAGAAAAACCACCAAAGCAAAAAAAAAAAATAGAGCTAGAAACCAAAGAATATCTTCACAATGCCAAGCAATGAATGAAGAAAATGAGGAAACAAGAAAAAAGAAGACATCATAACACCCCCAAATGAACAAGACACCCCAATTCAAGATGATGAACATGATGAGATAGAAGAAATGCAAGATACAGATTCAAAAAATTTATGAAAACAACATTTAGAAGTTCTCAAAAACAAATTCTTGAACTACAGAAATCCTTAATGGACATTTTCTCTCTCATGAAAATGAAATCTTAAGGAGGAATCAAAATGAAATGAAAAACTAATAGAACATGAAACTGTGATAGTGATGATGAATCATAATGAAATGAACAATTCAATAGATCAAATGACAAACACATTAGAGAGCCTTAAAAGCAGAATGAGTGAAGCAGAAGAGAAAATTTCAGACTTGGAAGACAGAGCACAAGAAAGTATACAGTCAAACCAAAGAAAAGATGAGGAAATTAGAAATCTAAAAAATATTGTTGGGTATCTACAGGATACTATTAAAAAAAAAAAAAATTCGCGTTCTAGGAGTTCCTGAAGGCATGGAGAAAGAGAAAGGATTAGAAGGCCTTTTCAGTGAGATACAAGCAGAAAACTTCCAGGGTTTGGAGAACAGAGACATCCTAGCACAGGAAGCTCATAGAATTCCTAGTAAATATGACCAGAAGAGATCTCATCACAACATGTTGTAATCAAACTCACCACAGTGAAATACAAAGAAAAGATCCTAAAATGTGCAAGAGAGAAACATCAGATTACTCTCAGAAGATCTCCAATTAGACTCACAGCAGACTTCTCATCAGAAACCCTACAGGATAGCAGGGAATGGCAAGATATAGCCCAAGTACTAAGAGAGAAAAACTGCCACCCCAGAATATTACATCCTGCAAAGCTATCATTTGTGAATGAAGGTGAAATAAAGACATTTCATAGCAAACAGAAATTGAAAGAAATTGATATCACTCGTCCAGCCCTGCAAAAGATGTTTAAGATGTGTTACACACAGAAACACAGAAACACAGCCATCAATATGAAAGAAGGTAAAGGAAGAAAACCTCACAGTAAAAGATCGTAAGAAGTTCAAAGCACATATTAGAAAATATCTTTGGCAAATGGCAGGGCAAAGTTACTACTTATCAGTAGTCACATTGAACGTTAATGGCCTCTACTTTCCAGTTAAAAGACAGACTGGCTGAGTGGATTAAGGAATAAAACCCATCTATTTACTGCTTAAAAGAAACATATCTTTCCAACAAAGATGCATGCAGATTGAAAGTGGAAGTTTGAAAAAGATATTCCATGCTAACAGAAATGAAAAAAGAGCTGGTGTAGCCATTGTAATATCAGATAAAATAAACTTTAACAAAAAACTGTTAAGAGAGACAAAGAGGGGCTTTATAAAATGATAACAGATCAATTCAACAGGAAGATGTAACTATTGTAAATGTGTATGCACCTTATTACAGGGTACTGGTTTATTTAAAAATTTGTTATGGGACTTAAAGGGAGACTTAGACCCCAATACAATAGTATGGGGGACTTCAATACTCCACTCTCAGAAATAGACAGATAAACTGTACAGAAGATCAAAAAGGAAACAGCAGACTTAATTGATCAGCATAGCCCTGACTGTTAATGAACAACTTAATACATTATCCCTCTTAGTATTTTTTTTGTCTGTTCTACTTAATATGACGGGTTTAATTCTGTAATTAATACACAGTTATTCTTAAGTGTTGAAAATTAACTGAAATGTGATCCCTGTTAAACATAAGAGTGGGAATAAGAGAGGGAAGAGATGTATAATTTGGGACATGCTCAAGCTGACTTGCCCCAATTGGTAGAGTTAGAAACATACCAGGGGATTCCAATTCAATCCCATCAAGGTGGCATGTACCAATGCCATCTCACTATTCCAAGTGATCAATTTCATTTCACAATTGATCATAATGAAAGGACTAAGAGTCAAAGGGAGCACATAAACAAGTCTAGTACCTGCTAACACTAACCGATAGAATAAATAAAGGGGAGAGTGATCCAACATGGGAAGTGAGATACTCAGCAGACTCATAGAATGGCGGATGTCCTAAATAGCACTCTGGCCTCAGAATCAGCCCTAAAGGCATTGTGATCCGGCTGAAAAGGCCATGAGAGTATTTCAGGCATGGAAAGCCAAGACACTCTGGCAAAAAGATCTCTGTGAGTGAGATCCCAGTGGAAAGAACAGGTCTTCAAAGAAGGAGGTACCTTTCTCTGAAGGGAGGAGAGAACCTCCATTTTGACTATGACCTTGTCTAAACAAGATAAGAGTTGCAGAACTTAAGGGGCTTCCATATCCTTGGAAACTCATGACTGGAGCATAGGGAGATTACTGACGCCATAAACAGGAGTGTCAATTTGTAAAGTCAACAACAGGAGTCACTGTGCACTTACTCTTCATGTAGGATCTCTGTCCTTAATGTGCTGTACATTGAAGCTTAATGCTACAACGAGTACTCAAACAGTATATTTCACTTTGTGTTTCTATGTGGGTGCAAACGGTTGAAATCTTTACTTAATGTATACTAAACTGATCTTCTGTAAAAAAAAAAAAAGAAATTATCAATTCCCAACTTGACTCTCACTGGGATTAAACATGACAATAGGTCTGATCTGATTTCATCATCATTTAAAAAAAAACTCATCTATGATTTTTCACTTTATGTTTCTGTGTGGGAGCAATCTGTTGAAATCCTTACTTAATGTATACTAAGCTGATCTTCTGTATATTAAGAAAATTGAAAATGAATCTTGATGTGAATGGAAGGGGAGAGGGAGTGGGAAAGGGGAGGGTTGTGGGTGGGAGGGACAGTATGGGGGGGAAGCCATTGTAATCCATAAATCGTACTTTGGAAATTTATATTCATTAAATAAAATTAAAAAAAATACTCCACTCTCAGAAATAGACAGATAAACTGTACAGAAGATCAAAAAGGAAACAGCATATTTAATTGGCACTATAGCCCAAATGGATCTAACAGATATCTACAGAACTTTTCATCCTACAGTTCCAGAATACACATTTTTCTCAGCAGTGCATGGAACCTACTCTAGGATTGACCACATACTAGGCCATAAAGCAAGTCTCAGCAAATTCAAAAGAATTAGAATCATACCATGCATCTTCTCAGACCATAAAGGAATGAAGTTGGAAATTAGCAACTCAGGAATCCCTAGAGCATACACAAACACATGGAGATTGAACAACATGCTCCTGAATGAACAATGGGTCATAGAAGAAATCAAAAGAGAAATCAAAAATTTTCTGGAAGTAAATCAGGATAACACAACATACCAAAACTTATGGGATACAGCAAAAGCAGTGTTAAGAGGAAAGTTTATAGCAATAGGTGCCTACATCAGGAAATTGGAAAGGCACCAAATAAATGAGCTTTCAATGCATCTCCAGGATCTAGAAAAACTGAAGCAAACCAGACCCAAAACAATACGAGAAGAGAAATTATTAAAATCAGAAAAGAAATGAATAGCATTGAATCTAAAAAACAAAAATTACAAAAAAATCAGCCAAACGATGAGGAGCTGGTTTTTTGAAAAAATAAACAAAATTGACACCTCGTTGGCCCAACTAACTAAAAATGAAGGGAAAAGACCCAAATCAATAAAATCAGAAATGAAAAGGGAAACGTAACAACAGATACCACAGAAATAAAAAGAATCATCAGAAATTACTACAAGGACTTGTATGCCAGAAAACAGGGAAACCTATCAGAAATGGATAGATTCCTGGACACATGCAACCTACCTAAATTGAACCAGGAAGACGTAGAAAACCTAAACAGACCCATAACTGAGACAGAAATTGAAATAAAGGCCCTCCCAACAAAGAAAAACCCAGGACCAGATGGATTCACTGCTGAATTCTACCAGACATTTAAAGAAGAACTGACTCCAATTCTTCTCAAACTACTCAGAACAATAGAAAAAGAGGGAATCCTCCCAAATTCTTTCTATGAAGCCAGCATCACCTTAATCCCTAAGCCGGAAAAAGATGCAGCACTGAAAGAGAATTACAGACCAATATCCCTGATCAACATAGACACAAAAATCCTCAATAAAATTCTCGCCAATAGAATGCAACAACACATCAGAAAGATCATCCACCCACACCAGGTGGGATTCAACCCTGGTATGCAGGGATGATTCAGTGTTTGCAAATCAATCAGTGTGAGACACCACATTAACAGATTGCAGAAGAAAAACCATACGATTATCTCAAAAGATGCAGAGTAAGCATTCGATAAAAACAATACCCTTTCATGATGAAAACTCCAAGCAAACTGGTTATATGAGGAAAATTCCTCAATACAATCAAAGCAATTTATGAAAAACCCATGGCCAGCATCCTATTGAATGGGGAAAAGTTGAAAGCATTTCCACTGAGATCTGGCACCAGACAGGGATGCCCACTCTCACCACTGCTATTCAATATAGTTTGAAAGTTTTAGCCAGAGACATTAGGCAAGAAAAAGTAATTAAAGGGATACAAATTGGGAAGGAAGAAGTCAAACTATCCCTCTTTGCAGATGATATGGTTCTTTATTAAGGGCATCCAAAGAACTCTACTGAGAGACTATTGGAACTCATAGAAGAGTTTGGTAAAGTAGCAGGGTATAAAATCAATGCACAAAAATCAACAGCCTTTGTATACGCAGACAATGCCATGGCTGAGGAAGAACTTCTAAGATCAATCCCATTCAAAATAGCCACAAAAACAATCAAATACCTTGGAATAAACTTAACCAAGGATGGTAAAGTCTCTACGATGAAAATTACAAAACCTTAAAGAAAGGAATAGAAGAGGATACCAAAAAATGGAAAAATCTTCCATGCTCATGGATTGGAAGAATCAATATCATCAAAATGTCCATACTTCCGAAAGCAATTTATAGATTCAATGCAATACCAATCAAAATACTGAAGACATTCTTCTCAGATTTGGAAAAAAATATGCTGAAATTCAAATGGAGACACAGGAGACCTCGAATAGCTAAAGCAATCTTGTACAACAAAAACAAAGCTGGAGGCATTACAATACCAGATTTCAGGACCTGTCTTAATTATTACAAAAGTGGAAAATGTGTTTTGCTCAAAGCTTTTCCAACAGCTCCTCAGTCTAGTTTGCCTTCACTTTGAAAAGATACTTTTTCTAGGGTATACATGAGCATTTCATTGACTTTGCCATCAAACATAATTTTTGCAAAGAATTTAACTGTACCCAGCTTTTATCAGGAGAGCAAGAAGTCATCACATTGATGACTTCCTCCCTGAATGAGACTATTTGACCTGCCTTTGAAGAACATACAATGCTAATGCCTTTTAGTCCTTCCTGGGTTTTGGTGCAATGCATGCCTCCTTTAAAAAATTATTTGTCATGGATGCTACAAATCAGCCCAGCTTATATGGCCCCCCTTCCAATGAAAAGTCCTAAAATTAGTCAAATTGAATTCTGTAGGCACTCTCATTAGTACTCTCAGTGACTTCTTCACTTGTGGAGCTCATATGCCTTCTAAATTCTTTGGATCAGTTATGATATCCATTACTTCTCAAGGGCTGTGATGCAAGGAATAGCCTCTCTTGGAACCTTGCTATGTGCCAGTAAAATTAAATTAGATGGCTATTAACTGTGCTATACTGGAAAAACAGTCACCTACACACCTTGAGCCTGTGATTCTCCAAACCTTGTTGTCTAGTAGGACTTTGGCCATGGATATAGAACAGTAAAACATGAGAATGGCTACTATGGCCTCCTTAATATATGATGGACCCAAACTTGACATACTCCATTTGGCAAAGGGGATGGCTTCCAATGTCTACTGTCTACATCCAGATGCCAGGGTACTGCAGGAGGTCACTATTCTAACAATAAAATAGAAAAACCATTTAAGTTCAGCTGGACACCATTCTGCTGACTGTTGATCTCATTACTGTTAATCGGAATGCCTTCACTGGTGACAAAGCAGAGACCCAAAGTAGTCACAGCCATTATCTGCTAACAAAAGCTTAAACCAAGAGTTATGGATTAATGTCTATTATAACACAATTTCTCAGAGCCCATCTAGTCCACATGTTGAGAGTTGGAAGCTGTTATAGTTGGCCCATCCATAAATAGGATGTTAATTGTGCCAGATGGGTTCTATATCCTTGTACTGCAAGGAAGATGTCATAGATATTGATGATCCAAACTTATCCAGCTCCCTGCTAATGTGTCTGGGAAAGCAGCAAAGGCTTGCCCAAATGCTTGGGCCCTTGAACCCATGTGATATCTGTAAGAAGCTCCTATCTTACGAGATCAGCCTGGTCTAGCCCCAGTCATTGTAGCCATTCTGGAGGAGAACAAAGCAGAGAGATCAGTGTCTCCCTTTCTCACTCTAACACTACCTTTCAAATATATAAATAAATCTTTTAAAATGTAATCATTTCAATAGATTCCTCAGTGCTCAGTCATGATGACTTTTACTGTCTTAAGGACATTTTCATTTCTTTTTTAATTTATTTTATTTTTTTAACTTTTATATAATGAATATAAATTTCCAAAGGATTACAATGGCTTCCCCCCATATCTTCCCTCCCACCCACAACCCTCCCATCCCCCACTCTGTCTCCCCTTCCATTCACATCAAGATTAATTTTTGATTCTCTTTATATACAGATCAGTTTAGCATATATTAAGTAAACATTTCAACCGTTTGCACCCACATAGAAACACAAAGTGAAAAATACTGTTTGAGTAATAGTTATAGCATTAAATCTCAATGTACAGCACACTAAGGACAGAGATCCTACATGAGGAGTAAGTGCACAGTGACTCCTGTTGTTGACTTAACAATTTGACACTCTTGTTTATGGCATCAGTAATCACCCTAGGCTCTAGTCATGAGTTGCCAAGGCTATGGAAGCCTTTTGAGTTCACTGACTCTGATCATATTTAGACAAGATCATAGTCAAAGTGGAAGTTCTCTCCTCCCTTCAGAGAAAAGCACCTCCTTCTTTGATGACTTGTTCTTTCAAATGGGATCTCACTCGTGGAGATCTTTCATTTTTTTTTTACAGAGTGTCTTGGCTTTCCATGCCTGAAATACTCTCACAGGCTTTTCAGCCATATCTGAATGCCTTAAGGGCTGATTCTGAGGCCAGAGTGCTGTTTAGGGCATCCGCCATTCTATGAGTCTGCTGTGTATCCCACTTCCCATGTTGGAATATTCTCGCCTTTTTAATTCTATCTACTAGTACAGACCTTTGACTCTTAATCCTATCATTAGTCATAAAAATTCTGCTCTAAGCAAGACACACATAAAGCAAGCTCATCCCTTTCTCAACAAAAATTTAATGCTAACTGCATATTTAGGAGTGTACTATTGCATTTAATTACAGTACTTTTCTATATCTTATTTTTTCACATTTTATTTATTTGAGAGGTCAAATTATAGACAGTGAGAGGAAGAGACAGAGATAAAAGTCTTCCATCTGCTGGTTCACTCCCCAAATGGCTCTCACAGATGGAGCTGCACTGGTCTGAAACCAGGAGCCAGGAGCTTCTTCTCTGTCCCCCCTTGGGTAAAGGGGCCTAAGTACTTGAGCCATCTTCTACTATTTTCTCAGTCCATAGCTGAGAGCTGGATCAGAAGATTAGCAGCTGGGGCTAGAACTGGTGCCCATATGGGGTGCCAGTGCCACAGTACCATCACCTCTACATCTTATAAACACATCATATCTGTAAGAAGAAAACTGAAAAGTGAGTCAAGTATATCACAAATTATGTTAGAAATTATCTCTAATTTAAAAAAAGGAAAACCCTAAAATAGAAATGGTTCATTTTGGCAATCTGCACAAATAACCTGTGTCCTATTACTTTATTCTTTGGAGTACTTTTCCAGATTTCTTCTGGCCTTCCTGCCTTCCCTTGTTCCTCATACCCTTTCAATATCACTGCCTCTCTGTCCCTGCAGTTCTCTCCCTTTCAAACCAGTCTTGTAGACTGTCAATCATTATTGCAAAATGTTTTGTAGGAAGGGCCTGAATGGCCTTCTAATATCCCTTAAATATATATTTCCATAAAACAGGCAATAGAGGGGCTGGTAATGTGTCCTAGCAGGAAAAGCTGCTGCCTGCATTGCTGGCATCCCTTATGGGTGCTGCTTTGAGTCTCGGCTGCTCCATTTCTGATCCAGCTCTCTTCTAAGGTCTGGGGACGCAGTAGAAGATGACCCAAGTCCGTGGGCCCCTGAACCCATGTGGGATAACTGGAAGAGGCTCCCAGCTCTTGGCTTCAGTTTGGGGTAGCTCCAGCCATTGCAGCCATCTGGGGAGTAAACCAGAAGATGGAAGACGTTTCTCCCTCTCTCTCTGCCTCTGCATCTCTCTAACTCAAAGAAAACAAAACAAAATAAATAATAATAATAATAAATAAAAATAATTTTAAAAGCAGACAGTAGAGCATAGTGGGAAAGCCATTGCCTGTGATGCTGCTGTTCCATATTGTGCATGAGTTCTTGTCCCAGTTGCTCTATTTCTGATCCAGCTCCTTCATGTGCCTAGGAAAACCGCAAAGGATGGTGCTTGTGCTCTTACTCCCACATGGGAAATGTGGAAGAAGATACTGGCTCCTGACTTTAATCCAGCTCCAACCCCAGCTGTTGTGGCCATTAGGGGTGTGAAATAGTGGATAAATGATTTACATCTCTCTCTCTCTCTAGCTCTCTCTCTCTCTCTCTCTCTCTCTGCCTTTCAAATAAATAAATATTTTTAATTTTTTAAAAAATTTAACAAATGGCCCTAAATATTCTGACTCATCTTGACATGTAACAGGAGCCAAGAAAGTTGCTGCTGACTTTATATAGTGTCTCCTCAATCCATTCTATAAGAAAAAAATATTTATTTCTTTTGCTATCCAAACATTCAAATCCAAAAGAAATAATACTACCCAGTACAGCTCTGTTTAAGGCTGCTCCTGCACTGAGGAAAAGTAAAGGAGCAAGGGGCCCAAACCCTGTGTGGCAGGGTGACAGTCCCCTCCCCACTTTGCATCTGAGTTTCTGATTAGAGAGGGAGACAAAGGCAACTCCAGATACTGCAGTGGTACACAAACAGCCTCAATCACAGACACACCTTGTGTGTGTGCAACAGAAGGGGAACACAGAGCACTATGTAAGGGAGGAATACATTGAACACAAAAGGAAAAGGTGTGAATGGACATAGCTAAGAATTTCCCCACTCTGCTAATCACGATCTCAAAGATGTCCAGGCCAGAATTCCATTTCACTTTGGAAAACCCACTCCATAAATTTTTCTCCACCTAGGTGTATTCTTCTGTGAGGAATCTGTCTTCCTGTGAGAGATGGCACCACCACAAACTGAAAACAAGTCAAAAAGCAGAGTTATGGCTTTAATTCTCAGAGGTGAATGGACAGCCACATCTATGAATTCTGCCTTAAAAAATAAGCTTCCTTCTGCTCTAGAAATCTGATACAGATTTGGGCTAAAATGAGAAACACAGAGACCAGTTGAGTCTGTTAGGTGAGAAGGAAGGAAGCTTGATTTCCAGTTGTTACTTTGTAGCATGTTAGTTTTGAGAGGATTTCATATTCCACTTCTATTTGAAGAGATGGAAAGGTAGAATCAGTGCCAGCCTAACACATGGCAGCTTTAGCCACTGATGACATCACAGCTTGCTACCCAAAAGGGACAGCCAAAATAAACTCAACAAATGAGAACCAAAATAAAACAGAACAGTCTAACATAATACCAACATTTGTTCAGCAGGTATTACCAAGATCTTGACACACAAGTCATCGGAAGGATAAAGGGTGGGGCTGGCTTTGTGGCACAGTGGATTAAGCCACCACCAAATCAAATGCTGGGATCCAATATGTGTGTCCACCCTTTAAAAAAGATTCATTTATTTGAATGTCAAAGTTTTGGGGGCTGGTGCTGTGGCACAGCTGGTTGAGACCCTGGCCGGCATCCCATATGGTCACCGGTTGGGTCTTGGCTGCTCCACTTCCAATCCAGCTGCCTGCTAATGTGCTTGGGAAAGTGGCACAGCATGGCCCAAGTCCTTGACCCCCTATATCCACATGGGAGATCCAGAAGTAGCTACTGGCTCCTGGCTTCAGATTAGCTCAGATCTGGCCACTGCGGCCATTTGGGGAGTGAACCAGCAGACTGAAGACCTCTCTATCTGTCTCTATCTCTATCAGTAACTCTGTCAAATAAATAAAATCAGTCTTAAAAATGTCAGAGTTATGGAGAGGAGGGAGAGTCAGATGGGATGGCATTGTGGATTAGCAGGTAAAGCTGCTGCCTGCAATGCTGGCATCCCATATAGGCACCAGTTCATGTCCTGGCTGCTCCACTTCTGATCCACTTCTCTGCTAGTGGCCCTGGAAAAGTAGAAGATGGTCCAATACCTGGGTTCTTGACACCCAAGTGGGAGACCTGAATGAAGCTCTTGGCACCTGGCTTGGGCCTGGCCCAGTTCTGGCCATTGCAGCCATCTAGGAAGTAGACCAGCAGATGGAAAATCTCTTTCTCATTCTCTCCCTTTCTCTATCTTTGCCTTGCAAATAAATGCTAAAAGAGAGAGAGATCTTCCATCTTAGATGGCTGCCATGGCCAGGGCTGAACCACACAGAAACCAGGAGCCAGGCACTTCATCTGGGTCTCTCACATGGGTTACAATGGCCCAAACACTTAAGTCATCCTTTGCTGCTTTTCTCAGGCCATCAGAAGGGAGCTAGGTTAGAAGTGGAGCAACTGGGACATGAACTGCTGCTCATCTGGGAAGCTGGCATTGCAGATGGTGGCTTTCCCCATTGTGCCATAATGTCAGCCTCACGAGTGCCAGTTTGAGTCACAGCTGTTCCACTTCTGGTCCAGCTCCCTGCTAATGCAACTGGGGAAGCAGAAACAGATGGCACAAGTACTTGGGTCCTTGCACCAACATGCAACATTTGGTTGGACTTCCAGGCTGGGCCAGCATTATTCATTTCAGTCTCTTGAATGAACCAGCAGATGCAAGATCCCCATCCTTCTGTCTCTGCCTCTTTCTCTGTAATTCTGCCTTTAAACTAAAATTTTTAAATCTTAATAAAATAAAGGGAAAGGGTGAAAGAGTAGCCATAGTAAAGTAATAGAGCAAAGCTACAGTTGTGCTGTCCCTCAGCAGCCTTCTGCCTTAAGTGGGAAGTCTCCAGCTTACAGACACTGACATAAAAGACACATTCACAAGACATTTCAAAACAACAGATGAGAGGTTTACAAAGCATATTTGTTTTTCTTTTTGTTTTTTTTTTCAGACCTATTGTCATGTTTAATCCCAGTGAGAGTCAAGTTGGGATTTGATAATTTCTTTTTTTTTTTTTTACAGAGGATCAGTTTAGTATACATTAAGTAAAGATTTCAACAGTTTGCACCCCCATAGAAACACAAAGTGAAATATATCGTTTGAGTACTCGTTATAGCATTAAATCTCAATACACAGCACATTAAGGACACAGATCCTACATGAGGAGTAAGTGCACAGTGACTCCTGTTGTTGACTTTACCAATTGACAATCCTGTCTATGGCATCAGTAATGTCCCTATGCACCAGTCATGAGTTTCCAAGGCTATGGAAGCCCTCTCAGTGCTCCGACTCTTATCTTGTTTAGACAAGGTCATAGTCAAAATGGAGGTTCTCTCCTCCCTTCAGAGAAAGGTACCTCCTTCTTTGAAGACCTGTTCTTTCCACTGGGATCTCACTCGCAGAGATCTTTTTGCCAGAGTGTCTTGGCTTTCCATGCCTGAAATACTCTCATGGGCTTTTCAGCCAGATCCGAATGCCTTTAGGGCTGATTCTGAGGCCAGAGTGCTATTTAGGACATCTGCCATTCTATGAGTCTGCTGAGTATCTCACTTCCCATGTTGGATCACTCTCCCCTTTATTTATTCCATCGGTTAGTGTTAGCAGGTACTAGACTTGTTTATGTGCTCCCACAAAGCATATTTGTTTTATGATAACTTTCATTCAATAGGTACACTGGGTTTAGATATAAGCCTTTTGTGCAGCCAAGTTAACCCAGGGTCAAAATCAAAGAGACATACTGAGGAAGATGTGCTGCCAGGGGAGAGAGCTGCATTGTCTCATTGCTCTTGTAGCATCATAAAGAGAATGAAAAGAGCTACTCATGTGCATGGTTATAAGGAGGACAGAAGCACAAGCATTTCAGAAGGGGGGAGCAAATTTCAAATATAGTTATTTTAAGAAAATGAAATGAAGTCAATTTCAGAATATAATGTGGAGTAGAAAAACAGCATCAGTTCATCAATTCTCACAGGGATCCAGGAAAACTGCCCTGCCTATCCATAGACCAAATGTTTCAAAACCCATTTTCTGATTAAATTCAGAAGATTACAGGAATCAGCACTCTGGGTGTTCAAATGCCAAATTAAGTTTTAGTTTCCACTATGGGCAGATGTAGCCAAATCACTCAGAACATGAGAAAAACTTTTCCATATGAAGGAACATGAAATATTCAGGCACACAGAATAACTGTGCTTAGTGCTCCAAGTGAACTCCAGGATAAGCACCCAGAAAACCTGTTAGGTCTTGGGTCCAGTGCAGTGGTGTAGCATGTAAAATTTTATTTGTTTATTTAAAAGGCAGAATTACAGAGAGGCAGAGGCACAGAGAGTGGTCTTCCATGCACTGATTCGTTCTGAAAATGGCTGCAATAGCCAGAGCTGGATCTATCTGAAGCCAGGAGCCAGAATCTTCTGTCAGATATCCCATGCAGGTGCAGAACCCAAGAACTTGAGCCATCTTCCACCGCTTTCCCAGGCCACAGCAGAAAGCTGGATCTCAAAAAAGCACCCATATGGGATGCCAGCACTATAGGTGGCAGCCTCACCTGCCATGCCACAGTGCCAGTCCTCAAAATAAACCTATTTTAAAAAGCATTTTAAATGAGGGATGGGAGAGAGTTTGTTTCTCCAAAGCAAGGATAACAAGATAATACCACACAGAAGAAGCTCCTGGCTCCTGGCTTTGGATCGGAACAGCTCCGACCACTGTAGCCAATTGGGGAGTGAACCAGCAGATGGAAATCTTCTCTCTCTCTACCTCTCCTTCTCTCTGTGTGTAACTCTGACTTTCAAGTAAAATAAATAAATCTTTAAAAAATAACTACTAGTACTCATTAATTTCAAAAATATAGAAATTTAATGAAACTCAAAATATAACCAAAATAATCTACTACAAATTATAATCTTTGAGTCATGTTAGAAAAAAATTAACCCCTCCCACACTTTGAAAAAATGCACATGGGGCTGGTGTTGTAGGTTAAGCAGACCATGGCAGTGCCAGCACCACACATGAGCACTGGTTCAAGACCTGGCTGCTCCATTTCCAATATAGCTCCCTACTAATTGACCTAGGAAAGCAGAGGGTGATGGCCCAAGTGTTTGGGCCCCTGAAATCAAGTGTGAGAACCAGAAGAAGCTCCTAGCTCCTGGGTTCACCTGGCCCAGCCCAAGTCATTGTGGCCATCTGAGGAGTGAACCAACAGATGGAAGACCTCTCTTTCAATCTCTCTGTAAATCTGCCTTTCAAGTAAATAAAATGAATCTAAAAAATACACTGTATACAATGTATATTTTGGTTATTCCCTCATACAAAGAAAGCTCAGATAAACTGTAGATGAATTCTCCTGGCTTGATGCAATTCAGAGGATGATTGCCTTCTGCCACCCTGTGGTAGACATCAATGAAAGTTATTAATGGGAAGATGAATGGGCCAGTGCCATAGCTCACTAGGCTAATCCTCCACCTGCAGCACTGGTACTCTGGGTTCTAATCCCAATTGGGGCACCAGTCCTGTCCTAGTTGCTCCTCTTCCAGTCCAGCTCTCTGCTGTGGCCCAGGAAGGCAATGGAGGATGGCCCAAGTGCTTGGGCCCTGCACCCACATGGGAGACCAGGAGGAAGCACCTGGATCCTGGCTTCAGATCAGTGCAGCACTCCGGCTGTGGTGACCATTTGAGGGGTGAACCAATGGAAGGAAGACCTTTCTGTCTCTCTCTCTGTCTAGCTCTGCCTGTCAGAAAAAAAATGGGAAGATGAATGGATACCATCAGACTGCTTCCTCACATGGCACATTTTCTTAAAGACATCACTGCTACATTAACAGATTATGTCTCTCATGTGAAACATATCTCTCCTAAAAATTTGAAAGAACTTGCCAGAAACTTAGAGCAGAGCAGGGAATGATGTGCTAAGAACAGTCAGTTAGCCTGAGTAGTCTAGGAATCCTGTTCTTGGCTTTTTTTTAAGTTTGTATTAATGTACACACAACATAGTTGCTGAGAAAGTGTCTTACAGCTGTTTCCTGGGTGTGAAGCAACTCTTTTCAGCAGAAACACATAACTGCTTGTCCACTCACAAGCACTGTGATAGGGAGTACATGGGGGAAAAGGTCAAAACACACTGGGTTTGACAGGAAGAATGCTGTTACCCTAACAACCTCTATCCAGGATTCCCTTTCTATTTTTACTTCCTGTTTTTACTATGCTAAATGAGTTTCACAGGTTATTAATCTTGTGACAACAGGACTCTAACAGAATCTATGAATCACTCAGTTAATCAAGTGAAAATTTCATTATACTGAAAGTCTACAGCAATAGTTTTTAGGGCCACATCTCTCTTTTTGTAAAGATGATTTATTTATTTGAGAGGTAGAATTACAGATAGTGAGACAGATAGACAGAGAGAAAGGTCTTCCTTCTGCTAGTTCACTCCCCAGTTGGCTAAAATGGCCAGAAGAACTGCACTGATCTAAAGCCAGGAGCCAGGAGCTTCTTCTGGGTCTCCCGCATGGGTGCAGAGGCCAAAGCCCTTGGGCCATCTTATACTGCCTTCCCAGGCCACAGCAGAGAGCTGGATCAGAGGAGGAGCAGCTGGTGCTTGACCAGTGCCCACCCATATAGGATGCTGGTACCACAGGCAGAGGATTAATCTGCTGAATCACAGTGCCAGCCCAAAGCCACATCTTTTACTGTACTGTGTGTGCATCTCTGTGGGGGGAAGGGGCATATTTTCTCTTTTCTTCCTTACTCCTCCTCAGGTTAACACCTTGTACAAAGGCTGACACAGACCACAGTCATTATGAAAATCTATCACTAATATCCTCCCATGTTGAAAATGTCATGGGGTTAAACACAGAACCCAGAATAAGAAAAGTAATTGGAAGCTGGGGTTCTGGCTGAGCGGGTAAAACCATAAGGGTGCTGGTTCGAGACCTGGCTGCTCCACTTCTGATCCAGCTCTCTGCTATGGCCTGGGAAAACAGTGGAAGATGACCCAAGTGCTTGGTCCCCTGCATCTGTGTAGGAGACCTGGAAGAAGTTCCTGGCTCCTGACTTCAGATCCATGCAGGTCTGGCCATTGTGAACATCTGGGGAGTGAACCAGCAGATGGGAGACCTCTCTCTCTCTCTCTCTCTGTGCATTTGCCTCTCTGTAACTCTGCCTTTCAAATAAATAAATATTTTCTTTGTAAAAAGTAATTGGCCCTCTTAATTAAAACTGTATGGACTGTAAGATAACCAGCTTGGTGGAGCATTGAGTGACTGTAAAGAACCAGAAGAGAAAAATTGCACTTTTCTGTATTTATGTTTTCATAGCTCTCCACTTTATGAATATCCATATTAAAGTAGCTCATTATTAACACACACGGTAGACTTGCATTAATTTCAGTTCACACCAGTGCCGTGGCTCAATAGGCTAATCCTCCACCTAGTGGCACCAGCACACCGGGTTCTAGTCCTGGTCGGGGTGCACTGGCCTCAGCATGCCCACCGCGGCGGCCATTGGAGGGTGAACCAATGGCAAAGGAAGAACTTTCTCTCTGTCTCTCTCTCTCTCTCACTGTCCATTCTGCCTGAAAAAAAAAATCAGTTCACTTCTCACTTTGCAAAGAGATTAGCAGCAGGTAGTAATAGTTGACATCCCTAATAACATAAGAAAGAAGGGGTGAAGACAGAAATTGAAAAGCAGGAAAATAAATCAGCTGTGTTTCCATGGCCTCAAGCTCCAGATTGAAAAAGGGTCTGTTAATTAAACACACAGGAGAGATCAATGCACAAAGCTACTGCACAAGCTTCACATTGCTCCTGGGAAATACATCCAAACACAAGGTGCCCCAGCTGTCAGATGTGTCCACGGGGTCCAGCATTGGGGCCATGAGCCAGATCCTACTCTGATCTTCTCTCTCCACCTCTCTGCTGCCTCAGGCTCCCAGCTGAAGGCCACCGAGCCCACCCAGCTGGAACTACCATGGGATATAACAGGAGGCCCAGCCAGAAAACATTCTTTGACCCACCCAAAGTGAGAACTGGGCTTATTTAAATATAGAGAATGGGACTCCTTCCTTCGCCTTGCTCTCAACTGCCCTGCTTGTGCCGTTACTCGTCCTGTGTACTTTAAGAATTTGAGTGAGGCAGCCCATGGAACTGGCCGAGCACTGGGAGACTGGGAAGCGGCGGTGGGAGACACAACACCTGGGCCCCAGCCTTGACTCTGCTGGAGAAGCTCCCAGAATCACTGAGAAGCTAGTGATCAATGCCTGGGAGCCGACATCCACCATCACACCCACCCCTCTCCCACACATGCATAGATGCCCCTTCCTATTCTCCATACTTGCCGTGGAAAATCTTAGGAGCACGTCCCCTTTCTTCAGGACACCTGGAGGGCAAAGTGGAGAGTGTGGGACAGGAGAAGTCACTGGAATTTGGGACCCACGGGTGGCAGATGCAGAAGCACAGAAGCAGCGGGTGGTAGGTCTGGGGTGTGTGCTCCCCAAATGCCTGCAATTGCACTTGCAGAGCAAGACGCCCCAGTGAATGTGGGAGAAAGAGCAAAGCAGCCTCTCAGGGAACACTCTGACCAGTAAATGAACTTCATCTGTTCCCAACCCTGAGCCACAGGGAAAGGCACGCGCATGCGCACGTTCTCCCACATTCACGCGCACAGGCATTCAGAGAGGAAAACGTTAGAGCACCGGATGACTCTGGGAAATGGAGTCCAGGCCAGGGCATTCCTAGATAGACTTACTGGCCCTCTCCTAGGGCTTCAGTGTGGGGTGGGTGGAGACAGGCTGGGAACCAGAGGGCGTTTGCTTTTGTTTACATCCCTCCTTCCCTTCCTTCCCACCCCAAATCTCAAGGGTCAGGTGCTGTTCTTCCTTTCTTGAACAAAATCTTAAGAACTCACAGCCACTGCTGCTGAGTCCCAAATGCCAGTTCCCTCACACATGCTGTTTCCCTCAGAAAAATCCCCCTGCTGCTTTATTCCTGGGCAGCTTCTCTCAAGTAATAAATGACAATGATTTCAATGTAACTCTTAGCACAGGTGTAGACAGCATAGATTAACATATAGATTTCAGAATACAATTTTTATTTGTGTCTTGTTGATGTTTGTTGTTCTCTTCAAAGCATTTCACACCACCCTCTAATTCACCAAGTACAAAAAAAAAAAAAAAAAAAAAAACAACAGGAGAGCTGGATACAGGACTAACATTGCCAAGTATCTTCTAGGGGCCAGATTAACAGAGTAAATGCCTTACTTTGTATCATTTATACCTTACGTCAATTGTGGAGACAGTATTATCAATTTACAAAGAGAAAGCCGAGGTGGAAAGAGTTCAGAATTGAATTTGCCCACGGAAATATGGTTAAAAAGTCTAGATTAAAGGCCAACCAACCAAAGTTAAATATAGGCATTAGGATCTGGCTGAAGAGCCCATGAAATTATTTTAGGCATGGAAAGTCAAGACACTCTCAAAAAAAAAAAAAAAACTAAATGAAAGATCTCTGTGAGTGAGATCCCAGTGGAAAGAATGGGCCATCAAAGAAGGGTACTTTTCTCTGAAGGGAGGAGAGAACTTCCACTTTGACTATGACCTTGTCTAAATAAGATTGAAGTCAACAAACTCAAAAGGCTTCCATAGCCTTGGCAACTCATGACTAGAGCCTAGGGAGATTTCTGACGCCATAAACAAGAGTGTCAATTTGTTAAGTCAATAACAGGAGTCGCTGTGCACTTACTCCTCATGTAGGATCTCTATTCTTAATGTGTTGTACAAGGTGAATTAATGCTATAACTAGTACTCAAACAGTATTTTTCACTTTGTGTTTCGGTGTGGGTGCAAACTGTTGAAATCTTTACTTAATATATACTAAGTTAATCTTCTGTATATAAAGATAATTGAAAATGAATTTTCATGCGAATGGAATGGGAGAGGGAGTGGGAGATGGGAGGGTTGCGGGTGAGAGGAAAGTTATGGGGGGGGGGACTATTAACATCCAAAAAGTGTACTTTGGAAAATTATATTTATTAAATAAAATTTAAAAAAAGAAATATTTTGGGACCAGCACTGTGGCATAGTGGGCTAAGCCTCTGCCTTCAACACTGACATTCTACATGGGTGCAGGTTCAAGTCCCTGCTGCTCCACTTCCAATCCAGCTTTCTGGTCTAGCCTGGGAAAGCAGTAGAAGATGGCCCAAATGCTTGGGACCCTGCATCCACACTGGAGACCCAGAACTTCCTGGCTCCTGACTTTGAATCAGCTTAACTATGGCCATTGCAGCCATTTGGGGGAGTGAACCAGTGGATGGAAGACATCTCTCTCTCTCTACCTCTGCCTCTTTGTAACTCTGCCTTTCAAATAAAAAAATAAATCTTTAAAAGGAAATATTTCTTTTAATTTGGGGCTCAGTTTCTAAACCCCAGATTTCTCATCTCTAAAATAAAAAGTGAAGGAGAGGAAGAGTATCTACAATGCTAATCTTCACTATAGAGAAACACATAGGATTATAACTTATCTAAAAAAGAAAGGAGATTCAAAGTTGCTGTTGCTGTATGGTTAATTTTCTCATGTTTAACATCAAGATAGCATATAAATATTATGCATTCTTAGGTATATCTGTGGTGTCTGATTTTTAAGATTTAAGTAGGAATGTAAATGGAAGCAGGATGACATGCAGTGCTGTTTGTGATTACTTCTGGCAATTATAATTCATGGGATTAGAATTGCTGGATTAGGAATGCTTAAATGTATCCATTCATTTAACACTAATGTTTATCATGTCAGGCAATATTATTTGTGTAGACTGCTTTTTCTTGCCAGATTGAAAATTCAGGAGGGCAAGAAACATGTTTGCTTTGACATTAAAACTCAGCATCTTGATAGTCATTCTTTTAGTTGAATGAATAAATGAGGCTATAAAAATTAAACAAATACAATTTCTGATCCCAAGAACTACCTAGTTGAAGAGACAATGAAATAGATATCTATTTGATAACTGCCACAATTAGATGACTGTATAATTTGTTGCTCAGAGATAAATTTGATCATAAAAGAGACATATTAATAATGACACAGGGTTGAAATGTATAAACAGAAATCATTCATGGCCAAGCGGGTTAAATGTTCACCCTAGCTTTGTAAGGCATTTCATTCATTATTTAGTAAGCATTTACTGAGCATTCTTTTGTGTGGTGTGTTGAAAGAACTACCAGCCACATGATTTCCCTAGTTATTGGAGTAAGAGAACCTGAGCAATCAGAAAATGGTTTGGATGAACTAAGAGGATTTACACAAAGGTAAGAAAAACAAAAAGCAGAGAGGTCAATTGAAAAGTATATCAAAGGTAATTTAGTAGGATCTGAGCCAAGGTATGGTGGTAATGGGAAAGAAGAAGAAGCAACAGATCAGAGGGAGATCTAAAACGCAGAAACAACAGGATTTCAATGGTAGATGGAGGCAGGAGGGAACTCATGTGTAAGTCTTCATTTAGATTTTATTATTTAATAGGCAAGGAGTTCTCAGTACATTAACGTTCATCAGTAATAAAAGGCTACCTCCAACCGACTTATAAACTGCCCCTAAATCCAGGACACAGTCTCATGTGTAGCTACAATCTATAAGCCTTATGTTGATCATCATGCCAAATATTTTTAACTGCTAAATATACAATGGTCCTTTTTATGATGCAGTTACTTAGAAACTAGAAGACATAGTCAGAGTCTATAAGAACAATCTAAATAAAAAAGTTAAATTCAGGGGCTCGCGCTGCGGCACAGCAAGTTAACACCCTGGCCCGAAGTGCTGGCATCCCATACAGGCACCTGTTTGAGACCTGGATGCTCCACTTTTTTTTTTTTGACAGAGTAGACAGTGAGAGAGAGAGAGACAGAGAGAAAGGTCTTCCTTTACCATTGGTTCACCCTCCAATGCCCACTGCAGCCGGTGTGCTATGGCCAGCGCATCGCACTGATCCGAAGCCAGGAGCCAGGTGCTTCTCCTGGTCTCCCATGTGGCTGCAGGGCCCAAGGACTTGGGCCATCCTCCACAGCACTCCTGGGCCACAGCTGAGAGCTGGCCTGGAAGAGGGGCAACCGGGACAGAATCTGGTGCCCCGGCCAGGAGTAGAACCCGACGTGCCTCTCCTCTCTCTGTGTAACTCTGATTTTCAAATAAATAAATAAATATTGTTTAAAAAGTATAGTAATGGTCAATATTTATAAAAAAGTTTAATTAAAAACACCTCAAAATCATATAATTCAAAGCTAAATTTGGAATACCTCAGTAATTCACAATTTATATATTCACCAACCTTAGATAACTAAAGCACAATCAAGCAGGAAAGAAGTGAAAAAAATTTCCCCGTGGTAGGGGGTGGCACTATGGTGCAGTGGGTACAGCTGCCACCTGCAGTGCCAGCATCCCATATGGGCATCGGTTCAAGTCCCAGCTTCTCCACTTCTGCTACAGCTCTCTGCTATGACCTGGGAAAACAGTAGAAGATGGTTTAAGGCCTTGGTCCCCTGCACCCACATGGGAGACCCAGAAGAGGCTCCTGGCTCCTGGGTCATGGCTCCTGGATTCCGATTGACACAGCTCCAGCCATTGCAGCCAATTGGGAATGAACCAATAGATGGAGGGCCTTTCCCTTTCTTTCTTCCTCTCCTTCTCTCTCTGTGGAACTATTTCAAATAAATAAGTAAATCTCTAAAAAATTTCCTGTAATAACCAAAATGCACATTATAAAGTCCAAGTAAGGTGTCTAGCCAATGGGTCACCATCATGACTCATAAAAAACTCACTCTGCCTTGGCTACTCTGATATGAGTGGATGGACACAAAGCAGAAAAGCAAGCAATAGGTTTGAGCAGTGAATAAATGGAAAGGGCTCCAAGAACAATGCTGTAGAGCTCTGTGGCTCCTAAATGAATGTAATATGCAGGCAGGCATCTCCTTAATTTCTGCCATGCTCTGAGTTGTTCTAGGACCATAGAACTGAGCACAAAAATCAGAGCTTTCAAGTCCAACATCCACAATTCACTTAGTGATAGTGGAGTACTGTAGCTTTGTTTCATGAGGACAACTAAACCTCACACACTTGATATGCCATTCTGTTAGGATCCACTGGAACTGGAGAGTGTATGGGGTCACAGGGAGTAGAGGAGCATGGTGTGTGGGTCTCATGGTGGTGGTAGCTGTGCAGAGGGAGGGGTGGAGGAGGAGGAGAAGAGCAAGAGCCCCTAGCACTGTGGGAATGAGGAGCAGAGAGTGAATGGAGACAGGATGACTTGTATGCATTATGCCTGGTACTCTCCTGGGTATAATTGATGCAACATGAATAATGTGAGTATCATGATTACTCTCAAGGCAATTTGAGTCCTGGTGGACAGATGACAAGGACATAGATAATTAAAAACAGTGTGACAAAAGTTGTAGATACACAATACAATCTCCTACATCATTTTTGGATGCCATGCCTATCAGTCAGGAACCATCAGGTTAAGGTCAGATTTCAGGGCTGGCATTGTGGTGTGGAGGGTAAAGCCACCCCCAGCAGTGTGAGCATCCCATATGGGCACCAGTTCAATTCCCAGCTGCTCCACTCCTGATCCAGCTCTCTGCTATGGCCTGGGAAAGCAGATGGCACAAGTCCTTGGGCCCCTGCACTCTCATGGGAAGACCTGGAGGAATCTCCTGGCACCTGGCTCCTGAGCAGGGCAGCTCCTGCCTTTGTGGCCAACTGGGGAGTGAAACAGGGTATGGAAGACCTCTTTCTCTCTCTGCCCCTCCTTCTATCTCTGTGTAATTCTGAATTTCAAATAAATAAATAAATCTTTTTTTAAAAAAAAGAGTCAGATCTCAGAGGAAGCAGAGCCTAGAAATGACAGCATTGTATGAAATGAAAATAGACAGATGATAGGTAGAAGCTTGGTAACTGAAGCTGGGATCAGAACATGGATCTTGACTGGGAGGCTGTCAAACCACTCATCAACCTGGACAAGGCTGGGATCTCCCAATATCTATCCTAGTGCCCATGTCTTGGCAGAGAGGCATAACCAAGAAAGAGAAAATCATCTCTGGCTTTGGCTGAGAGGACTATGGGAGCTCCCCACATTTGAAGCCAGAATCTTTTTAACCCTGAGATTCCCTCTTTCATAGGAAGGCTTTTCTGGCCTTGTCTTCTTAGCATAAACCTCTCATGCCACTAGACCTCCCATAGACCCACATCACAGGGCACATGATAACGAATGGCTGAATGAACAGAATCTTGAGGTATCATGTAAATGGAAGACTCATGAATCTATTCTCAGCTTATAGGTATACTTGAAGGTGAGAAAACTGAGGCAGGGGACATTGGTCAGGCTGAACCACAGAGTCCTCCTTACAAAGCAAGCAAGCAAGCAAAAAAGAAAGAAAGAGGAGAAAGGAAGGAAGGAAGGAAGGAAGGAAGGAAGGAAGGAAGGAAGGAAGGAAGGAAGGAAGGAAGGAAGGAGAGAAAGAAGAAAGAAAGAAAGAAAGAAAGAAAGAAAGAAAGAAAGAAAGAAAGAAAGAAAGGAGAGAAAAGGAAAACGAAAATCCTATGCACACTTCAGAAGTGCCCAGCCACCCACCTCCTGAGTACATGCTCCTGGAACAATGACAAATCCCTGAAGACCAGAATTGGACAGGCACTATCTTGACAGTGTAGAAAGCATTTGGGGAGGAAAAGCCCTGCCCCACTAGAGCCCATTGGTCAAAGGATACAGCAGAAGACTCAGAGGCTTGCTGTATCACACATCTGCCCACAGATAGGATGATCACAGAAGGCCTGAAGATGTTTTGTGAGTTGTGGCTTTGTGGTACTGCCTGCAGCTGTTGACACATCAGGGATGACTGGTGGCAGTGGTTTGAACTAATCCTGTCTCAGCTTAACCAGCACTGCAGTATGCATGGAGCGAGTCTGCTCCTGGAGTGCCTGATGAGGCCAAGGGATGTGTGTAGACCTACAGTCAGAGGAAGTATGCAGCACTGGCCTCAAGGTTGGAAAGTTGCCATAGCAACAATATTTTCAGGGGATGATGTGGCAGGGTTAGCCCTGCAAGGCAGGGTGGTCTCCTAACTACATGTCCTTCCCCTTATGCTCCTCTGAACTTAGATGAGCCTGAGTCAAGTGCAACAACCTGGGTGGGTGATGCTGAGAGACCACCAGATGAAATTCTGGTTAATGTATGCAGGTTGTGGGTCATAATGACAACCGTATGTGCAACGTTGGGTGTTGTCCCCTGCGTTCACCCACATGCCTGATATGAATGAGGGTCTGACAGAGGGAGAGTGGGCCATGGGATTTGCAAGAAGGACCTGTGAGCAAGTGAAGCAGGCTGATTTCTTACCTGTGGCTACTAGAGAAGTGCAAGGGAGGTTTGCAAGCTAGAAAATGAGCAAAGAGATAGGAAATACTACATCTCCTTAGCCCCTTCCCCAAGATGCACATTCAAGGTTAGCAATTGCCCTCCTCTTAAATCTGAATTGGTGCTAGTAATGATGTAGGAACTTGTGAATAAAGGGCCCAATGTGGCTAATATTCTGCTGGTCTTTCCTAAAATGACCCAACAAATAATATTTTCTTAAAACAAATAGAGGCATGCATATAGCTTGAGACTTGACTGAGAGTTCTTGCAAAATATAAGTACTCTTTGCTGACTTGAAAGATGCTAAATGTGTGGCTCCATATTGGGGGTTTGGAGTTCTGTCATTAGAGCTGGATTTTGCCATTGGTGGTGCACATCATTTTCTCTACTAGGTCTCTGACAACTCCTATGGCATTTACCCTTGCTAGACATTTCCTCAGATTCCCAGCTGAAAGGCAGCCAAACGTGAATCCCATTATCGAAAGGCTGACATCTGTGGTCTCTTTGTGTGAGACTCTCATTTGTTAGGCTGGAAGAGTGAAAGCATCACTCAACAAGAAGCACCGGAGACAGACCTGATGAGCATGTCTGTTTATTAGCAATCAGGCACAGATTTGTATAGGGTAAGAGGGGAAGAAAAAAGCCTGGGGTGGTAACAGTAATTCTATAGGGCAGAAGGGGCAGCATGCCAAAAGGCTTCTAACTAATCGACTTATAGGTCACATAGGACACATAGGCTCCTGGGCTCCTTTGTGCAACCAGCCCACATCTGGCTGTTGCTTATCAGCTCTCTGTTTATGAACCACAAAAGCACAGCCACAAGGCTTCCAACAGGAAGTGGGGAATGGAGGAAATGGGCCTGGAGCTCCTGCAACTTGCCAGCAGCCAGGCTGTGAGGTCCCTCCCAGCAAGCATGGTGCACCATGCCCTCTCAACTTTCTGCATGGGGCAGGGCAGGCAGTCCCATGGGATCACCCACAGAAATCTATCTTAACTGCAAAAGATTGTGATTGGCTACATTTTTATGATAGAATTTATATCAGAAATTTTCCATCAAAGTATCCTTTATTCTGGATTTATCATACACAGTGATGGAGGAAGAAAAAATCTTACATCCATGTTGACCTCTCACCTACACAACAAGCAGACTCCTGTTTCTCTGTCTTGCTAATACAGCCTCTTCCCCCCACCCCCGCCTTGACCATCCTTGCCCTGCCTCAACTTTTGGACACAACAATATATGAATGCTCCTGCTATCAGCCTGAGATCTCCTTCACTCTTCCCAAGCTGTCTCCCTCTATCTCAGCAGCTCAGCCTCAGAATCCAGCCTCATTCCAAACCACTCCCAGCTCACACTGTGACCTCAAAGGACCTTTAAATCTAGCCCAAGCACTTCTCTATCTCAGCAGCTCTGCTTTAGCTCAGACCTCCAAGCTCCTTCCCACTACTTTGTACTATATAAAGCACTAGTCTGTAAGACAGGGGGTTCTCTCTTTGCTGTGTGCTTGCTGGGGACTCTCTGCCATGCATTTACCTTGGAGTGAATAAACCTTCTGAATAAAACCTGGACTGCCTGTGGCTTCATGCTCTGTCTCCCCTTTTTTGGCACAAAGTTAATATTATTTTGTGGACTTGTGTAATGGAGATGAAGTATATTACCTCAATCCCTGACCATTTAAAAACCAATTTATAAACAAGGACTTGGAATGTGGCTCCACTAAAGTGTACCTGTGATCTTAGAAAGTCTTTTGGCTGCTTTTATTGGAAGGTGAGTGTCAGGAAGTGAACTGATAGAAAGCGATTGATGAGATTTCCTTTGAATTCTGTGGTGCTTCCCTGAAACTTGGAACACTTTGGTGATTTAAGCCCTTCAGATTAAAAGCTCATTAACAATTCTTGCTCAAAGATGCTAAAAGTAATCAGCTACCTAGATCATGGACCTTGGATAAATGTTCTCTCTCCAACTTGAAGCTTTAAAAGAGGACTTAAAATGTCTTAAGATTGATGTTTTCAGGAATAAAATACAAAGAACTACCCTTTTTTCTTTGACTTAGCTGAACTTAGCTGTGAGAAGGAAGGGGAGTGTGGAACCCAGTGACTACTGATATTGGGAGGCCTGACCTATTAATGGCTACTCCCATGATTTCCTAAAGCTTTTATATGTGAGTTAAATCAAGTGAGAAAATATAATGTGCAAGCAAAAGGACTCTGAAAATCAATATGTTGCCCATAATAGAGACGAGGGTACATGAGGAGTCTTCAAAAATTTCATTAAAAATGTGTGTCAGAGAAAAACTAGGTATCAATTTTTTAATTGTAATAAAGTTAACTTACCTTTTAATTCCATTTTCTTTTTTTAAAAAAGATTTTATTTATTTACAGACATTGAGAGGCAGAGACCAAGAGAAAGTCCTTCCCTCCATTGGTTCACTCCCCAAATGGCTAGAACAGCCAGAGCTGCACCTATCTGAAGCCAGGAACCAGGTGTTTCTTGCTGGTCTCCCATATGGGTGCAGGGGCCCAAGCACTTGGGCCATCTTCTATTGCTTTCCCAGGCCACAGCAGAGAGCTAGATTCAAAGAGGAGCAGCCAGGACTAGAACTGGCACCCATATGGGTTGCGGGCACTGCAAGTGGAGGATTAACCCACTGCACCACTGCACTGGCCCTTTAATTCCATTCATCTTGTGTATTCTTAAGAGTCTCCTTGGATATAGTTTGCCCTATATGTAGTCTAGAGCACTCTAGGGAGGAATACGGGAGACACTGATCCCTCTGCAGCTACATGATGTGTTGATTCAGGTTATATATTCAGAGTATGGGAACTCAAGGGTAGCCCATTGGAAATAGCCTGTTAGGACATAATAGTAATAGTGGTTAACCAGTATTTAATGAGTCATTATATGCCAGACATGACTATTAGCATTCTAAATGTGTTGTCCCATTTCATTTTTGCTTAAGCACTAGATATAACTATTGTTATCATTTTCCAGATGAAGAGGAACAGAGATTACCCAAGATGCTATTGCTAAGCATGACAAAGTCAGCATTCAAACCTGGAAGCATTTCTTAATGACGATGGTTAATTTTTGTTTGGATTTGTCAGTCTAGTTGATTGTATATACTATATATATACTGTCTACAGATTCCAAAAGGTTTTCCTTTAAAAAGATTTATTTATTTGGCTGGCACTGTGGCTCACTAGGATAATCCTCCACCTTGGGGTGCCGGCACACCGGGTTCTAGTCCTGGTCGGGGCGCCAGATTCTGTCCGGTTGCCCCTCTCCCAGGCCTGCTCTCTGCTGTGTCCAGGGAGTGTAGTGGTGGATGGCCCAAGTACTTGGGCCCTGCACCCCATGGGAGACCAGGATAAGTACCTTGCTCCTACCATCGGATCAGTGTGGTACACTGGCCACAGCGCACTGGCCGTGGCGGCCATTGGAGCGTGAACCAACGGCAAAAGAAAGACCTTTACTCTGTCTCTGCCTCTCACTGTCCACTCAGCCTGTCAAAAATTAAAAGATTTATTTATTTTATTTGAAAAGCAGAGAGAGAGAGAGAGAGAGAGAGAGAGAACTTCCATCCATGGGTTTACTGCCCAAATGGCTGCAATGGCCAGAGGTGGGCTCATCCAAAGCCAGGGGTTTCTTCTGGATCTCCCACTTGGATTCAGAGATTCAAGAACTTGGATCACCCTCCAGTGTTTTCCCAGGCATATCAGCAGGGATCTGGATCATAAATTGAGCATCTGGGACTCCCACCAGAGCCCATAGGGTTGCCAGAACTGCTGGCAATAGCTTTACTTGCTATGCCATAGCACTAGCCTAAGGTTAAGTCTTTCAAAAGGCCTTATATATGACCTAAGCTGATGAGAGTAGAGAAGAGTTTGAGGCACTAAGGGACGTTGCATCACACCTTGAATGAGAAATCTGAGAATATTAGTGTCTCCCATCTCAGCTAACCTTCAAAAGAGGGTGATGTTGAGAGTTAATTCGCTTTCTGTTTTCCAAAGGGATGTGGCCCTTTGTCTCTCCTAGGGATTCAAGAGTGAAACACAAGGCAACCTTTGCACACCCAGGCAAAGGGATTTTGGCTGTATTTTTAGAGAGCTATAACACAGTGGGATAAACAAGTGCTGTGCTTCTGTAGGACCCAGAAACAATTTAACATAGCTTTCAGCCTTACCACTACTGAATCACCATGAGCTCTCACTAGAAATTCAGGTACTTTGAAGACCTACATTAGCACATAGCTTTATCAAGATGTAGGTGAGTGTGGCTAATTCAATGAGAAAGAAGAAAGCTGGAAAAAAAAAGTGACACTTGGCATTGTCCATTCCATGCATGTGGTAGTGGGCTGTTTGCCTTTGAAGCATTCTGTGGACTTCACTGGGTGTTATCTCTTCTACCTTGGATGGGAGTAGCCAGGTGCCAGCTGGCAGCCATTCAGAGACAAGCCTTTGTGTTTGTTGGAATGAGGCCACTTCTGTTCTGAGCAGTGAGGTTTTTATTTAAAGACTAAAGTAGTGAGAAATTTAGGAGCTGGATTTAAAAGGAGGAAAGGCAAACTTTCTGCCTTACCTTTATTTGTTTCTATTTTAGGAAACTTGCATTATTTATAACTAAAACTTTGGTTAGGCCTCTGAGGATTAGACATCATGCAAATTTCAAACAAAAATGTAAAGAGAAAATAACTTTTTCACACATTCAGAAATCTTTTCTAGACTTTTATCAATGTTCCTATTACTACCGCATTTGTGTTTTCTTTTCCTTGCTGCATTTAAAAAGTCCTACAGTCATTCAGGGCCTCTATGGGAGTGTGTGTCTGGAGCTGGCAAAAGAAAAGTCCTAAGACTGTGTTTACTTGACATCTTTAGGCCTTGTTCGGTCTCCCAAAGTGCTATCTTATAGTATAGGGGGTTGAGAAATTGCCAGAATGTCCTGAGCAAACTCTGCTCTGGTGGACATTGCTTTCACATTTGGAGAAGGGAAGACGCTGTGCATGCAGGCCTGCAGCACAATGAACCGGGTTTCCTGAAACAGAGAGTGGGAATGTAGGGACAAGGACACAAAGAATGGAGCCAAGACAAGTCCTGAACAAGGCTTTTTTTGTTTGTTTGTTTATTCAACAAATCCAGTAGTATTTAAACATGACCAGTTGTTTACAAGAAGGAGCACAAAAGATTTACATATCAAAAAGGCTTTTAAGGTTACAAAGAGTTCCAGATAAGGTTCTTAATTATTGATTACACTTAGGTGATAAATGCAGGTTTCAGGTGTGATGATTATCTATATCATCTCTTGTGAGAGGTATAGCAGTGAGATAAGGTTCTTCCTGCCTCTTCCCAGAATCTCCTTAGTCTAATTGTCTGTGCCAGGAAGTCTCCATCCATATGTTTAAGTGTAAACAAAGGGAGTGACTGCCTGTGGCTGCCCACAGCTGTGAAGAGGTTATCAGATCAAGATAGGAAAGCCAGTGGTGAGTGATTGGTAATAGGGCTGAGGAGAGTCTTAGACATTTCCCCTGAGCTTTAATGTGAACCATTGCCACCCAAAATGTGTCCACAGGTTTTTCTCCCTTCTCTCTTTTGACCTTCAGAGCTCCATCTACAGGTGAAGGTCAGTGTTGCATGTTGTTTTGAATGATTTGGGTGACTCAGAGCTGTAATAATATACCAGGTACTGATATTAGGGCCCTGAGCTTCAGTAATGAGTACTATGGTTAAGAAGAGGGGACCAAAGACACGGGAGAGTCAGGTGCTTCATGAATATTACTAAAGATTGCTATCCAGTGTTAGAAAAGGTGAGAGTGGATTCAATAGGAGGAGAGTAACAAATCTTACTTAAGATTTTATTTATTTACTTGAGAGGCAGACTTACAGACAGAGGGAGAGACAGAGAGAAATGTCTTCTGTCTCCTTGTTCATTGCCCAGTGGCCACAATGTCTGGAGCTTAGCTGATCCAAAGGCAGGATCCAGGAGCTTCTTCTTGGTCTTCATATGGGTGCAGAGGTCCAAGCACTTGGACCATCTTCCACTGCTTACACATGCCATAACAGAGACTGGATTAGAAGTGCAGCAGCTGGGATATGAACTGCACCCATATTGGGATGCTGGTGCTGCAGGTAGAAGATTAGCTTACTATGCCATGGCCCTGGCTCTGCTTTTTCTTCTTCTTCCTTTTTTAATGTTAACTATACTCCCCTAAGATTTAGATAAATCTGGCTGTTAAATTCTTCCATCTTTACAGACTGGAGCAGTTACACATACCAGGGACTGACAGCCTTGCTTTGTCCAGCCCCTGTCAGAGTGACAGACCTGGTTTGTCCAGGCCCTCTGGCTGTGGCAGTCTTGCTTTGTCCTGCCCCTCTGGGTGTGGCATCCCTGCTTTGTACCACCCCCTGGGACTGACAGCCCTACTTTGTCCTGGTCCTCTGGCTGTGGCAGACTTGCTTTGTCCTGCCCCTCTGGGCGTGGCAGCCTGCTTTGTCCTGCCCCTCCAGAAGTGACAGGCTTGCTTTTTCCCAGCCCCTGGATGTGACAGCCTTGCTTTATCCCGCCCCTGTGGGAGAGACATCCCTGCCTTGTACTGACCCCTGGGAATGACAGCCCTGCTTTGTCCTGCTTCCTGATATTGGCAGCCCTGCTTTGTCCAACTCCTCAGGGAGTGACAGCCTTGCTTTGTCCTGCCCCTCTTGGTGTGATAGCCCTGCTTTGTCCCGCCCCTCTTGGTGTGACAACACTGCTTTGCCCTGCCCCCTGAGACTGACATCCCTGCCTTGTCCTGCTCCCTGAGAGTGACAGCCCTGCTTTCTCCTGCCCCTCAGGGAGTGGCAGCCCTGCTTTGTACCACCCCCTGGGGTTGACAGTAATACTTTGTTATGCCCCTCTTGGTGTGACAATCCTCTTTGTCCTGACCCCTGGGAATGACATTGCTGCTTTATCCCGCCCCTTTGGGAGTGAGAGCCCTACTTTGTCCAGACCCTCTAGGAGTGACAGCCCAGCTTTGTACCACCCCCTGGGAGTTACAACCCTGCTTTGTCCTGCCACCTGGGAGTGACAGCCCTGCTTTGTCCTGCCACCTGGGAGTGACAGCCCTGCATTGTCCAGCCCCTCTCAGAGTGACAGCCCTGCTTTGTCCTGGCCCTATGGCTGTGGCAGTCTTGCTTTGTCCCACCCCTCTGGGCTTGGCAGCCCTGCTTTTTCCCAACACCTGGGATTCACAGTACTGCTTTGTTCCACCCCTCTGGGAGTGACCACCTTACTTTTTCCTGATCCCGGAGAGTGACAGCCCTTCTTTGTCCTGTCCCCCTCTGAGTGACAGCCCTATGTCTGACTCCTGCTGGCTTTCTCTTTTTCTGACTGCTCTTGATGAGGCTTCCAATACTTCATGAAATAAGAGTGGTGGGAGTTGATATCTTTGTCTGGTTCCAGGTCTGAGGGGTACTGACAGATGACTTTGCTCTTCTACTTTTCCTCCATCTGTTCCTCTACATGAATATAGGGTAAAATCAAGCTTTCATCCTTTTGGCTTCTCTCAGGATTGTGACTGTGACTTGATAGTCCCGGGAAGTGTTGCTTTCCTGAGTGAGTGGGTAAACGAGTGAATCAAAACAATGCTTCCTGAAGTCATATTATTGCCCTATTATGGGAACGAGTGGCCAAAGCAGTCATTGGGAAAATGTGGACGTTCATGAAAATTGTCTGTGAGAAAAGGAAAGAATGATAAATTGACTTCAGTTGATTAAACCTGCAAAGATAATCTGGGTGCAATTCATTAGATATCTATACATTTTTTCTCTATGCTTAAAGGATCAAAAAACTAGAGTGGGCAGATCCCAATAGGATGTTCATTGCTTTTTTATATTATTCTTAGAAATTATTCTTTGTAACATTTTTCTCATTTTCTCAGACATGTATTTGCTTCAATGGAGGAGTGAATGAGAGATCTCACATCTGAGGTTCCCTCTCTCAGATTCCTTCAAGAACTTGGGCTGGGCCAGGCAGGATCCAGGATCCTGGAGCTCTATCCAGGTCTCTGACTAGGGTGGCAGTGGCAGGGACTCATGGACTAGGATAAGGATCCACCTCATTCTCATGTGCATTATCAAGAAGTTGGATTAGACACAGAGTCTCCAGGACTCCCAATGGAACTTGCATATGGATGCCATTGTCTCTCTTGGCAGCTTCACCTGCTGCACCTTCACGCCTGCTGCAACTTCTGCTTCTTTAACTGCTTTATACTTCTGGAAGTCTTTCTTGGGACTGCTTTTCTGTATTGGAATATTCATGAATAGAGGGTAGGTGTGTGCATCGATTTCACATTCACAGGAATCAATGTTATCACGAATGGATCAGTAGCAACATTTATAGACATGACATCCAGATGAGGGTTAGGAGAAAAGGAGGAGAATGTTATCAACCCAGGAATCTGAGGAACTGACAATCACTGGTTAGAGTTTGAACGATCATTTTCCAAATGTGAAATGCAGGGTAGACAGGAACAAAAGTTTGGTTTAGTAGTGTATCAGCAGTCGAAACCATTTCTAGAAAAGAAATGTGTGACTCCCTCTGTGGTATGTATACTATGTGTGTGTGTGTGTGTGAAATCATGACTTCCTTTCTTGCATTCTGATGGAAACCGACTAGGACCCCGGGGGATCTGGAGGGGGAATCCACTTTGGGATCAGTTGATTCTGGGAGAGGGGTTTCCAGGGAGTTGACTCTGCATGAGGCCTTCAGCACCTGACACCCTGCGCCAGCTTAGTCATGCCGGATTGCAGGGACTGCTTTTCTAAAACATCACCAAGGCTTAGTCAAGTCCCACTGATCTTGGAAAGCAACCCAAATGCTCCGATTCCCTCTGCACATGCACACTGAGCACTTCTGGCCACCAGGCTTCCGTGCGCATATGCAGCCCACAGAGCTCACGAACAAGGCAAGCCTGCACACTTGTGTATTAGTTGTTGCTTGGCAACAGTTACTGCGAGCTCAGAGAAGAGCCCTGAGCCCCTGGCTTGTGGCTGCACAAAGCTGCAATGGGTTCTTCACGCCTCGGAATCTGTGAGAGGTGGCCGCCAGCCTTGGCCAGGAAGAAGGCCTACTCCTTCTCGTTTGGGAAGCAGGATCAGGTGTGAAAATGGTGGGTAGGATGAAATACCAGTCCGGGGTCTGTCAGCGTGGGTGGAGCGGCCCGAGTCCACCTTAGGTATGGACTACCTGACCTACCTCCTCCTGCAATAGTTCATCCATTGTCACAGGTTTTTGATGGGCTGTGGAGCTGTTTCTGAGGGTCTAATCATGTCATCTGCAGATATGGACTTTTGGTTTTCCTCCTTCTGTTGATTACCCACCTAATGTTTCATATGAATTTTCAATATGAGAGATTTATTTGGAAAATAGGAATATATTAAATAATAACCCAGAAAATAATACTTTATTATTTCTACCTGCAGCAGGACACATTCTCAATTAGTTACAAACCTGGAATCTGTTTTCCTCCTCCTGAAATTCAAGGCCATCTACTACTGCCAACAATATATACCCACAAGGAAAAAGATAAAAGACTCCATGCCCCACTTTCTACCTGACAACACCAAGTAGCCACAACTCATATTGTGTGAGAGTGCAAAGGAATACTCCAGATTACAGCAGAGAGGAGCAAAGCACCCTTAATTTCAGCATTGCACAGATGCATATGATAGAAGATACAGACAATACTCAACTCCAAAGAATTCAAGGGAACCTTGGTATTTCAAATGAAAGATGTCTTCACAGTTGGTTAATGGAAAAAATTCCACTGTGAAGGATCAACTGCTATGTCTGAAAATGTGAGAGCACACAGGTCATGAAGGAACCGAACTCTGTTGGAAAGGACAATGAATTCACAGCCCAGAATGAAAGTTGATCCAGAGTCACACAAGCTTAATGCTTACCCTTCTTCTCACTGTGAAGAATTTAATGTCAACCCTACTGCATGGCATATTTTATGTGTTGAAAGTAGATATCTTCCTGTTTAAGTTGAGTAAAAAGCATGTGTAGAATATTTGTCATGAAGTGTGAATTCAGTCCTTCTCTATAACTTGAATAGTAAAAACATTCTGTGTCAATATACAATGGGAGTATGGGAGAAATAAATTTAGTCTGGACTGGAGGACTAGAGAAGTCCCTTATTGAGAATATCTGGTACACCAATGTTCCCTATTACCACTTTCACAAGGTGACATAAGGACAGGTAGAATCACACTTCCTCCATTTGATGGAGGGAAAACTGAATCACAAGATGACACAACCTGGAAGAGCTAATCTTGCAGTGGAAAGACTCCAAGGTTTCTCCATTTAATGGTTCATTCACTCTCTTCTATTCTTATTGAAGTTGTATTGATTTATTTGAAAGGCAGAGTGACAGAGAGGCAGACGCAGAGAGAGAGAGAGATGTCTTCCATCCACTGGTTCACTCTCCAAATGGCCACAATGGCAGGAACTGGGCTGGTCCAAAGCCAGGAGCCCAGAGTTCTTCCAGGTCTCCTCTGCAGGTGCAGGGGCCCAAGGACTTGGGCCATCTTCCACTGCTTTCCCAGGCTATAGCAGAGACCTGGATCAGAAGTGGAGTAGCTGAGACTCGAACCAGCACTCATATGGGATGCCAGCACTGCATTTGGCGACTTTACCCACTATGCCACAGTGCTAGCCCTTCACTCTCTTCTTAAAATGGGTCTAGTAGGTCCTAACAGCAAGGAAATTGATCTTTCTCCAAGCATCCTAACATCCTTATAAAATTTTCTGGCACAGGCGGGCAAGAGAAATTTATTATATTGTGGATGATACATCCTTGGAATAGTGATGAAATGTTTCTATAACTCATAATCTTTTGTTACTATAAAATAAGGTTTATTCTTTTTTTCAAAGATTTATTTTATTTATTTGAAAGAGTTACAGAGAGAGGAAGAGACAGAGACAGAGGTCTTTTTTTTAAACTTTTATTTAGTTAATATACATTTCCAAAGTACAGTTTATGGGTTACAATGGCTTCCCCACCCCCAACTTTCCTCCCACCCACAACCCCCCATCTCTGCACCCTCTCCCATTCCATTCTCATCAAGATTCATTCTAAATTATCTTTATATAGAGAAGATCAATTTAGTATATATTAAGTCAAGATTTCATCAGTTTGCACCCACACAGAACATAAAGTGTAAAATACTGTTTCAGTACTAGTTATAGCATGAATTCACATTGAACAACACATTAGGTACAGAGATCTTACATGAGGAGTAAGTACACAGTGACTCCTGTTGTTGACTTAAGAACTAATTATCAAATGCTCTTGGGGCCGGCACTGTGGTGTAGCAGGTAGAAGCTGCAGTGCCAGCATTCCATGTAGGCGTTGGTTCAAGTCTCAGCTGCTCCACTTCTGATCCGGCTCCCTGCTATGGCCTGGGAAATTAGTACAAGCTGGCCCTAGCCCTTGGGCCCCTGTACCCATGTGGGAGACCTAGAAGAAGCTTATGTCTCCTAGCTTCAGATCAGAGCAGCTCAACATTGTGGCCATCTGGGGTGTGAACTAACAAATGGAAGACCTCTTTCACTCTCTTTCTACCTACCTGTAACTCTGCCTTTCAAATAAATAAATAAAACAAAAAAAAGCTGGAGCCAGCACTGTGGCACAGTGGGTTAAAGCCCTAGCCTGCAGTGCTGGCATACCATATGGGTACCATTAGAGTCCTGTTGTTTGACTTCCATTCCAGCTCTCTACTATGGCCTGAGAAAGCAGAAGATGGCCCAAGTCCTTGGGCCCAAACACCCATGTGGGAGACCAGAAGAAGCTCCTGGCTCCCGGCTTCAGATTAGCTCAGCTCTGAACATTGTGGTCATTTGAGAAGTGAACCAGCAGATAGATGACCTCTGTCTTGCTCTACATCTCTCTGCAACTCTGCTTTCACATAAATAAAATGTCTCTAAAAAGAAAAAGCTCAAGTTGACAACTTAGTTAGCAGCAAACAAAATATCTTCAACAAAAAATATATTACCACAGATATAGAAAGGCTTTACATCATAATAAATGGATTATACATTAGGATGATATAATAATTATAAATGTTAATGTACAATAAACAAAGCCTCAAAAGGCAGAAAACAAAATTCACACATTTTAACAAGAAATTACAAAAAACCACCAGTAATATTAGACAATTAATATATCTCTTATAGTACTAAAACATAAAACCAATCAACTATACATGTGAATGACAGCATATTGACCTAATTAATATCCATAGGCCACTCTGTGAAAAATAATCACCAAACAAAACATATGCTGAGTCATAATTAAGGACTAAAATAATAAAACATTCTGTCTGATCATACTTTCAAGGTAGAAGTCAATAAGAAAAAAAGAAAACCAGAAGAATCTCCAATATTTAAACATGAAGAAATGTAATTCCAAATAATCTATGAGTGAGAGAAGAACTCACAAGGTAAATCAGAAAGTGTGTTGACTGGGAGACCACATGGATTCCTGGATGAGTGTTGTTAAGGAGAAGAAAATAGAAGAGTTCAAAGAGAAAGATGAGAAATCACCAGTGAGGTCATGTTAGAAAGAAAAATGAAACAAAAATTTCAGGAGCAGATCACTTACATTGGTTTCAAATATTGCAGAGAAAAAATTAAAGAAGAGGGTAGGCATTTAGACTAGTGCCTATGATATCAGCTGAGAAACCCTAATCCAAATTCAGAGTGCCGTGGTTTGATTCCCAACCCTGATTCCTGATTCCAGCAGCTTGCTAATGCAGATGCTGTGAGGCAGTAGTGATAACTCAAGTAACTGGACAATGTGGGTAAGGACTACATTCCTGCCTCTCAGCTGTAGCCTTAGGCCAGTCCTGGCTGCACTGGGTATTTCAGAACTGAGTCAATTGAGTTCTGTCTCTCTTTTTCTGTCTTAATCTCCCCCTCTCTCTGTCAACCTCTCAAATATATATATAGGCTTTGACCGTATATTCTTGGTAAGTACTTGAAGAAATGAATTTTGACAATTTTGAGTAGGTTAAACTCCAAATGAAGAATAGACTGATTGGCCCGAATATATAAATTTACACTAGCTCCAACATGGCTGAAAGAAATGTATAAGAGAGTTCTTTAAGAAAACCACTGTCCACTATATCACCTACAGGACCAAAAAAGACTATATCAGGTTTTCCATCCCACAAGAGTGCTCTAAGTTTCAGCTTGAATTATGTAATGAATAGTCTTTTTGTTATGTAATCAGAAAAACCAGAGGGCAATTTGCAATTAGAATACATGGTTCTAGTGTGTTGTAAACATAACTTTATCTTGTTTATGTATATTCTGTAACAGTGAGTTTTAATTACTTTTACATTTCCATTTTAATTATCACAACCTCTTAAAGCTCCTAAAATACAACATAAAACAATGGAGGAATAAGTTAATAAAGAACTTACTGGCGATGTCTTCATTATCTCAGAGACATGTAGAGGTCTCTAGAACTGCATCAGTAAAGGAAGGTGAATGGAGGGAGTTGTGAGCGAGCTGATCTGGCTTGCTCTTACATTCTACTGCACTAAGCAAGATCATACTGTGTTGAACAAGGATACAGAATGAGCTGAGAAATAAAAGCAATGAGGTGAAGAGAACTAATTTATATTTTTAAAGATTATTGTTCAAATCATTTTCAGTACACCATGGAAAGAAATATAATGCTGTCACTAAAACCTACATTAAAAAATGCTTGGTAGGTGTTAAGTATTTCTAATTGATACAGATGCACAATGCAGGGCTCCATGTTACTGTTTATAGAACACCTCTTGTGGTTGTATCCCTACAAATCCAAATCCATAGAATTTATGCACCTTGTCATTTAGATTTTTCTCCCCACAACTATATAGAAAAAATGGACACACTGTAGGACATCATTGCAGTGCATTTTTCTGGTACTTGGTCCAAATGACACACCTTCCAGGACCCAAGCCTTCACAGACTCCTTCAACACAATAATCCTTGCCTTTGCCATTTCACTTCCTTTATTCCATGGGACATCAGTGACTACAATACTAACATACTTTGAAAAGTATGTACCTGCTGGAATTTGCCTTATCAGACAGTCAACTTGTGATGAAACCTGGGACTTGCTTGATGGGAGATGTGGGTGCAAGCAAGAACTACAGAAAATAACCAAAGGAGGGATGGGTATTGTGGTGAAGCAGATTAACCTGCTTCCTGGGACGAATCGCATCCCAGATCAAAGATCTTGGTTTATGTCCTGGCTATTCTATACCTGCAAAGCAACTTCCTGCTAATGTGCCTGGGAGGATAAGAACTTGGGTTCTTGCCATCCCAAAGGGAAAACCCAGATGTAGTATATGCCTCTTTATTTCAGTCTGTAGTGAGCGTTGTTATGGACATTTCGGGAGTATGTTTCTCAAGTCACCTGTGTCATCCTTCTCAAAGTTCATGTGAAATTTGAAACATCACCCAGTTTTTGCTTACAGTTAACATAAGAGAGCATCGCTAAAATCTTGCTCACTCTGGGCAGAAGGATCAACAACTTCTTGGGCCTTAGCCATTCTAGGATTCCCTTGCCTAGTTCATGAAGCTCTAGGGAGAGGGTGTGCATCAAAGGGGTGTCCTTTCATGTGGATTCCAACTGATGGAGTCCTCTCCTTCATTCAGCATGAACCACTTTGTTAGAGAGGAAATAGGATCTTCATCCAGAACCCTGATTTCCACCATAAACCCATTGCTCATGAAAACCACACTGTGTATAGACTTCCATGAACTCAAGAAAGGTACTGGGCAGGCCACACATCACAGAAATGGAACAGACCTTTTACTTGTTGGTGAGACACCACAAAGACTCCACAAACCAAACTGCCCCATAGTAATAGATCTTGCACACACTTAACAGTGATTTAGATCAGGATTTGGGAGATATTTTACTGGTATGTGGAATGCCCTCATGCTTCAAATGGATAAACCAATGTTATACAGGTCAGTAACAGGATCCTTCGGTGGCTGAGCTTGAACCACTCATACTGCACACTTTCCTGCTCATGTGGTCTGCACAGTCCCCTTGCCCCACTGCAATCTTGCATCGACCACATTCATGGAGCTTCTGTAATCAGCTTCTGAACATCTGTAAGCACACAGAGTCATTTAGCTTAACTGCTATACCACAATCTCAGCTACTGACATGGGAATCTCTTGAAGCACAGCCCACAGAACCCCTTTCCTGATTCCCATTCAGAGGATCCAGTGCCACTGTGGCTCCCACACAGACTGAGGCTTATGGCTAACACCTCAATATCAGGACTCAGCCGCCTGGGTATCATGGATGTTTCTGCTCCACACAAGTGGAGAATGTATGTCCCACTTCCCAGGGCATCCCTGTGGCCTGTAGGATCACCTTTTCTCCTGGGATCAACCTTCAGGGATACAGAATCCATTTAATCCATCAAGCAGCATTGGGGGCCACAAAGCCTGAAATTTCTTGGAAAAGAGAGAGCAGAATGGCCAATGCTCTGAATGACCCTGAAAAATCTTCTCACATGGTTTTGTGCCAGTGGCGCCATGGCATGGGAAAACACATTTCCCACAGCCTCAGCACTCCTCCTATCAGAAAATAAGAATGATTCGTCTATTTCCTAGGTACTCAGTCCTGCTGTCTGGACAGCATACATGATGTATCAGAATTCACCTGCAACCCTGTGCTATCCAAGTCAAATTCTGATGAATCTTAGCTTAGCAAACTCATGTTTCAAAGAAACATATGAGGAATGGAGAAAATCAAATGTGAGCACAAGAGTTGATGATAATTGTCACTACTTTTATTTTAAGTTCTGGTAGTTATATTGTAGTTATAGAACCCTGTTACTTCATATGGATGCTTGCTTAAAGCACGAGGATAGGAACAATGACTCTATTCTACTTTAAGACACTGAAACAAATAAACAAGGTTCTTAGGGCTACTCATGTCTAACCCTTTATAAAGATGCTTGCTCTCATGTAGTGAAATCATCAGCGATGCATCAATGGATCATATTACACACTTGGGAAAACTCTACTAGTGCACATATTGGAATAAAATAGCGGGTCTCAAGTCAGGTGCATTTCAAACTCAGTGTGGAAATACAAAATTCCAACTCTGATAATTACTCAGCTAGGAACTCCTGAAAATCCATCTGTTCCTTTATCCATCTCTCCATCTGACACATCTTCACAAATCTGAGAGCTGGATCTGCATGCTGCTATAGACAAAACAAGGTCAGCACAGGGTTGCATGGGGTTCCCACTGCTACTGCTGCTCCTCTCCAAATGGGGAAGATCAGGATTGATGTGGGCTTCCTTCTCTGTGCCCAAGACATGATTTACCCTGCTTAAAATCCTGATTCTTCTCTAATCCTGCCATTGCCCTTGAATGACAATACTGTAAATGCAGGAAGCTCGGTTTTGAGCTTCCAGCCTTTCAGCTGTCCCCACTCAGAGCACAGTTCTGGAAACAGAACCCAGCTGTCAGCTAGCAGGAGAGGGAGCCCAGTGTTCTCATTCCACAGGTATGGAGTGGAGTTTTCTGAGAGGGGAGAGAGGAAACAGCTCTGCATTCAAATGGCACTGAATCTCCCTACTTTCAACAAATACTAAATTTTCTTCCGTAAATATTTCTTAATTTGCTGCAACTTTAGGACCATGTCTAGAGACTTTACTTTTGTTTTACCATAATTTTGACCAGGGTTAGCACTGTGACACAGCAGGTTGAACCACCATTTCCAAGGCTTGCATTCTGTTTCACAGTGTTGGTTCCAGGCCCAGTCATTATGCTTCTGATGCAGTTTCCTGATAATACACTTGGGATGGCAGCAAAGGATGGCCCCAAGTGCAAGGCCCTTGCCACCTGCATGGGAGACCCAAATGGAATTCCGGGCTTCTGGCTTTGGCCCAGCCAAGCCTAGGACATTGGGGGAGTGAAGTGCAGGATGGAGGATCTTTCTATATTTCCTTCTCTCGTTGTCAATTTGCCTTTCAAATACATAAATGAATAAGTCTTTTTAAAATAATTTTTATCATTTCTAGAATGAAGATCCACATAGTTTTTTTTGACAGGCAGAGTTAGACAGTGAGAGAGAGATAGAGAGGGAAAGATCTTCCTTCCTTTGGTTAATTCACCAAATGGCCGCTACAGCCAGAGCACTGTGCTGATCCAAAGCCAGGAGCCAGGTTCTTCCTCCTGGTCTCCCATGCAGGTGCAGGGCCCAAGCACTTGGGCCATCCTCCACTGCCTTCCCGGGCCACAGCAGAGAGCTGGACTGGAAGAGGAGCCACCAGGACAGAACCAGCACCATGGTCCACACAGTTATTCACCCTATCATGCCAAAAACTTTAAAGCTGCATGCTCTGAGAATTGTGTTTCTAATGTCCACACAGTAATTACATGTTAGTTCACAAAAAAAAAAAAATAATAAACTCAATCAAACATCTCCTATAAATGACCCACAATATTAGTTATGTGCCTTGGAAGTTGTGAAGATATTAAGGAGATCTGTATAATTATAATATTAAACTTTATTTTAACCCCTATAAAGGTGGCCCCCATGTTCACTGAACTGGTAATATCAGTGCATGTGTTGAAAAAGACATGCCCGATGATAAATTTAAACTCTTAGTTATTACAAGAGGTGGTTAAAGATCAGAAAAACCCACAATGATTTACTGTGTGGTTAATTTAGCAGATAATGCTGAGAAAATAAGAAACCCTAATTAAAAATCTTGCTTCACACTTTTGGGGAGTATAGTCACAATTGCTGAGAAAGTATCTGATTTTGCTTACAAAATTGATTTGATTCAGTTTTTTTAAGATTTATTTATTTACAGGAAAGTCAGAGTTACAGAGAGAGAAGGAGAGGCAGAGAGAGAGAGGTCCTCCATCCACTGGTTCACTCCCCAGTTGACCACAACAGCCAGAGCTAAGCCAATCTGGAGCCAGGAGCTCCCTCCAGGACTCCCACATGGGTGCAGGGGCCCAAGGACCTGGGCCATTCTCCACTGCTTTACCAGGCCAGAGCAGAGAGCTGGATCAGAAGTGGAGCAGCCAGGACTTGAACCAGTGCCCACATGGGATGCCTGCACTGCAGGCTGTGGCTTGACCTGCTATGCCACAGCACTAGCCCCTCTGATTCAGTTTGTAAAGGTTTCTGCAGTTGAACCCCACCAAAGGAAATTTTCATTTCAAATTTGTGGAGACATCTGCCAGGTTATCCTCCAAAGAGACTCTACCATATTATATGCCTCCCAAGTGTGAGTGTGAGGCCCTCACTTCCGCCTACCTTCATCAACAAGTGTTATGTTATCACACAGCCTGTTTGCAATTCCTCTATCACAAAGACTGCTACCAGCCTGGGAAAGCAGTGGAAGATGGTCCAAAGGCTTGGGCCCCTGCACCCACATGGGAGGCACAGAAGAAGCTCCTGGCTCCTGGCTTCAGATTGGCCAAACTTTGGCCATTGCAGCCATTTGGGACGTGAATGAGCAGATGGAAGACCTCTCTGTCTCCCCATCTCTCTGTCTATAACTCTGCCTCTCTGAATAATTAACTAAAAAATATGAAAAACAAGAACTGCATCTAAGAGTTCTACCTCCAAGTTGTACACGTCGGTATTTTATAAGCCAATTCAGTCCCCTAATATTGTGCTGTTCTTTAAACAAGCATTTCTGTGTGTATCCATATCCCTGCATACAGTGCATATGTGCCATATTTATATAGTTACTTTTAGACTACAAAACACACCTGTGTGACCTTCTCCATCTCAGCCACCCTGCAAGGCAGGGCAAGGATTATCCGCTTACTCTCATTTTTTAATTTTTTTTAATTATTTATTTATTTATTGCCACAGAGTTAGACAGTGAGAGAGACAGAGAGAAAGGTCTAACTTTTTCCATTGGTTTACTCCCCAAGTGGCTGCTACAGCCGGCACGCTGTGCCTATCTGAAGCCAGGATCCAGGTGCTTCCTCCTGGTCTCCCATGCAGGTACAGGGCCCAAGCACTTGGGCCATCCTCCACTGCCTTCCTGGGCCATATAGCAGAGAGCTGGACTGGAAGAGGAGCAACCAGGACAGAATCTAGCACTCCAACCATGAATAGAGCCCAGGGTGCCGGCAACACAGAGGGAGGATTAGCCTAGTGAGCCTTGGCACTGGCCACTTGCTCTCAATTTAAGTAGGAGTAGCTGGGGCTCAGAAGAACAAAGTGATTTACCTGGAGTCACACAGCTCATCCCTGACAAGCCCAGCATTTCTGATCCTGCATTGTGACCCTGTCCTTAAGGTGTTCTTCACTTTCTAGGCACCACTTCCCACTTGCCAGTGTGCCAGGAGCTACCCAGTCCTGTGCTCAACACTGAGGGGTCCCACACACTCTATCAATTGGGCTGAAGCCAGACAGTGCCTCTCAGCAAAGAGGTTCATTTACTCTCACAACCACTATCTCTTGAGCCAAGCACAACATGAAGTGATACACTGGATATTGTGACACAAGGAGACAGACATACACTTACAGGAGAGAAACAATGAAGCAAATAATTACAATGAAATGAGATGAGCCTTAAAGGAAGACCTTTCTCTCTGTCTCTCTCTCTCACTGTCCACTCTGCCTGTCAAAAAATAAAAAAATAAAAAAAAAAAGAAATGAGATGAGCCTTTTAAAGGGAGGTAGGAAATTACATTAGGAGTAAATCCCACACAGAAGTCTAGAAGCAAGTTTGAGGAAGGCAGCTGCTAGTGGTCAGGTATCTAAAGCCACCAGACCTCACCCTGAGCCCTTTCTGTAGGTCATTTAACCTCACAGCCACCAGCACTGCCCCCAGAAAGAGGCAGAACTTGAAGCAGAATGCCAATCTGCATGTTCCCCTGACTAATCTGCCACTTCCCACCCTACAGCACTTATTTCTTTACAAATTAGGATTTCAAAACTTGAGAGCTGGCAAAGAGAAAGGGAGTGCTGATTTAAATACAAACAAACAAAACAACCCTCCAGCCCCTCCTGGCAGTATAGCAGCAAGATGAGCTGGTGGGAGCCCAAGTCATACCAAAGCATGCCCAGCCTCCCCCACATCAGGCTAAGCACCCCAAGCCCCTCCCCTGGGCCACCTCCTAATTACAAAATTGCAGAGAAGGGGCAGCTGGAGCATGCACCGTCAGCTGGTCAGCAATGTAGGAAGGAAAGAGAACTCCCCATGAAGGAGCCAAGGCCACCAGGGGGACACAAGGCAGCTGGGCAAATCCTCCACAGGACTGTGCAAGAAAGGCACTGCTGGGAGCAGACCTGTGTCTCCACTCTCACCTGCTGCTCTGCAGAATGACATCCTCTGTCTCTCCTCCCTCCTAACCCTAACTCCCAGTCCCTCAGGGTTAAACTCCTCTGTAAAACCTTCATTCCCTCTGATGCTGTCCCCCTAGAGGAGGGACAGTGAATCCACAAGGGACAAAAGCATCACCTCGGGAGGCTGCCTGCTAAAGACAAAGAACTCTGGGCAGCATTCCCTGTGGCTCTGCTCAGCAGGAGGAGTGCAGGCCCTGGGAATCTGCATTACACAGGATGATCCCCACACTCCCCACCCCTCCTCCACCACCACCGCCACCACACATGACCTGAAACCGGCAGTCCTGACATCACAGTGCGATGCCTGCCCAGGACATGTTCAAGCCCTTCCTGTCTGTGGTTTTTCATGACCATTTCTGCTTCATATAAACATCTTAGCTATCCACCATGACCACCAGGTTCCCGGGAAGAAGAAGTAGGACCCCCTCTTTGACCTAGCCTCCCTCAGGAAAGCCAAGGCCAAGCAATGCACCTCTAATGGGAAACCAAAGATCTCTGCCAAGAATCCAAAGGACAATGGGGCTTCAGCTAATGGCCAAGTGACCAACCATTCAGAGGGCAAAATATAGAGCTGAGCATTAACTCCAGTTTAATCAGGACTCCTAATCTACCTCCCAATAAACAGCAGCAAAGCAATGTCCTCCTTTGCTCACCAAATATTTCCTGAGTGTCTCCTCTGCACTGGGTACAGTTCTGAATACTCTTGGGGTCTTCTGGTGGTGAAGCGATCACACATCATCAGGAAGTATTTGATAGTGATTTCTCTTTGCAAAGTTACTTGAAACACAAGATTGTCTGTGATGTCAGGCCTTAGAACCACACAAGCGCCAAGTCCTGAATCCCATGTTGTGTTGCTCTTCTGCCTCCCAAACAGTTTTGTGAGCCTGTATGGGAAGGCCTGGGGACAGGACGAGGCAGAACTGGGTGCTCTGTGACTGACAGCGAGGTCCTGCCCCAGCAGTGAGCTGAACTCCTTCCCTTAAATCAAAAGGCAGCCATGAAAGAGCTGACAGGACTTGAGGTAGCATCTGCTTGCATCTGCTACACACATACGAACGTGAGACTACGAACACAAGCCCTACTTAAACAAGTGGACTTAGGTAACAGACTCCAGTCCAAGGTCAGCAGGCAGACAATCAGCGTTTCCCACTCCCACACTCCTACTCCACACTCCCTGGCAATCAGAACCCTTCTCTGGCATTCCCAAGCCCCAGGGCTTCCCTTCCTATGACAAGGAAAACATGGAGCTTATTTATGCACTCAGGGTATTGGACAGTCCTCCTTCAGCCCTAGGAGGATACCCACAGACTACATGCAAAGGCCTCTCCCCAGCTATGCTTCTTCTGCCTCCCCTGTCAATCCCTGCCCAGAACTCCCCCAACTCAGGCCTGCTGTTTATTTCTCACCTGACCTAGGAGACCCCTGCAAGACACATACTCCACCTCCACTGAGAACAGATAACCATCCTGCCATGGGCCTGAGACACACACATGGGGGAAGGGGCTGCAGATGTGTCTCCTCTAGGCCAGAGGGTGAAGGTGTCAGTGTAACTCACGGTCTGAGCACACACCAGAGACTCTAAGACCTTGTACCTGAATACTGCTCAAGTATCATCACAGCAAACCTGTTCTATATCACCCCAATCTCCCTGATACATGAATTCTAGTAGACTGTTCATTTCAAACAACATGTGACAAAACAAATTTACAGGACAAGAAAGTATCTGAGATTGGGGATTCTCTATCCCTAGTCCATCTGACTCAGGGACTCAGTTTCTATAATAGGAGCTCACATCTGAATCAAATAAAAGGAAAAAGAAGTCAGAGGAAACCCAGGCCTAGTCCTGGTGTGTGGATAATAATAAAAAGAGAGCAGCTGGAACAGCACAGAAAAGGGATTTTGAGCCTCTCTCCCTCCATTCCCACATTACTATAAATGGCAACGGAGTAGATGGTGCAGCTTCTGCTGTTTAGATACAATGTGTGCATTTTGATTCAGAGAAAGACCTCCAAATCATCAACCTAGGGTTGACCTGCAAGCATCCCTGGAAAAACTACCTGTGAGAAGAGTTCCAGAAAGCACTGGATCCCTAATGAACACTGTAGAGCCTGCTGTGCATCTGTCTGTGGGGGTGAGTGTTGAATGGCCCATGGATGGACACGTTGCCACCTGCAGATCCTGGGCTTGGGAAATGCTCCCAAAGTGCTTCATGGCCTTGAAAAGGAAAAGGGAAATGCCTCTGGACTGAATGGATGGCTGTGCAACTGCCCAGGTGCCCAGGGAGAAGCTAAGTCCCAGTGCACCAGGGAAAGCCTGGTGACCTGGGCACTGCCCCCATTCCCCCAGCAACAGCAGATCTCCTAAAAGCCAGGCCCTGGTGCATGAGTCTGCACATCCATGGCTAGAACCACACACCCCTCACCCTTCCTATGCTCTCAGGCCTCCACATGCCTTCCCTCTGGCCCCCACCCCCACAGCCACCTGCACCTTCCACTGGCTCCTATCACAACAAGGCCCTGTAGTCTGTTCTCCACTGCAGGTCTGGTCACGTTCGTGCTACTGACCCAGTCCCCCAGCCTCCACCCAGAAGACAGCAAATGGACCCAGGGGCACAGAGAAGCCTGAAAGAGATGGAAGGGACCCTCCCACTCTGGTTTCTAAGTATAGAACTCACTCATGAGTGCCACATCCTGCAAAGAGATGATGAGCTCACCAACAACTCTGAAAGCACCTGCAAGCCTCATCAGGGGTGGAGTCTGGGGGGATGCCCTTGGCAAGTGAGCACAAGGAGCCCCTCTGTGGCCTCGCCTCTGCCAGGCTGGTCCTGTGATCCCTGAGGCTTCTTCCCACAGATGATCCATGTCCAGCTTCACAGCTCAGCTAAGTCGGCAGAAAGCTTTGAGCGGGCAGCAGCAGGGATCACTTCTGCATGGCAGTGGCTGAAAGGGGCAGGAGCAGAGCCAGGTGACCCAGTAGCTTCACCAGGCAGAGCAGCCAGCTGTCTGCCAGCAGCAAGCAGAGCAGGCCACACTGGGCCAGACGGCTCTGCAGCCATCAGGGACTGCTCCCGCCCGCCAGGCCCCACCTCAGCTGTGCAAACATCTCTTCATCCCGACAGGACAGACCCAGCAGCAGGAAAAGGAGTCCCCATGATTGTGTTGAGAGTGAGCAACCAGAAAACACCATGCTCCTCACAGGAGCCTGGGCCCCCTTGAAGAGGCAGAGGAGGAAAGAGGCTCAGAGAACCCAGGAGCGGCTGATCAGGAAGAGGGCTAGGTCTGTGCAGTTCGGACAGAGGGATGGCCCATGTTGTCTGGGGATTCACTTTACCCTTCACCGGGGGCTTCTGCTCCAGCTCTGCTCCAGAGGTGGAGCCTGGTGACCTGGGCACTGCCCCCATCTCCCCAGCAACCACAGATCTGCTAAAAGCCCAGACTAGTGTCCCCACACCTGCTTCATGACCAGAGCCCTTGGAAATTACCCCCGACCCCCAACACCATCTGCCTGATGTCAGCCAGGCCCTGCTCAGTCCAGGCTGCCCATGGCCTGCATGGGCTCAATTGATTCTTAAGACACAGGGTCCTCCATGACAACTGACTTTATAAAGACACATCTCAGAGTACCAAATGCCACCCCCTACTCAGAGCTGAGAAGAGCTTTTCAAATACATCACAGAGGAGAGCAAAGCAGAAATCCTGAGGGTGCTGTGATCCACCAGTTTCCTGCCTGAACATAGGAAGTAGCTGCTCCTAATTCAGGGAGACAGCCTGAGGAAGCCATGCTGACAAGGGAGAGAGCTGCAGTGTCTCTACTACTCTTCTCAGCACGATAAAAAGAAGAGAGAAAAGGGTGGTTATAGAGAGGATGGAAGCACAGAAATTCCAAAAGAGAGGAAAGAAAACTTTAGGAAGTTTGCTTAAGAAAATAAAGTGATGGGGCTGGCATTGTGGCATAGTGGAAAAAGCCACAACCTGCATTGCTGGCATCCCACAGGGCTACTTCACTTCTGATATGGCTCCATGCAATGGCCCTGGAAAAGAAGTGAAAAATGGCCCATGTTGTTGGGCCCCAGCCCCCAATGCAGGAGACCTGGAAGAAGCTCCTGGATTTGGTCTGGCAAAGCCCCGGCCATTACATCTATCTGGGAAGTGAACCAATAGATGGAAGTTGTCTCTTTCTCTATCACTCCCTCTTCCTCTTTAACTCTGATTTTGAAATACATACACTTTTTATTTAAGAAACAAAAGTAAATGAAGCAAATCTTTAATACGGGGTGTAAAAACAACATCAGCTCATAAATTCTCACCAGGCTTGAAGCAAACTGCCCTGTCTACCCACAGCCCAAATGTTTCTTTTCTTTTATTAAGACTTATTTATTTATTTGATTTTTTTTTTCGACAGGCAGAGTGGATAGTGAGAGAGAGACAGAGAGAAAGGTTTTCCTTTTGCTGTTGGTTCACCCTCCAGTGGCCACTGCAGCCAGTGTGCTGTGGCCTGTGCATCACGCTGATCCAAAGCCAGGAACCAGGTGCTTCTCATGGTCTCCCATGCAGGTGCAGGGCCCAAGCACTTGGGCCATCCTCCACTGCACTCCCGGCCATAGCAGAGAGCTGGCCTGGAAGAGGGGCAACTGGGACAGAATCTGTCGCCCCGACTGGGACTAGAACCCGGTGTGCCTGTGCCGCAAGGAGGAGGATTATCCTAGTGAGCCACAGCGCTGGCCTTATTTATTTGAAAGAGTTAAACACAGAGAGAAGGGGAGACTGAGAGAGAGGTTTTCGATCCGCTGGTTCACTTCCCAATTGGCCGAAATGACTGGAGCAACACCAATCTGAAGGCAGGAGTCGGGAGCTTTTTCTGGGTCTCCCACATGGGTGCAGTGGTCCAAGGGCTTGGGCCATCTCCCACTGCTTTTCCAGGCCATAGCAGAGCTGGAATGGAAGTGGAGCAGCTGGGTCTCAAACCAGTACCCATATGGGATTCTGGCACTGCAGGTCGCAGTCTTACCCACTAAGCCACAGCGCCGGACCCCCAAATGTTTTAAAACACAATTATTTTCTGGTCAAATTTGAGTAGAAGATTATAGGGCTTAGCACTCCAAGTCTCCAAGTGCTAAATAAATATTTAGTTGTCACTCTGGGTGAATGTAGCCAGAGTCCAACCAGGCACTTGGAAATCTTGAGAACAGCTGTTCCATAAGTTGTAGACATGAAATATGGGGCAGTCACACAGGACAACTGTGTCCAGTGTTCAAGTGAGACCCAGGACAGTAAGCCTGTTATATCCCAAGAGAAGTCAGCTTTCCAGTCTATTACAAGATAAGCACCAGGAAAACACAACTGCTTGAAATGAAAGATGGATGCTTTATGGAAGACAGATGACACCTCTGTCCTTCACTGAAAAATATCCTGAGGTGGACAAGGGCTGAGAGTTGTGAAAACAGAAGCCCATGCAGTCTGTTAAGTGTGAAACAACAGAAATCCTGGAAAATAATTCCGAGGTCAGAGAGGCATAAGGAGGAAGGCAAAGAAATGAGGGATGGATGGATGGATTTCTGGATGCCATCTCTTCCACCACATTCCACAGGAACTTACACTTGCTAAAGCAGGGGCATTCATTCCACTGCCAAAGGACTGCAAAGGTAGCACAAGTTGGCTGTCTCAAAGGTGCCTACATCATGTCCATGAGCATCTCTGCCAATGGCCAATGTCCCACAAGAAGCAGTCTTCTCAGAGGGACAGAGGCTGACTGGCAATTTGGATCAAGGAGTGAATATTCCTGGAAAATCCTCCTCTTTCCAGACCAGCAGTAACAGCAAACAGAAAAAGAGAGAGGGGGGAGAAAGTCAGGGGCAGAAAAACAGGGAAGCCCCAGTGGCTGAGCTGCCATCTTTCTGGCTTCCAGACGCTAAGATGAGAGCCACCACAGGCCTTAGGACCCAGTGGACAGCAGCAGCAGAGCACTGTCATTCAGGAAAACCCACAGATGTCATCCTGGGATCTACACACAGCTGACTTTGGTCTCCACACACGCTGGGTAAAATGCAGTTGGGCCAAGCAAAAAAAAAAAAAAAACAAAAAACTGCAAAACCTTCAGCTACAATATTCCCTGGGAAGATGAGCTTTGCAAGGCCAAGTCGCCCAGAACAGGTGAGGGTCTCTGGTGAAGAAGCACCGTGCATGGTGGGCCTGATTCAGAGCCCAGTTTCCAGCTGTGTGGTTCCCCCACCAATATATCTTCTCTTCATCTCCCCAGACAAGGCCCAGACACAGAGGAATCCCCGCATCATGCTCATCTGCACACGGAACATCTGTACATGTGAGTCAGTGTGCAAACACACGGATACCTCCAATACTGTGGCACAGACACACACATCTTCCTGTGTCTCTTTTCAGAAACAGCTTCTATGTGAGCCAACAGCCCCTGGAACTGACCAGAGTTAGAACAGACTTCTTTCCCTTTCCCTTGTAAAATTAAGACTTTACAGCTCCAATGCTACCAACAGTATTTCCAAATATCTTTGGAGGAGCTGGCTCCATGGCACAGATGGTTATGCCACTGCCTCCAATGCTGGCATCCCCTGTGAACACTACTCAAGACCTACTTGCTCTGCTTCTGATCCAGCTCCCTGCTCACACACCTGGGAAAGAGCAGCAGATGGCTCCAGTATTTGGGTCCTTGCCACCCACATGGGAGACCCAGATAGAGTTCTGGACCCCTCTGTCTCTCTGTCTCTCTCTCTCCTTCTCTGTGTCCCTCTGCCTTTCAAATAAATAAAATAAATCTCTATAATGTACATTGAGTGAGAGATGAGAGAAAGGTTATTGCATTAACAGCCAGGATAATATAAGCTGATTTCTAGGATTCATTAACTTGAAAAACATAAACAGAAACTAAATGAAACTCAAAATGTAACCAAAAAATCATCATTTGCTACAAATTACAATCTTTACAGGCAGAGCTATAACTGAAAAATGTTACTACCTCTTAAAAAAAACACACACACACAAAATGAAGTACTTTGGTTACTCCCTCCAAATGAAGCCTCCATTAAACTGTAGCTGAATCCTCCCAGTCACTGGAGTTCGAGGACAAGGCTTCCTTCTCCAGCCCACAGCAGATGTCAGTAGCTGCTAGTAACGGGGAGATGAATGGACATCATCAGACACCATCAGCTTCCCCACAGGGCGCCTTTCCTAGAGACATCACTGCTAAATCACCAGAGCATGTATCTCATATTAAAAACTTCTCTTCCACATGCTAAGTACCTTGCCTGTCACCCTCCAGCGGCACTGGGTATGATCTGCAGAGGACAGCCTGCCAACAGGACAGCTCTAGGAATCCTGTTCCTGGCTGTTTCCCTGGGAGATGAATGGTCACAGAACGTGGGTGCTCAGAACGCCGGCTTGAAACAGCACCTCCCAACAGCAATACACAGCTGCTGGTCCATCAGAGGCTCCATAACAGGATGCAGCCTGGGGACAAGCAAACCCCACACTGGGGCTGAGAGGAGGCATGCAGCAACCTTCACACCCACTGCCTAGAGTCCCTTCTGCTCCTCCTCCTAGGCGGCCTCATTATGGGCAATCAGGTTCATCAACCGGGAATCGGGTGACAGCACTAATCTAACAGAACAGGGACTCACTCAAGACTGGTTACTCTGCTGACAATTCCACTATGCGGAAGATAAGTGCGGTATTTTCCTAGGCCACATCTCTTTCCCCACTGCGTGGGCATCTCTGCGGGGGAATGGGGTGCTTATTTCTGGTCCCTTTTTCTATTTTACCCCTCTTGACACTTGTACAGAGGCCTCCACAGACCAGACCTTGTGCAAATCGGCAGTTAGTGTGCTTCCAATGCTAAAAACGTCTTGGGCTTTGGCACCAAACAGAAAATAAGAAAACTCAGCAGCCCCCTTACTTCTAGCTGCAGGGACTGTAAGACAATCAGCGGGGAGCTGCACTGCGGGACAGTGAACAAGGGGGAGAAAAGTCAGCGGAGCCCACAGAGCTCCAGCCGCCTCGAGTGCCCGTGGGGACCTCGCCTTGCGGGCTGTGTGCATGTGGAGTGGGGGCAGCAGGGCTGAGCCATCCACTGCAGCCCTGGGCTCCCTGCTGGGGGCCACCCAGCCCTGCTCCATGGGAACTGCTGTAAAATGGCCTGGTAAGTCTGAGGTCGCATGGGCACAGAAAGAGGAAGCTAGCTCTTAACAACTCCAGTTCCGGGCAGTCACCTGCCTGTGTGCACCCAGACCACTGACCCAGCTCTGCACTGCGGCATTTCTCAGAAAGTCTCAGCTCCAAAGCCTCTACCTGGTAGTTACCTGTTGTTGTTGTTATTATTTTTGTTTTTGTATTTTTTTTTTGCCTTTAGCCAGTTTTTTCTTAACAAGAGGAGGGGTCCCTGCCATACTTAGAAGCATATAAAAATGAACTCTCCCACCCCACCCCTCCGATTGTGGTCCAATTTAAAAAAAAAAAAAAAAAGCGAGACCTTTAAAAACCTAGTACACCTCCTGGAAACCAGCATCCGGCTCGCTTAACACTACTTTCGCTTGGCACAATAAAGCTTCTGCCTTTTTTGCTACCTTTTCCCGGCCGTTTATTGCTACACTGAGCCACAGAAATGAACCCACCGATCCATTCCAGTAACTGAACACCCCCCACACACCCTTCGCGACTGGGAACACCCCTTGTACCCCGTAAATAAAAGGCATTAAGGAAACTTGAGAAAAGGGGAGACGCGGGACGCCCAGAGTGAGGGGAAACGCGGGACAGCCTGGGTCCCTCTCAACCTTGCCGTCGCCCGATGGCACCCAGCGAGCCAGGACCCCCAGCCGCCAGCAGCCCTGGCACCCAACCCCTCTGCATGGTCTACTTATCTGCCGTGAGAATTCCGGGGAGCCCGGCGGCTCCCTTCAGGACACGCAGGGAAGAAAGGGGACGCGCAGGAACAGTAGTGGCGATGGCTACAGACCAACAACAGGGTAAGGAGAAGCAGCAGGGGCGGCCCGGTGTTGCGCTTGCAAACTGCCTGGGACCTCAGGTGCAGAGTAACAGACTCGCTGAGTGCAAATGAAGTCACTGCCCCGCCTCCCAGCGCTGGCTCAGGTCAGTGAACGAACTTCCGCAGTCCTGGGCTTTGGATCCACCTGTGCGCACGCGCGCTCCGACGTGCACACACGCACGCAGGCGCTCGGGTGCGCACGACGTCAGGGCACGAGGAACTCTGGAAAATGGAGTCCAGGACCAAGACTTGCCTGCAGACCAGACTCGCTGGCCATCCTCAGGGCTTGACAGTCTCCAGCAGGTGGAGACAGAATGGGAACTAAGAGCCTTTGCTTTTGTTTACATCTCTCCACTCTTCCCCTCCAAAAATCTCAAAGATGGGTTGCTGCCCTTATTCCTTTCTTCAACCAACATCCTTTTTAAAATTTTCTTATAAAACTTTTATTTAATAAATATAAATTTCAAAAGTACAACTTTCGGATTATAGCGGTTTTCCTCCCCATAATCACCCTCTCACCTGCAAACCATCCCATCTCCTACTCCTTTCCCATCTCATTCTTCATTAAGATTCATTTTTAATTATTTTTATATGCAGAAGATCAACTTAGTATATACTAAGTAAAGATTTCAACAGTTTGCACCCACACAGACACACAAAGGGTAAAGTACTGTTTGAAGACTAGTTTTACCATTAATTCACATAGTACAACACATTAAGGATGGAGATCCTACGTGGGGATAAAGTGCACATTGACTCCCGTTGTTGATTTAACAATTGACATTCTTATTTATGACGTCAGTAATCACCTGAGGCTCTTGTCACGAGCTGCCAAGGCCATGGAAGCCTCTTGAGTTCACAAACTCCGACCTTATTTAGACAAGGCCAGAAGCAAAGTGGACGTTCTCTCCTCCCTTCAGAGAAATGGAACCAACATCCTTAAGAGTGACACCCAGTGAAGCTGACCTCAACTTCAGGATGCTTTATAAACTCTGCCTTCTTCCAAAAAGTACCTTACGTGCTGCTTACCTGGAAGATTTCTCTGGGTTTTTACCTGTAACAGTCAAATAATAAATGAGAATGAATGCAAAATAATTTTGATAAGTTGCAGAGGGGAAAGCTTAGCATCCAGATTTGAGAATAAAATTTGTATGGTGTTTTATTGATGTTTGTTTGTTATTTTCAAATCATTTTAAGTCATCCTTTAGTTCACCAAGTACAGAAAGAATAACAGGAGACCTGGATAGAGAACTAACATTCCTGAGAGACTAAATGCCTTACATCATATCTTTTAGCCCATAGATTAATTCTGGGGACCATATTATCACTAGTTTGCTAAGAGGAGACTCAGGTGGAAAAGGTTTTGTCATTTGCCCATGGGGAATATAGTCTTTTAGACTAGAAGGGACACCAGCTGAAGTCTAACACAGCTTAAGAAATCATTGTTTTGTCTTATGGCTCAGTTTCTCAAACCTCAGATTTCCCAGCTGAAAAAAAAAATGAGAGGACCAGCAATGTAGCACAGTGGCTTAAGCCACCAGCTGCAAGGCTGGCATTCCAAATGGGTGTCGATTTGAGTCTCTACTGCTCCACTTCTGATCCCAGTCCCTGCAAATGTGCCTGATAAAGCAGTGTAAGATGACTCAAGTCATTGGGCCCCTGCACACATGTAGGAGACCAAGATGGAGTTCCAGGGTTCTGGCTTCAACCTGCCGCAGCCCTGGCTATTGTGGCCATGTGGGGAGTGAGCCTACAGATGAAAGATTGCTCTCTCTGACCCCTCTCTGTTACTCTGCCTTCCAAATAAATAAATCTTTCCCAAAACAATGTGAGAAAGAGGAAGAATACCTGTAGAAGAACACACTGCAAAAATCCACGTAGGATTGCAAATTGTCAAAAAAAAATGAATTACACTCAAAGTCTCACTCTTATTATTTCATGGTCATTTTTTATGTTTAATGTTTTTTTTGACAGGCAGAGTGCACAGTGAGAGACAGAAAGAGAGAGAAAGGTCTTCCTTTGCCATTGGTTCACCCTCCAATGGCCGCCATGGCTGGTGCGCTGTGGCCGGTGCACTGCGCCTATCTGAAGGCAGGAGCCAGGTGCTTCTGGTCTCCCGCTGCCTGTGACACTGGCTCCCCATATGAGTGCCAGTTCAAGTCCTAGCTGCTTAACTTCTGATCCAGTTCCCTGTTAATTTGCCTGGGAAAGCAATGGAAGATGACCCAAGTACTTGAGCCCCCGTCACCTATGTGGGAGATTCGAATGGAGTCCAGATTTCTGGCTTTATCTAGCCCAGAGGCACTGTGGCTTTTGGGGGAGTGAACCAGTGGATGGAAGATCTCTCTCTCTCTTTCTCTCTCTCTCTCTCTCTCTCTCTCTCTCTCCCCGTCTCTCCTTCTCTCTCTATTAATCTACTTTTCAAATAGATAGAGAAATCATACACGCGCTCACACACACACACACACACACACACAAATATATAATTAAGGGAAGTGTGGTTATCTTCTTGGAACCATGCCCATAAAATGCATAAAATCTTTATATTAATAAAAGAATTTTGGGGGTCCAGTGTTGTGGCGTACTAGGCTAAGCCTCCACCTGCAGTGCCAGCAACCCCCATATGGGTGTCAGTCCATCTCCCAGCTGCTCCATTTCCTATCCAGCTCTTTGCTTATAGTGTGGGAAAGTGGTGGAAGATGTTCCAAGGGCTTAGGCACCTGCACCCATGTGGGAAAAAATGGAAAGCCCCAGTAAGCTGAGCTTGGAGTTGAGATAGAATTGGGTGAAAATTGTTGAGCAAACTGAAGAGGAAATTGAAGAAAACTTCACCCATTAAGAGCTCAACATATGCCAGTGGGCATGTGATGGGTGCACTCTTAACTCAATCGGGCAGGTAAGTAATAGTTCCATTTTATAATTGAGAAAGCAGGCCTAGAAAAGATGATTTCACTTATTCACCAAATATATACACAAGGAACCTATAGATGTGTAATATTTTCCCAAGAAGCTCCGAATATCATAGGAGATAGAGGCAAATCATCATATTACACGAGGATGCTTAGACAAGGTACAATGAAGCCATAAGATCAGTCAGTGTGAGAGGCAGCATTCAAATCCTGGACTATCTGGGTGTGAACTTCACCACCTTAGTGGGCCAGCTTTTAGTTAGCATCCTAACATACAGTACAGTTCAGAGGGCAGTGGTCCTTGTTGCTGGCAGGGAGTTTTTGAGAGCAAAGAGAGGATGTTGGGAATTGGGAAGCAGCATGTACAAGTAATCCAGCAGCAATTCAGACCCAGAAGAGATGGTGATATATGTCTCCAAAGTGAACAAGCCATAGTGATCCTTCCCGTGGGAAGGGTTGACTCCAGAGTCTAGAGGTGATAATGGTTCTGGCTTTGGGAACCACTGGAGGTAGGAAACCAGGTTGCTCATGAACAAAACAACCTGAGGACCAGGGAGTAGAGGGCTCTTGAGCTAGGGTGGAGAGGAGAGGGCATATGTGGAATAGCACTGTTGATATGAGAAGGAAGGATGCAAATTCTTGGGTTAGGAGGAGAAAATAAACTCTGACAGGATTGGCTGCCTCAGAAAAAGTAAACCTTTGCTTCTTTCTTCCCCTGTGAGCCCCGTAGCTCAGGGACCCTGGGCTCCAACATTTGTAGAGATGCGTAGTCTGTGGCCAGTGGATGCATAGCTCAAGCAGGCCTTGTGCATTGGGACAGGCTGTAGGCTTCATTGAGTTTGTCACCCATTCCTCTGGGGCATGTGCATGCACCACTCTGGACCAGCAGGCAAGGTTGGCTGAATGATGACAGAGGAGGTGAGGAGAAGAGGTGAGAACTAGATGAGACACAGGAAGTAGAGTGTGGAGCAGCTAGAGGAAGAGCTCCACTCTTGGCAGGTGGCTTCCTTTGGTTTCTGATCAAATGGGAGGTTTGTAAAGCCAACAAGAAAAAGGCTAATTTAAAAAATCTATTAGACACTGGCATTGTAGTATAGCAGGTAAAGCCACTGCCTGTGACTCTGGCACCCCATATGGACACTGGTTGAAGTCCTAGCTGCTCCACTTCCAATACAGCTCCCTGCTAATGGCCTTGGAAAGCAGCAAAAGACAGCCCAAGTGCTTGGGCCCCTGCACCCATGTTATAGACCTGAAAAAAGCCCCTCGCTCCTTGCTTCAGATTGGTTCAGCTCTGGCATTGTGGCCAATTGGGGAGTGAAACAACCTCTCTATCTCTCTCTCTCTCTCTCTCTCTCTCTCTCTCCCTCTCTCTCTCTCTGTGTGTGCGTGTGTGTATTTGTGTCTCCTTCTGTCTGTGTAACTCTGATCTTCAAATAATTATATATATATTGAAATATATATATACATATATGTGTGTGTGTATATATATATATATATATATTGCACTGGCTTGTAGCATAGAAGGTAAACCCATTGCCTATGACTCTAGCATCCCAAATGGACATCGGTTCAAGTCCTGGCTGCTCCACTTCCAATCCAGCTCCCTGTTAATGGTCTCAGAAATGCAGTGGAAGATGCTCCAAGTGCTTGGGCCCCTGCCACACACGTAGGAGACCTGAAAGAAGCTCCTAGCTCCTGGTCTCCTGGTCTCCTGGTTTTGGCACAGCCCAGCCCTTGCCATTGCAACCATCTGGGCAGTGAAGCAGTGGATGGAAAATCTCTCTCTCTCTCTCTCTCTCTCTCTCTCTAACATTCAAATAAATAAATAAATTTTTAGAAAACATATTGAACTGCAGCATATGTGTCCCCAGGGAGTTCGCCCTTGCCATGAGGGGTCTCCCAGGGAGGTCGTGCATTCACACACCCGTAGGTTTCTAGGCACTTATAGGCCTGTAGGAACACCAATGTGCTGCTGCACTTGGTTTTGGTCACTGAAATTTTCAACAAATTCATATTAAAACCAAAGAGAAAAATAAATGGGGCCAAGTGAGTGCTATGGAAGACCTTTCTCTCTGTCTCTCCCTCTCACTGTCTATACCTTGACCTCTCAAATAAATAAGTTCTTTCTTACAAAAGTGATGTGAATGTCTTATTGCTCCTGAACACCGTCATCCCTACAACTTTTGGAACCTCTGCTCTGTATAGCTCATAGATAAGTATGCATGGAATCTGTAAAATGTCCACATTTTGTGGGAAAGGCAACCAAGGCACAGATACTGCACAGTTCTGACGAGGCTGGCAGCACCCAAGAGAAGGCCCTGCACAACTTCCAGCAAGAGCAAACTTCCAACCAACAACCAGCAATGCAGCCAGACAAAGAGGCTCAGGAGACTCAGCAGTCCAAGGCACAGGGAATCACTGAGATTCAAATCAACAAAAACTCTGGTATACTGGGAAAGGAAATGAGAGTGGAAAGATCCAGGCCAACATTGGAGAAGCAGAGAACTAAAAAAGTGGAACTTTGGATCTTTTTTTCTTCTCTCTCTGGATGGTGGAGGCAGACTTAGGATGGCCAGTGCTGGCTGGGACACAAGAAGCATTTGTTTTGTATTCTCTGGGAGGAGAAGATACGTGTGAATGAAATTTTCTGGGTCACTGCCCAGAGCACTTACTCACTACACACAGATCAAGGATTCCCTTGTCACCAGAATCCCCTATGCCCCCACCAGCCTCTGCCTACAGGTGACACTTGATGAATTCCCATTTGGTCCCTGTACACCTACAGTAGCATTAGACTGGGCACTGAGGAATGACAAGAACACCATTCCAGGCATAGGAGGGTATTGAGGCTGAGAGACTGGGTATAGGAGACAGACATCATTTTTAAAGATTTTTAATTGACACATGATAATTCTCCATATTTATCAGGTCTGGTGTGAGGTTTCAATACATGAAGACCGAATGTAATGCTCAGAACAGAATAATAGGCATTATCTATCACCTCAGACCTTTATCAATTTGTTATTGTGATTAAAACATTCAGAATTCTCTCTTAATAGCTACTTTGGAATACACAATAAATTATTATTGTTAACTGCCATTACCCTGTTATGCTATAAAATGCTAGAAACCAATTCTTCTATATAACTATTTTTTTACCCATCAACCAGGTGTACATAGTTTTTTCTCTCCATTCCCAGGATCTGGTAAACATTCTCTCTGCTTCTGTGAAATCAACATTTTAGCTTTTAGATATGAGACAGCACATGTGGTATTTGTCCTTCTATGGCTGGGTTATTTCACTTAGCATGCCCTGCAGTTCCATCCATGCTACAAGTGACTGGAATTATTTAAGATTTATTTTATTTATTTGAAAGGCAGAGTTGTAGAAAGAGAGAGGAGAATAGCGCGTGCAAGAGAGAGCAAGAGAGAGACAGAGAGAGATCTTCCATCTGCTTGGTTCACTCCCTAAATGGCTGCAATAGTCAGAGCTGGGCCAGGCCAAAGTCAGGAGCCTGGAACTCCACCTGAGTCTCTCAAGTGAATATCAGGGGTCCAAGCACTTGGTCCATCTTCTGATGTTTTCACAAACACATTCACAGGGATCTGGATCAAAAGTTGAGCAGTCAGGACTGGAACTGGAGCTCATATGGATGCCAGAGTTGTGGGCAGTGGCTTAACCCACCGAAACACAACAGCAGCCCCAAGAATTTCATTTGTTTTTCTGACTAAATAGGATTCCGTTGTATATAATATTCATCTGTTCATGGGTCAATGGACACCTAGGAGACTTCTCTATCTTAGCCATTGTGAATAATGCTGTGATAACAATGAGATCACAAGTATCTACAGAAGAGGGACAGTATTCACTGCACAAGGCATTCTCAAGGGGAAGGTGCTTAGCAGAGTGGCTTCACCTGGGGCTTTGGCATTTGGGGTAGGTGAAGATGGGTCATGGACCAGCTCTTAAGAGTGAGGGAAAAGATGCCACCAAGAAGACGCTGGCCAGGATGGAGCTGGGAGAGCAGCAGTCCAGCACAAGGTGCCTGCCAAACTAAGCCAGCCTATAGGCATCAGAGTGGGAAAAGGAGTTAGGGGAATTACTATCAATCAGGTCCTCATTATGCCAGGCAGGTGCCATGGTCTCCCTTTCATAATAGCTACCTTTGAATGAGCTCCACTGAGTCTCAGGTACTTTCTGTCCATGAACTCACTTACTTCACAGTGATTACTCTGTGATTACTCTGTGAGTTGGTCATTAAAATCTTCACTGTTAAATTAGGCAAAAGGAACTCAGAAAAGCTAAGTGGCTTGCCTGAAGTTACACAGCTGGTGCAGACCCAAAGTTTGAATCCAGTTCTGACCGACTTTAAAGTTAGTGTTTTCTATGTTAGTCAGTCATTCCTCAGTTCCAACACTCCCCTTTCTCCCCATCCCCCTCCTCTCCCTCTCCTCCCCCCCTCCTCCCCTTCCTCCTCTTCTTCTTTTCTTAGGCACATCAGCAGGGAACTAGATGGGAAGTGGAGCAGCTGGGACTTGAATCGATGCTATAATGGCAGACAGTGGCTTATCTGGTAATTATCCTGGAGCAGCCATGGCCAGATCACTGAGTGTTCATACTTCATCCGAGGGACCTTGATTGCTGGGCTTTGTACCCATATCAGCCAATGCATCTGTCCCCTTAACTACAAGACTGTATTCTTTAGCATCCCATCACTTGGTCAATAACTGTGTAGTGGCTTTTGAAACTCCGTAAGGACACATCAGCCAACTGCAAGACTAACAATGACCAAAGATGAAATTATTATTACTTTGGGGGAACAGATGGATTTATCCCCAGCTATTTTACCTCTCTTATGGTATATAGCCATAGTAAGCAGTGTTTGCTATAGCACAGAGTTCCCCGTGCCTAGAAGAAATCAAGGTGTGAAGTGAATACTCAGACAACCATAGATACTAAATGTACAACCATGTAGTGGTCTTCCAGAGTAGAAGTTATATTATTTATGATTTTTGCTTGAGTCAGAAACAAGTTCTGCACATTTTTGCCAGTTGTTAGTCTTTACACAGGAATCACAGCTTGCACAATAGGCATGAAGAGCCAGTCAGGGACTTCTTTGGGGAGTTTTCCAAATTAGCCTACCCATATCCCATTGTGGGCGTCATTGGGTAATTTGAGGATAAATTTAAAAGTTAATTTTAGAGAAACATGGTCTGCTGGAGAAGTGGTGATTTTCAGTACCTGAAAGTCTCTAAAAACTATCCACACACACAGATTAAATTCAAGTGGGGCACTGATGTTTGATGTCCGCCTGTGAGAGGTAGAGCTACAGACAGAAGGAGAGACAGAGAGAAGGGTCTTCCATCTGCTGGTTCACTCCCTAAATGGCTTCAACGGCCAGAGCTGAACTGATCCAAAGTCAGGAGCATCTTCCAGGTCTCTTACGCGGATGCAGGGGCCCAAGGACTTGGACCATCTTATAGCATATGCAGAGAACTTACGGTTCCCAGACCATAAGCAGAGAGCTGGTTGGAAGAGGAGCAGCCAGGGTGCTAACTGGTGCCTATATGGGATGCTGGCACCACAGGCGGAGGCTTAGCCTGCTATGCAACAGTGCTGGCTCCAATCGAATAGCACACCCCCGATCGGGGCCCCGAAAGTCAGAGATGCCGGCGGCAGAGGCAGCCAACAGGACCTGCAGGACAGACAGTGGCTGGTAAGCTCCCACGGCTTCCTGAGGAGGAGTAGGGGCTGGGAGGGGGCGGGGCCTTGGAGAGGAAGGGGTGGGCCTCGGACAAGAAGGGACGGGGCCTCAGAAAGGAGCATGTGCAAGTGAGGGCGCGGGGCCTCAGAGAGGAAGGGGCGGGGCTGTGGACAAGGGCGGGCCTTGGACAAGAAGGGGGCGGGCCTTGGACAGCAGGCTCTGGGGTGGTCACCATTGGCCCCCACTCACCTCCTGCCGCTTGCCCTCGTGGTGGCTGTACTTGGAGAAGAGGCCACTGAAGAGGTTCCCACAGCAGCAGGCCACATGCACCAGGGGCCCCTCCTTGCCCAGGCTGAGCCTGGACGACACCATCAGCACCAGCGTCACCGTCTTGATTAGCAGCGTCCACTTGCCCAGGTAGCCCCGGATCACGAAGCCTCTCAGGATGGTCTTGACCTGAAGTGGGAGATGATGGGAGATGAGGGTCAGGGACAGCATTGGGAGCCATGCCCACCCACGGAGCCACACCCACCCACAGGATCCACGCCCACCACATCCACCACTCACCTCCGGGATCCCAGAGCCGCTGGTGTAGGATGCGAACACATGCACCATGGACACGGTCAGGAAGGCAAACAACAGCGCCCACAAGACGTACATCAGGTAATTGAGGACGTAGGTGCTGGCCCCTGGATGGTGGACACAGGGGATGGACATGGCCGATGCTGAGGGTGACGCCCTCGGGTCCCCTGGCCCTGCCCACCCCCAATGCCCTCGGTCCCAAGGCCCCGCCCCCGGCCCTGCTCACCTCAGAGCAGCTGACCAGCAGCTACGCCCACGTCTGCCATAGTGGGCAGTGGTTCGGGTCCTTGAATGTGGTCTCGCTGGACATCCAGCAGCACTGCTTGTGGCTGAACCAGAAGGTGGACAGGCACATGCCCTCCTTCAGGTCGATGACCCTGGTCCACAGTCAGGTCGATGACTCAGGCCAGGGTGCCTGCAGGGGAGCAGTGGGGGGCCAGAGATCACCAATAGATCAGGACCCACTCTACAGGACTCACTGCCCACAGCAGACATCACCAATAGATCAGGACCCACTCTAAGGGACTCCCTGCCCACAGCAGACATCACCAATCGATCAGGACCAGGGGCAGCGAGGGCAAGACATCACCAATCAGGACACACTCTACGGCGGGCGCAGTGACGTCAGCAGGGGCAGGCGGGGAGGGGAGGGACTGGGAGAGGAGGTCGGCGCAGAGACCCGGCTTCCATGTCAGTGGTCAGTGGGGACGCGGGCGGCTGAGGCGCTGAGAGCGCGCGGGACGCGGGAGACGCCGGGGACGCAGGGGCTGAGGGCGAAGGTGGCGGCGGCTGAGGCGCTGAGGGCGGCTGAGGGTCCGGGGAACGCGGGCGGCGAGGGCGGCGGGGGCGCGGGCGGCGACGGCGGCTGAGGGATGCTGGTGGGGGCAGCGACTCCCGGGCGGCATCGCCCCTTAGGCCCCGTCCCCGCTGCGCGCCGCCATCTTGCGCCCTCGGCGCGGCCATGTTGGGTCCTTGGGAGGGGTCGGGGCACACGGAGGCCACTCCCCTTCTTCCACCTTTGCTCCGCCCCCTGCGCGCTGCTGCCCGCCATCTTGACTCTTCCATATTTTTTCCTGTCATAACAACCCCACATAGGGGTTATATTGCATTAGGTGTCATAAATCATCACCCCAGTGTTAAATCCATGACAGGAGCTCCATCTGGGTCCCCGCTGGCCCCCTCTTGTGTTTTTTCTGTCACCCCGTGCATGCATTCCCTCCCTGGGGGCCGGTGCACCTGCTAGACACCCGGATGGAGCTCTGGGGACCCAGATGGAGCCCTGTGCTAGAGGCCCGGATGGATCTCTGGGGTGTGCCGGCCTGCAGCACAATGAACCGGGTTTCCTGAAACAGAGAGTGGGAATGTGGGGACAAGGATGCAAAGAATGAAGCCAAGTCCTGAACAAGGCTTTTTTTGTTTGTTTGTTTATTCAACAAATCCAGTAGTATTTAAACATGACAAGTTGTTTACAAGAAGGAGCACAAAAGATTTACATATCAAAAAGGCTTTTAAGGTTACAAAGAGTTCCAGATAAGGTTCTTAATTATTGACTACACTTAGGTGATAAATGCAGGTTTCAGGTGTGACTGATTATCTATATCATCTCTTGTGAAAGGTTTAGGTTCTTCCTGCCTCTTCCCAGAATCTCCCTAGCCTAATTGTCTGTGCCAGGAAGTCTCCATTCATATGTTTAAGTGTAAACAAAGGGAGTTTGTGGCTGCCCACACTGGGGGGCCAGATGGAGCCCTCCAGACCTGGATGGAGCCCCTGGGGGCCCTGTGCACCTGCTAGAGACCCGGATGGAGCCCTGGGGACCCAGATGGTGCCCTGTGCACTTGCTAGAGGCCTGGATGGATCTCTGGGGGAACCAGATGGAGCCCTCGAGACCCGGATGGAGGCGTGGGGGCCCCGTGCATCTGCTGGAGGCCTGGATGGAGCCCCTGGGGAACCTGTGCACCTTCTGGGGACCCGGATGGAGTCCCTGTGGGCCCCGTGCATCTGCTGGAGGCCCGGATGGAGCCCCTGGGGGCCCCGTGCCCCTTCTGGGGACCCGGATGCAGCCCCTGGGGACCCCGTGCATCTGCTGGGGACCTGGATGGAGCCCCTGGGGGCCCCGTGCACCTTCTGGGGACCCGGATGGAGCCCCTGGGGGCCCCGTGCACCTTCTGGGGACCCGGATGGAGCCCCTGGGGGCCCCGTGCCCCTTCTGGGGACCCGGATGGAGCCCCAGGGGGCCCCGTGCACCTTCTGGGGACCCGGATGGAGCCCCAGGGGGCCCCGTGCACCTTCTGGGGACCCGGATGGAGACCCTGGGGGCCCCGTGCACCTGCTGGAGGCCTGGATGGAGCCCCTGGGGGCCCCGTGCCCCTTCTGGGGACCCGGATGGAGCCCCTGGGGGCCCCGTGCACCTTCTAGGGACCCGGATGGAGCCCCTGGGGGCCCCGTGCACCTGCTGGAGGCCTGGATGGAGCCCCTGGGGGCCCCGTGCCCCTTCTGGGGACCCGGATGGAGCCCCTGGGGGCCCCGTGCCCCTTCTGGGGACCCGGATGGAGCCCCAGGGAGCCCCGTGCCCCTTCTGGGGACCCAGATGGAGCCCCTGGGGGCCCCGTGCACCTTCTGGGGACCCGGATGGAGCCCCTGGGGGCCCCGTGCACCTGCTGGAGGCCTGGATGGAGCCCCTGGGTCCCCGTGCCCCTTCTGGGGACCCGGATGGAGCCCCTGGGGGCCCCGTGCCCCTTCTGGGGACCCGGATGGAGCCCCTGGGGGCCCCGTGCCCCTTCTGGGGACCCGGATGGAGCCCCAGGGGGCCCCGTGCACCTTCTGGGGACCCGGATGGAGCCCCTGGGGGCCCCGTGCACCTGCTGGGGACGCGGATGGAGCCCCTGGGGGCCCCGTGCCCCTTCTGGGGACCCGGACGCAGCCCCTGGGGACCCCGTGCATCTGCTGGAGGCCTGGATGGAGCCCCTGGGGCCCCGTGCACCTTCTGGGGACCCGGATGGAGCCCCTGGGGGCCCCGTGCATCTGCTGGAGGCCGGGATAGAGCCCCTGGGGGCCCCGTGCATCTGCTGGGGACCTGGATGGAGCCCCAGGGGGCCCCATGCCCCTTCTGGGGACCCGGATGGAGCCCCAGGGGGCCCCGTGCACCTTCTGGGGACCCGGATGCAGCCCCTGGGGGCCCCGTGCACCTTCTGGGGACCCGGATGGAGCCCCTGGGGGCCCCGTGCATCTGCTGGAGGCCTGGATGTAGCCCCTGGGGGCCCTGTGCATCTGCTGGAGGCCTGGATGGAACCACTGAGGGCCCTGTGCACCTTCTAGGGACCCGGATGGAGCCCCTGGGGGCCCCGTGCACCTTCTAGGGACCCGGATGGAGCCCCTGGGGGCCCCGTGCACCTGCTGGAGGCCTGGATGGAGCCCCTGGGCGCCCTGTGCACCTGCTGGAGGCCTGGATGGAGTGCTCCAGGCTCCTGACTCCAGCCTGGCCCCACCCCCTGGTTGTTGCTGTGGGCGTTGCAGGCATGAACCCTGTGGATGGCAGAGGGCGGAGGATGCTGTACTAGGACAGGGACTGGGTAGACAAGAGCCGCGATGCCAAAAAATTCTTTTAAAAAAGGGGCGGGGAGAGCTCTCAACCCAGGGGCAGGGCTCTCAGCCCAGGTTGGGGGGGGGTGTTCTGAGCTCAGTGGGCTCCCTCCTTCCTTCCCTGCACTTCTGGGTTCCTAAGTCACTTCTGGTCCACTTCCGTCCCTTTTATACCCATTTTTGGTACTTCTGGTCCACTTCTGAGTTCTTACAGTCACTGCAGGGTGTCTCTGGGGGTTTCTGGGGGTCCCAGGTGTCTCTGGGGGTTTCTGGGGGGTCCCTCATGGTCTCAGCATCTCTGGGGATCACTCGGGGTCCCTTGCATCTTTTGGTGTCCCACGGGTCTCAGGGGGTCCCAGGGGTCTCTGGGGATCTCTGGGTCTCTCAGCATCTCTGGGGGCCACTTGGGGTCCCTGTGTGTCTCTCAGAGTATCAGGGGGTCTCTGGGAGCTCTGGGGGGGTCTGTGAGGGTCTCAGGGGTTCTCTGGGTGTCTCAGGTTCTCTGGGGTCTCTGGGTGTCACTCAGTGTCTCTGGGGGTCCCAGGGGTCTCAGTGGGGACACCTGTCAACACCGATCACCCCTGCCCATCACTCAGAAACCTGTCACTCAGGAAAAACATTTTAATTCTCATACAAGTTTCTGTCAGTAGATCGGTCCTGGGTCTGAAAGGCAACTTTCCTTGACAGGGACGCCCTCGAGTTTCTGTCAGAGAAGTTTTGCCAGAATCCAATATGGCTGCCACTGCTGTCCAAAATAATTAAAAATAAATTCATTAAAAATTAATTTTAAAAATTCAAAGATTAATTTAAAATAAATTCAATTAAAATTCATTTAAAATTTTATTTAAAAAATTAAAAATTCATTAAAGAATTAGTGCGCCTCCTAGCGTTGCCTAGAAACTGTGTTAAGCCCAGAGGTCCGGGTTGTCTGTGGCTGTTGCCTAGCAACAGAGAGCTGGCCAGAGGCCCTGAGGGCGCCTGCATGGGTTGCCTAGCCATGTTCCCACGGTCCTGGCCGGAGGCTTCGGGGGTCCCAGGTGGACCGGAAATGGAGCTCCTGGGGCCCCTGGGCACCTGCTGGGAACCCGGATGAAGCCCTGTGCACCTGCTAGATACCCAGATGGAGCCCTGGAGACCCAGATCCAGGGGTGGGGGAGGGGCGGGGGTCTCCGCCCTTAGGGACACTCACTGGGGCTGGGCGATCCCTCCCTTCCCCCGAATCTGGGCTCCACAGCCCAGAGGTGCCAGGGCACCATGTTTTCCCACGGTTCCCGGATTGTCCCATGGTCCTGGCCTGGTGGCCACTGGGTTGTCCCAGCTTTGTTGAGGTCCCAGCTGGACCAGAAATGGAGCTCCTGGGAGCCATGAGCACGTGCTGGGGACACGGATGGAGCCCCTGGTGACCCAGATGGAGCCCTGGAGACCTGGATAGATCCCTAGGGACCTCTGGAGCCCCAGATAGATCCCTGGGGACCCGGATAGAGCTCCTGGGAGCCCTGTGCACCTGTTGGGGACCCGGATGGAGCCCCTGGTGGAAGCTCAGGGCCTAGAGATGGGGCGGGGTTATCATGATTGGCAGCCAGAAAGAGGCGGGACTATGGTGATTGACAGTCCTGATCCCCAAACCTGTGTCCCCACAAGGCGCAGGTGGTGGGGAAGACGGTGCTGGAGTAGGAGTCCCAGGGGTTTCTGGGAGCCAGAAGTGGGGTCCTGGCTTCTCCCAGGGGATTCTGGGAGCCAGATGTGGGGATCCAGCCATGGAACATTCCAGAAAGACCACAGAACCCACAGTCGTGTGCAATGCAGTTTATGGCGTAAGTGAGAGAGAGGAGCAGAGAGAGGGTGAGCTGGGGACAGAGGCTTCCAGGACATTCTAGAACATTCCAGAACATTCTGGAAGCTTCCAGTGGCGATTGCGTCCGAGGGGCAGGGAGACGTCGGTGAGAGTATCTCGGCTGTTCTGTTGCGGGGAGGGGGGAAACGGAGAAAAAAGGGATGTTTTGGAATGTTAAATAATGTTCAAGAACATTCCAGAGAATTCTAGAACATTCTGGAACAGTCTGCAACATGGCCACACCCACTGGGGCGACCGTGGCCGTGTTGGGAGCATCTAGAATATTCCAGGGAATTCTAGAATAATCTGGACAATCTAGAACATGGCCCCGCCCACTGGGGGGCAATTGTGGCCTTGGTGGGAACATCTAGGGCATTCCAGAACATTCTGGGATATTCCGGAATGTCCAGAATGCTCTCCTGGGGAGGCGCGGGGACCAGCTGGCACCATGGCTCTGCTCACCGGGGCCTCGGCATTGGTGTCACTGGGGACAGGTATCTGTCAGGGAGAGAGAGACACAGCTGAGTCAGCACAGGGTGGCCCATGGGCTGCACAGAACGTTCCGGAATTTTCTGGGACTCCCTGGAACATTCTGGATTTTTCTGGAGCCCCTTGGAACGTGCCAGCCATGCCCCCTCCACCCAGCTCTCACATGCCGGCCCCGCCCCTGACTTATAGCCATGCCCACCATGGCCACGCCCCCACTCCCACCTGGCCATACCCCCTCCACCCCGGCCACACCCCAGGCTCACCCGTGCCGGCCACACGATCCACATTCTCCCTGGGGATCCCAGTCTTCTCCGTCAGCGCCGTGAACCGCGCCAGGTGCTCGTCACTCAGCTCCTGGTCCCAGGCTACAGGGAATGCTGACTGTATACACTCACCCTGTCTAGTTGGCGCCCACTGCATACCGCCAGGTTCAGTGTTGACTGTATACACTTACCCTGTCTAGTGGGTACCCACTGCTTAATGCCAGGGCAGCACAAGGTCAGCACCGACTGTATACATTCAGGGTGCCTCTGTCTAGTGTGCATCAGCTATATGCAGTCAGGGTGCCTCCATCTAGTTGGTGCCCTCAGTGTACCACTGGGGTTGGCGCCAACTGTATGCACCTAGGCTGCATACTGCTGGCCAGACCCACCTGGGGCAGCATGCGGTTGGTGCTGTCTACACTCAGGGTCAGGATGGCTCTGCTAGTGTGTGCTGACTGTATACAGTCAGGGTCATGATGGCTTTCTCTCTCCAGTATGCACCGGCTGTGAACAGTTGACCAAATGCACCCAGGATAGGATGGGGTCAGGATGGCTCTGCTTAGTAAGTGCTGACTGTATACATTCAGCAAAAACCATCTGGATATCTAGTAGGTGCTGACTGTATACACTCGCCCTGTCTGGGAGTGCCAATTGTATACGCTCACTTTATCTAGTGGGTGCCAAATGTATACAGTCGGGGGCAGGCTCTCTCTGTAGTGGGTACCGGCTGTATACACGCGTGTGTGTAGGGTGCTCACCGGCGGCAAGGGTGATGCGGCTGACGGTGCCATCAGCACCTACGTTCTGGCCGAGGAAGACAATGTGGCCGTTGTCCTGCTCCAGGAACTTGAAGTAGTTCTGGCCCTCAACTGTGGGGAAGAGGTGGGCATTTGGGGCATGCCAGGGCATGCTGGGACATTGTGGAACATTTCAGGGCATTATGGAGCATGCTGGGACATTCTGGGGCATGCTGGGACATCCCAGAAGCTTTATCTAGAACATTCCAGAACGTTGTGGTATTGTGTAGAACATTCTGGAACATCCTAGAATTATCTGGTGCAAAATTGGAAGATTCCGAAATGTTCTAGAACATTCCAGGAGATTCAGAAATGTTCTAGAACATTCCAGAAAAGCATCATGGACCATTTGTGGAAACATCTGGAAAATGCTAGAACACTCTGGGACATTTCTGGAAGACTGTGGAACATTCTAGAGCAAATCCGGGATATTCTGGGAATTTTCTGAAATATTCTGGGACATTCTGGAACATTGTAGAACATTCTAGAACATTCTGCAAAGCTCTCTTCCTGGAATATCACCTGAAGTCACCTGCGACCCCCCCAGGGCTGTGCACAGACAGTCCCACCCCCACCCCCTGCCCCTGCCCCATGGAATGTCCTGAAATTTTCTGGAACGTCCCAGAATCCCCCCCTGCACTCACAGTCAGTTGCGTAGACACCATCCGCGTTCCTCTGGGCCACAACTGTGTGCAGGGTGCAGACCCCGTTTTCCCTGGGTGGGGGGATGGGCCGGGAGGACAGTTCTGGGATCCATTACTCCTGCATGCCTGGTCTCTGGGCTCAACTGCTCCTGCCTGGCCTGCTCTCTGGGATAGATTGCTCCTGCCTGGCCCACCCACTCGATGGCTCTGGGATCAACTACTCATGAATGCCTGGTCTTTGGGATTGATTACTCCTGCCTGCCCTCTCTCTGGGCTCAGCTCATCTTCCTTGTGTCTCTGGGCTTGACTGCTCCCCCCTGGGCCATCTGCTCTCTGATTCTGGGCTCCACTGCTTTACCCGTCGCTCTCTCTGGGTTTGACTGCTCTCCCCTGACTCTCTGGGTTCGACTGCTCTTCCCTGGCTCTGTCTCTTGGCTTGACTGCTCCTGTCTGCTCTCTCTCTGGGCTTGGCTAGTCTTCCCTGTGTCTTTTGGATTGACTGTTCCCCCTGGGCCATATGCTCTGTGACTCTCGGCTCGACTGCTCTCCCCTGGCTCTCTCTGGATTCGATTGCTCCTATCTTCCCTGCTCTCTGACTCTGGACTCCACCGCTTCCCCATCTCTCCCTCTGCCTAGCCCGCCTGGCCCCACCCCTGCTCACTTGACATCTAAGCGGACTGTCAGCTCTCTGACTCTGGGCTCGACTGCTCTCCCGTCTCTGGGATCCACTGCTCCCCCCTTTGTCTCTGACTCTGGGCTCGGCTCGTCTCCCCTGGCCCCGCCCCCATGCTCACCTGACGAAGAAGGTGATCGTCAGTGCGTTGCAGCCCTCGTCACACTGAATGTTTCGAAGCAGCACCCGCAGGGGGCCGCCGTCCGCGGTCAGGGCGGGGTTGTCAGAGGCAATGGCGACGGTGCGCCAGGGCCCAGAGACCTGAAGAAATGATGCAAATTGATGATGCGAATTAATGATGCGAATTAGTGATGCAAACGAATGATGCAAAGAAATGATGCGAACTAATGACGTGAACTAATGTGAATTAATGATGCGATTTAATGACGCAAATTAATAATACCTGGGTGGGGTCAACGTCGGCACAGGCCACGCCCACCACGAGGGCGAGGAGGAGAGCCTTCATCATCGTCCTCATCCTCGTCTTCGTCCTCGTCTTCGTCGTCTTTGAAGCCGTCTGGAGCCGACTGGGACCCGGCGTCTATTTATAATTGGGGCTGGGGGGGGGCGGGAGTAGGCGGGGCCGAGGTCGTGCAAACATTTGGGTTGCCGCCAGGGAAGGGAGGAGGTACCTGAATGCTCCTGGAGATTTCGTCATGGATTTTGTGGGGCTTGGAATTTTCCAGAACACCTGGTGGGTGTTTCCGGGGTCTTAGAATGTTCTAGAATTCTATGGAATTTTCTAGAATGTTCTTAAAACTTTTTAGAATAGTCTGGAATGTTCTGCAATGTTCATAGAATGCTCCAGAATGCCTGGTGAGTGTCCTCAGGGTCTTGGAATGTTTCTAGAACATCTGGGGAATATACTTAGGATTTTCTAGAAATTTCTAGAATGCTTTTAGAACTCTCCAGAATGCCTGGTGAGTGCCTGGGGGGGTCTTGGAATTCTCTAGAATGTTCTAGAAGGTTTGTGGAGTTTTCTAGAAATTTGTAGAATGTTCTAGAACATCACAAAGCGCCCAGTGAGCATCCTGGGGGGTCGAGTACCTCCCCTGATGGGCTGGAAATTTCCACAGCCCCCAGAGATGGGCACGTGATGTCCTGGGTTGGCCTTAGCCTCAGGCCCCCCTCCCACACTGTATGTGTGCACGTGGGTTGTGTGGCCTGTGTAAATGTCAGCTGGGCTGGGTGCGGTGCCAGGAGGCCCATCACACCCAGCCGGGGAATTTCCACTCAGACCTGCATCCCAGCATCCCCCCAGACTCACTTGGTGGCATTTTGGAGCATTCTAGAACATCCTAGAAAATTCTAGAACATTCGGGGAAAAGTCTGGACCAGCCTAGAACATTCTGGGACATTGTGGAACATTCTGGAACATCCCGGGAAATTCTAGCACGTTCTGGAGAGGAATGTTCCAGAGTTGTCCAGAATCCAGATTTTTCTGGCATCTTCTGTGCCTGGGCGCCCAGGCATGACCTCAAGTTCCATGGGGAGGTCACTCCAGGTCTCTGTGTCTCAGTGAAAAAACTGGCTCAGACCAGTTCCACAGCGTGAAATCCTTTAATCCGATTTCTCGATCTACTTGCCCTGGGCTCAGGCTGGCTCCGGCCAGAACAAAGTGGCCAGGAGAAGCATGGGAGTGTGTGCCAGGACCTGCCTGAGACCACCTGGCACCAAATCTGGAAGATTGTATGGCATTTCTGGCTTCTGGAATTTTCTAGAATGTTCCAGGATGCTCTAGAACATAGCTTTTTTTTTGGGGGGGGGGGTCAGGAAATCAGGTTTTCTGACAGAAGTTGAAAAAAGGCCAAAGGTGAGTCTTTCATGAAAAAAATGCTTTAAAAAAATTTCTGGAATATTCCAGAATGTTGTAGAGTGTTCTTTCCGTCAAAAATCCATTTTTCTAACAAAAAAAGTCAATAAATGACAAGAAATGGCCTATGGAGAAACAACATGGAAGCAAATTTCTAGAACATCCTAGAATGTTCTAGAAAATTCTAGAATGATGTTTCTGTCAGGAAACCTGTTTTAGAACATTCTTTCAGTGAGAAGATCCATTTTTCTGACAGAAAAGTGTCAAAAACATGACCCAAAATGAGGTTTCCATGGAAAAAAAAATTTTAAAAATTCCAGAATATTCTGGAAGGTTCTTTATGTAAGAAAACCTCTTTTACTGACAGAAAAAATCTAAAAACATGAGAAAAATGGCCTAGGGATCTACAATCAACACACAAAAGCAATTTCTAGAACTTTCCAGAGCATTCTAGAAACATTCTTTCTTAAAACCTGTATTTCTGACCAAAAAAGGTAAAAAAATAATCGCCCAAAAATGATGTTTCCATGAAAGAAATCTTAAAAAAAAATCCAGAATGTTCCAGAATGTTCTTTTAGTTAGGGAACCCCTGTTTCTGACAGAAAAAGTTTAAAAAAAAAATGAGAAAAACTGGCCTAGGGAATATCAAAAAGAAATCAATTTCTAGAACATTCTTGAATATTCTTTCAGTCAGAAAGCCCATTTTTGTGACAGGAAAAGGTCAAAAAAAGATAAAAATCTGTTTCCCCAGAAAACAAATCCTCAAAAAATTTCCAGAATATTGTAGATTGTTTTAGAAGGTTCCAGAATGTTTCTTTCTGTTAAAAAACCTGTTTTTCTGACAGAAATTTTTTAAAAAGGTCAAAAAACAGCCTAGGGACAAACAACATGCAAGCGACTTCTAGAAACAATCCAGAACTTTCTAGAACATTTTTTCAGTCAGAAAACATGTTTTTCTTACAGAAAAAAAGGTGAAAAAATGAGCGAAAATAAGGTTTCCATTAAAAAAAAATCTTAAAAAAAACCAGAATGTTCCAGAATTTTCTAGAATTTTTTTTTCAGTCTGAAAACCTGTTTTCTGACAAAAAAGGTTTTAAAAAATGAGAAAAAATGGCCTAGGGGCCAATAATCAACATGGAAGCAATTGCTAGAACACTCCAGAACATTCTAGAATATTTTTTCAGTCAGAAAATCCGTTGCTTTGACAGAAAAAGGTCAAAAAGCAACAAAAAAAATGAGCTTTCCATGAAAAAAATATAAAAAAAAAATTCCAGAATGTTTTGTCACCCCCAGAATCTGCCCCAGGAGCTCCACCCGGGCCCGCCCCCGCGAGCTCCCAGCAGCTTCCCGGGTCCCAGGCCAACTCCGCGAGCTGCGTCTGGGTCCCACAGGGGCTCCATCCGGGTCCGCAACACCTTCCTGGGGACCCGTTCACCTGCCAGAGGAGACCCGGATGGAGCCGCTCTGCACCTGCTGGAGACCTGGATGCAGCCCCCAGAGCCCTGCTGGTGCTGTGGTGCACGCCGGGAGTTGGCTATGGGGCGGAGTCAGGACCCGTGTACACTGGGGCTGTTTTCGGGGGGTCGCTGTGCCCCCACCCGGCGCCCCCGGCGTCCCTGGCCACACCCCAGCTCACTCTGGGCGTGCAGCCCCGTGCTCAGCAGCAACAACAGCAGCCCCAGGTGCACGGCGCGTGGCCATGGCGGGGCGGTGCCTGGGGGACACTGCACATGCGCAAAATCCGTGAGTCATAATGGGCATGAGCTAAAATGGCCCAGGTTCACAATGTGCATGCGTCAAATTGCCCAGGGTCACAGTGTGCATGTGCGCTGGGTATGTTTCCTACTGCACATGCGCCTCATTCCTGGCCATGGCGGCCATTTTACATTGTGCATGCGTCGAAATGTCCGAGATCACGCTGCGCATGCACACTGGGCGGATTGCTTGCGCACAGTTCCTAAACATGGGCACAGGGTTCACAGTGCGCATGCTGTAGAATCATGGGAAAATATAAACTAGCCTGTGGGTAATGAACAACTGTAGTTAAAAATGTGAAAATGTTGTAAACTGCGAATTTTATGCACAATATGAGACAAAATGGTCACAGAGGTATTCAGTAGCTTACATATATAAGGATCCTTTGGAAAAACAACAGTGATAAAGTGGCACCATTGCTGAGAACTCATGGGCGGTTAGAATTGGCATGTGGATTTCTATTTTGGGGTCTGTTGATTTCAGTAGAAGGTAGTTGCTTCATTTTCAGGTCTTTCACTAGAATGTCTAACACCAAGTCTCTCTCTGAGTTAGTTACTGCTTTTTTCTTTAAAGATATTATTTACGTATCTGAAAGAGTTAGGCAGAATTAGAGAGAAAGGGGGAGAGAGAGAGAGCGAGAGCAAGCGAATGAGAATTTGTTTTTCATCCACTGGTTCACTCTCCAGATGGCTGCAACAGCTGGAGCTGGGCTGATCCAAACCCAGGAATTAGAAACAACTTCTAGATCTCCCACGTGAGTGCAGTGGCCCAAGGACTTGGGCCATCATCAGCTTTCCCAGGCCATAGCAGAGAGCTGCATTGGAAGTGGAGCATCCAGGACTCAACCCAGCACCCATATCAGATGCTGGCACTGTAGGCGGCAGCTTTATCTGCTACACCACAGGGCTTTTCCCTGAGTTACTACTTTTGAGGTCGGTAGGCTTGTGTGCATAACTTTTCTACTGGTCAGTAGGTAAAAGGACTCAGTGAAAATCCAAGTTAAATCAAAAAAGAACCCAATAAAGTCGTCAAGGGAATATGCATATGTTGATGTTGAATTTTCATAGGCCACTGAGAGATGGAGACTTGTCTCAAAAGCTACATTCATGTGACTTTGCACATGTGCAGGAAGAGTTGGGTTAGCTCACATGGACTTGTAGGAATCAGAATACACAGGTGAGTCAAAGTTCTTCAGAACCTGGGAGACCTGTTTGCCTCTTCAGAGTTGCAGTCCTGCACCCTGTGCATTTGACAGGGTGGCACAAGTGACACACCAACATTTCAAAGGCCCTGGGGGAGGGGGGAATCCCTTGATTCCAGTTGGAATCATCATGGAATATTGAATTGTAAAATTTTTTTGATTATAGATGTTTCTGATTTCTTCCAGACAAAACATCAGAAAAGCCCCTAAGAATGTTCCCAGACCAATCACTCTTCATTCCCCATGGAACAGGAAGAAGATGTACACAAGACTGATAGGCCCAAGGGCTGGGGCAGTCCTGGTTTTTCACTCCTCCTGCCTTCTCAGTTTTTACCTTGACCTTCTGCTCAAACTTAGGATCTTCTCCAGAGTGATCATAGTTTTGTTCATGTACTAGTAGAGCTGGGAATGTCTGTCACAAGAGAGGGAATGTGGTAGACTGGGGGTGTTGGGGGGAGCTCAGGCTACTGTGATCCAAAACTTTACTGTTGGCCCTTTCTGCAACAGGAGAGGTAGGAATGGAGTCTCTCCTTTCAACCATCTCCTCCACCATGCAGGCAGGGAAGGTCATGGGTACTTGCATGTTTCTCTGCCCTAAGGACTCACTGGAGTCTTTCAATTACCCCTTTTTTTTTTCTCTTTATTTTTCTTAAGATTTATTTATTTAAGCCAGTGCTGCGGCTCAATAGGCTAATCCTCTGCCTTGTGGCACTGGCACACCGGGTTCTAGTTCTGGTCAGGGCACCGGATTCTGTCCCGGTTGCCCCTCTTCCAGGCCAGCTCTCTGTTGTGGCCAGGGAGTGCAGTGGAGCATGGCCCAAGTGCTTGGGCCCTGCACCCCATGGGAGACCAGGAGAAGCACCTGGCTCCTGCCTTCGGATCAGCGTGGTGTGCCAGCTGCAGTGTGCCGGCCATGGCGGCCATTGGAGGGTGAACCAATGGCAAAAGGAAGACCTTTCTCTCTGTTGCTCTCTCACTGTCCACTTGCCTGTAAAAAAAAGTATTTATTTATTTATTTATTTGAGACAGTTAGAGAGAGGCAGAGGCTGAGAGAGAGAGAGAGAGGGAGAAAGTTCCTCCATCCACCAGTTCACTCCCCAATTGGCCACAATGGCTGGAGCCAGGCCAGAAGCCAAGAGTCAGGAGCTTCTTCCGGGTCTCCTGCATGGGTGCACATGCCCAAGGAATTGGGCTATTTTCTACTGCCTTCCCAGGACATAGCAGAGAGTTGGATCAAAAGTGGAGCAGCCAGGATCAGAAGTGGTGCCCATATCAGATGTCGGCACTGCAGGTGGCCGCTTTATCCACTATTGCACAGTGACATGCACCTTTTGAAGATTTTATTTATTTGAGTGGCAGAGTTAGAGTTAGAGATGGAGAGAAAGAGGATCCATCCACTGGTTCACTCCCTAAATGGCTGCAACAGCCAGTCACGCTCTGATATCTCTGTTCTTGCTAAACCATAAGCTCTACCAATAACATCCACTCCGTTAAAAAAAGATAATCACACCAGAGGCACAGGTGTCAGCATAGGGACAGGAGACTTGAAGAAGCAAGGTACATGTGGCCCTCCAAAAATCACAATGGTTCTCCAGAATTAGATCCTGAAGTAAGGGAAATCCATGGAATGTCAGAAATAGAATTCAAAAGAAAGATTGTCAGAAAACTCAATGCAATGCAAGAGCATACAGATAGGTTAAAGAAATGAAGAAATCAATAAATGGCATAATGAAAATATCACTAAGTAGATAGAAATCATTAAGGAGAACCAGGTAGAAATTTTAGAGATGAAATCTTCAATCAGTGAAATTAAAAATACAATTGAGACCTTTAACAGCAGAAGAGACCAAGTGGAGGAAAGAGTTTCAGACTTTGAGGACAAGACAACTCAATCAAACAAAAATAAACAGGAAAGAATTTTAAAAGTCTATACGAAATTTGGAATACCATTATATTCAAATTACAGGTATACATGAAGGAAAAGAGAAGAGGCATTGAGAACCTGCTAAAGAAAATAATAGTTGAGGGGGATTTCACTGTGGCATAGTGGGTTAAGCTGCCGCCTGCAGTGCCAGCATCCCATATGGGTGCTGGCTTGAGAGCTGGCTGCTCCATTTCCAATCCTGCTCCCTGCTAATGCACTTGGGAAAGCAGTGGAGGATGGCCCAAGTCCTTGGGCCCATACAGCCACATGGGAGACCAAGAGGAAGCTCCTGGCTGCTGGCTTCAGACTGGCGCAGCTGCAGATATTGTGGCCATTTGGGGGAGTGAACCAACAGGCAGAAGCTTCTCTATCTGTGCCTCTGCCTCTCCATCTCTGTAATTCTGCCTTTCATATAAATAAATCTGTAAAAAAGTAGTTGAGGATTTCCTAGGTCTTGAAAGAGACATGTACATCCAGATACAAGAAGATCAAAGGACCCCAAAAGCAGACTTAACCTTAACTATTGTTGAGGTTTTTAATCCCCAGAAGAGGAAAGTTTTTTTTTAAGATTTATTTATTGGCCAGCGCCGTGGCTCAATAGGCTAATCCTCCACCTAGCAGCGCCGGCACACCGGGTTCTAGTCCCGGTCGGGGCGCCAGATTCTGTCCTGGTTGCCCCTCTTCCAGGCCAGCTCTCTGCCGTGGCCCAGGAAGGCAGTGGAGGATGGCCCAAGTGCTTGGGCCCTCCACCCCATGGGAGACCAGGAGAAGCAACTGGCTCCTGCCTTTGGATCAGCGTGATGCGCCGGCTGCAGTGCACCAGCCGTGGCGGCCATTGGAGGGTGAACCAACGGCAAAAGGGAGACCTTTCTCTCTGTCTCTCTCTCACACTATCCACTCTGCCTGTCAAAAAATTTATTTATTTATTTGAAAGTATAATTACACCCTGAGAGAAGAGAGGCATGGGGGAGGGTGGACCAAGGACTTGGGCCATCCTCTACTGCTTTCCCAGGCCATAGCAGAGAGCTGGATCAGAATTAGAGCAGCTGGAATTTAAACCACCGCTCATATGGGATGCAGGCACTACAGGCTGGGGCTTTAAACCACTGAACCACAGTGCCAGTCCTTGAAGGAAAACTTTAAGTACAATCTCCCCTCCCAAAAAAATGTCAGTGATTCACTGAGAATCCATGGATTCATGTAGCCTTGGTAACCATATTCTCCTGATTCTCTCAGTTAGTTTAGCACCACCCATTTCCTTTTGCTTAGTGTCTCAATTTCTGATGTCATAATACAGAGGCGTCTTTTGCTGTTATTTTTACTTCTTTCCTACTCTTGATTTGAGATCCAGAGAGTAGCACATAGGAAACCAGAACCCATCCACTGGTTTACTTCTCAATTATTGCCAACAGTGTATTATTTTTTCTTACATATTTATTTGAGAATCAGCGACCGAGAGAGAGAGAGAGAAAAGAGAGAAACATGAGAGAGAGAGGGAGGGAGGGAGAGGGAGAGGGAGAAGGAGAGGGAGAGGGAGAGGGAGAGGGAGAAGGAATTAGTTCTCATTTACTGGTGCAGTCCTCAGATTTAGGCAACACAATGCCTTTGCCTGGCTGAAAGCACGAGTTAGGAGTTCAGTCTCTGTAACTAGTAAGAAACCAGTGCCTATGACTTTCCAGCTAATAAGCATTGAAAGAAGTAACGAATACATAAATGGATGTCTAAAAAGAAGCCAGGTGTGTAGTAGAACCCAGGATGCTGTGGAGGAAATGGGCTTTTTCCCTCTTACTATTTGCTGAACTCTTAGTGTAGGGTTAATCTTATGAGCATAAAGTAAACTGAAAATGGATCATTGTAAAAATTGTACAGAAATAAGAGAGGAAGGGAGGAGGAACAGGTGGGAGAGTGGACAGGAGGAAGGGCAGGAGATGAAGAATCACTATGTTCCTAAATCTGCATATATGAAATACATACACTCATGAAATACATGAAATTTGTTTACCTTAAAAAAGTAGAGACAAGGACAAGATAGAATGTAAGGGCTCTGTCTAATCTAGAAAACAGCCTTATTAGAGCCACAAATTGATTGAATTTTTGGTAAAAATCTAAGATAATATTCACTAAGAGCAGAAAAGCAAGTAGATGAACATACACATGGCAGCCTTCCTTGGAGACCGCAGAATCCCTGTGTCTGGTGCATGGTACCAGCTGTTCTCAGAGCAGGGATGGGGAAAAATTAGTGATAAGAGCTCTACACAGTCGTCATCTGCTGAGTTCTTTCTGCAGTTCTTTTAGTCCCAGCCTCCCTGCCCATTGTGTGTTGACTGACGTGAGAGGCTCTGATTGATGGATTTTGCCACCACACAGGGCTCTTCTCCTTGCTCCAGCTTGAAGACCTCCTGGCATTTGGTGCTGTAACACCCTGCTCCTAGAAAATGATGCTGGTTTTGTAAATCAGTAAGTTAGAGTGCTGAAGGACAATATTTGGTCCTAGAATTTATGCAGCAAAAGTGCCAATTTATTTTTTAAGGATTTATTTTATTTATTTGAAAGACAGAGTTACAGAGAGAGGTCAAGACAGAGAGAGAGGTCTTACATCCACTGGTTCACTTCCCAGGTGGCCACAATGGCCAGAGCTGTGCCAATCCGAAGGCAGGAGCTAGGAGCTTCTTTTGGGTCTCCCACAAGGGTCCAGGGGCCCAAGGACTTGGGCCTTCTTCTACTGCTACCGCAGGCCATAGCAGAGAGCTGGATTGGAAGAGGAGCTGCTGGACCAGTGCCCACATAGGATGCCAGCACTTCAAGCCAGGGCTTTAACCCACTGTGCCACAGTGCCAGCCCCAGCAAAAGTGCCCATTTAGATGCTCTGCTCACCCTTCATGGTCTCAATTCCTAAACCTACCCAGCCCAAAACCTTACAATGTGTCCAGTTATTTGTCAAATGGGAATAAAGTGGTCCATTTCAAGGGAGTTTCACTCACCCAAAGACTGTGGTGAGTTTTACTCACCCAAAGACTATAGTTCTCAGCATCACATCCCTCTACAGGGTCCTCCTAGCATTGTCCACATGCTGCCACTCTTACTAGCTGAATCCTACAGCCAGATCTTCAAAAGACACCAGCATCTGTACTCCTGATTATATCTGCTCTCATCAAAGATTGGGATTGCATTCTGTGTGCATATTATTTTCTTTTGATAAGGTGCAGCTTAGTTTGTAATCTGCCTAGCAACAGAAAGCATAATCATAGGGAAAAAATCTTGCTTCTATATTAATTTTCTAATTCCAATGTCGCTCCCCCTCTTCGTTGAGGAATGACACAGGACCCTGCGCTGTTCTTTCGTCTGCTCGGCCCTTCCCAGGTTTCCTGCTGGTTCTTCCTGGGTTGGCTGCTGATCCTTCCACCTCTGTGGAAGGGCGGTACCCCCTGCCACATTCCCCACTTCTGCGGGGGAGCGGCACACCACCCCCCGGCTCTCTCGGGGGCTGCTCAGATGTTATCCAGATGTTCCACTTAGATGTTCCTGGTGCATGTTGTCTCTCTCCTCCTTTATAGTCCTCTTCCACCAATCCCAACTCTGCTACCCACACGCCGAGCATGCTGCTCTTCTCCAATCAGAAGCAGCTCCTGCAGCTTGTCAAGTTGGTGAGAGGCAGATGTGTAGAAGCTGTTACTCCCTTCTCAGCGCCATATTGTGGGAGAGCAGATGCATAGAATAAGTCTTAATTCCAGTAACTTAGTCTAGTCCGAGTTGCTCCCCACAGTTCCCCCTTTCTTTTTATTTTTTGGTGTTGATATGCGCCTGTCTTCGGTGCCCCACGGCACACACTCTGCTCTGCTTGCTAGAGTTGCCCACAGGTGCTTACAAGCCCTACCAATCAGGCAAACCGAATCCGGGTCCTCTCTTCACCATGTTGTGAGGAGGTTTTTAGGTGCTGATGCATGCCTGTGTTTAGTGCCCTGCAGCGCATGCTCTGCTCTGCTAGAACTGCCTGCAGGTGCTTACAAGCCCTACCAATCAGGCAAACTGAATCCGAGCCTTCTCATTGCTGTATTGTGGGGAGACTTATTGATGTTGATTCGTGCCTGTCTTCGGTGTCCTGTGGTGCATAAGCTGCTAGCCGCCCGCAGGTGCTCACCGCCTTCCTAATCAGGCAGACCGAATCCAAGCTCTCTCATTGCCATGTTGTGGGGAGGCCTTATTTTTCTCTATTTCTCTATCTCCGGGCATTCCTATCTCTCCTATTTTACTTCTATCTGCCAGCATTCCTATTTCTCTCATTTTACTTCTATACTTCTGTTTCTCTTATCCCCACGGCTTTCTGGCGCCCGCCCCGAGGCGGCTTCTCGGCGCCTCACCCCGCGGTGGCTTCCTGGATCTGCGCGGCTTCAGCCCGTGCTTCTCTTATCTGCGGGGCTTCCCTGCTTCACGCGCACTCTGTGGTCTCCACGCCCCTTCGCACCTGCACCACGGCCTCCGCGCCAGCCCCGCACTTCCTATCTACTCGCGCCCCGTGCACTCTCTCCGCTTGTGCCCCGCGTGCTTTCTCTGCATGTGGCGGCTTCCGCGAATCAGGGCCTAGCTCACGTTTCTGCTTCTCGGTTTTCAGTATAAGTTCCCTGGGCTAACCTGACGAATTCCAACCTAGCTTACGTCTCTGCTCCCAGTTTGGCTTCCCGTCTTTTGCTCCCTGGGCTAATCTGACGGGTTCCAACCTAGCCTATGTCTCCGCCTCTGGTCCCAGTTTTTCACCTTTTGTTCCCTGGGCTGACTTGACGAATCCCAACCTAACTTACGTCTCCGCTTTGGCCTGCCCCCGCGGCTTCATCCTCCCTAACATATTTTCCTCTACCCGGTATTTTTCCTAACTTTTCTTCCAACAATATTCCCCTCTCATTTCTCCTGGCTTCTCCCCACAGTCCGTATCCGGTCTAAGTTTCTTCTAGCTTTCACTTTCGCTTTTAATCTCCTAACTTCCCCGCCATAGTCCGCATCCGAGTCTAGGTTTCCTCCAGCTTTCACTTTCGCTTTCAATCCTAACTTCTTCCGGCACTTTTTCCATCCGGCTTTTCCCTAGGCTCTTTGCTAGTCTCTCTCTCTGGTATTTTCCCACTTCTTCCCACTTAGGTTTCCTATCTGAGTCATGGCACCATTATGTCTCCTAGGCTTCCTATCCGAGTCACGGCACCATTATGTCACTCCCCCTCTTTGTGGAGGAACGACACAGGACCCTGAGCTGTTCTTTCGTCTGCTCGGCCCTTCCCGGGTTTGTTGCTGGTTCTTCCCGGGTTGGCTGCCGTCCCTCCATTCCAAAACCACTACAGTGGAGTTTCCCTTATTTTGGAGCTCATTTTTAGTGATTGTGAAAGGAGCTCAGACTATGGTCTGTAGACTCAAGTATAAACACAGGACTGAATTAACATTCTCGACAAACTACAGGAGAACATCTTCAATTAGGGTAGCAAATAATTTCTTTATTTTATGTTTTAAAGATTGATTCACTTGAAAGGTAGAGATAGAGAGAGACAGAATATCTTCCACCTGCTGCTTCACTCCCCAAAAGTCCAAAACAGCCAGAGCTATACCAGTCTGAAACCAAGAGCCAGGAGCTTCTTCTAGGTCTCTCATGTGGGTGCAGGGATCAGGGACTTGGGCCACCTTCCACTGCTTTCCCAGGCACATTAGCAGGGAGCTGGATTGGAAAAGGAGAGCTGGGACTCAAATCAGCACCCATATGGAATGTTGGTGCTACAGGCCATGGCTTAACCTGCTATGTCATGGTGCAGGATGCAAGAATGTTTTTAAAAATGGATTTTTCTTTATTATCAGGTTTCAGTTCACTCATGCAAGAATTGCTCATAAGAATATGATGCAGCCATTCAGTTGTTAAAAGCACAGAGAACCCAGACCAGGCCTAAAACCTGTAGCATTTTTAAGTGAGTGGCCTTGGGTTGTGAGGTGGTAAAAGTAGAAAGGTGTTTAAAGAGCTGATACTTAGGTGACACTTTATTTATGTGCTTGACCTAATTCCAATGAGTTTTATGCACTTGCTATTTCTTAAAAAAAGTTTATAAAGTATGTTAATATGTATCTTTCTATTTCCTCCAAATATTATCAAAATACTTGTTATTTTTTACATGAAAATAATTTGCTGTAAATAATGAGACCAATAAAATCTGGCAACTACTCGGACAGATTGGTATATTAAATGCCATCCCCAGTGAGGCAAATGGAGAAGAACTAAATGATAGAGGGAAGCAAAACAGACTGAGACATGACCGATTTCCATCAGGACACAGAGCAATAAGCACAGGAAAACTGAGTGTACATGAGAAAATGGAAAAAGGGCAAGAGGAGAATTCACTGCTGTTTGTTGTGAGGGGCCTGACATGTACAGTTTAATTCCACTCTGTATGACAAGTGGGATAGGCACTGGCACTGCAAACTGAACTTGGGGGAAAAAGGACAATGAATGTGATGGAAAGACGTGGAGTTGGGGCCAGTGCTGTGGCACAGTGGGTTAACACCTGGGCCTGAAGTGCGGGCATCCGGTATGGGTGTCAGTTCGAGACCTGGTTGCTCCACCTCTGATCCAGCCCTCTGCTATGGCCTGGGAAAGTAGTAGAAGTTGGCCCATGTTTTTGAGCCCCTGCACCTGCATGGGAGACCTGGAAGAAGCTCCTGACTCCTGGTTTCAGATCAACACAGCTCTGGTCTTTGAAGCCAACTGGGGAGTGAACCATTGGATGGAAGACCTCTCTCTCTCTCTCCCTCTCCCTCTCTGTGTAACTTCTCTCTGACTTTCAAATAAATAAATAAATAAAACTTAAAAAGAAAAAAAGATGTGAAGTTGATATTGAACACCTTATGTCCAAAGTTTCTGTGTCAAATATGTATGGACGTCCAAATGGGAACTGAAGAAATGAGCTGGAATTCAGGAGAGAGATCCAAGCTGCATACAAATAAGAAACTAGGGAAAGGCATATAGTTTACTCTCTGTTCTCAAGAAACAAACAAAAAACAATGAAAAAAGGACTATAAGTTTATGAAAAGATGGATAAAATATGGTAAAACTGAAGAATCACACAATAAAATTACACTCAATACACTGTTCACCTGTTATTTGACAAAACACATTGATCACTGAAGGATCACTTTATTATTTTTTAAGATTGTTTGAAAGAGTTACAGATAGGCAGAAGCAGAGGCAGAGTGACAGAGACAGAGAGATAGAGAGACAGAAAAAGAGACAGAGACAGAGAGTTGGAGAGAGAGAAGCTTGATTTTATCCAGCATTCAAGTGGAGGAACAGATGGAGGAAAACTAGCAGAGCAAAGTCATCTATCAGTTTCCCTCAGACCTGGAACCAGACAAAGATATCAACTCCCAACAACCTTATTTCATGCAGTATTGGAAGCATTACCAAGAGCAGGTAGAAAAAGAGAAAGCCAGCGGGAGTCATATATGGGGCTGTCACTCTCAGGGGGGCATGACCAAGAAGGGCTGTCACTCTCAATGAGCAGGACAACGCAGTGTGGTCACTACAAGATGGTCAAAGAAGGGCTGCCACACCCAGAGGGGCGGTACAAAGCAAGACTGCCACAGCCAGAGGGCTGGGACAATGCAGGGCTGTCACTCTGAAAGGGGCTGGATAAAGCAGTGCTGTCACTCCCAGGGGGATAGGACAAATCAGGGCTGTCACTCCCAAGGTCGGGACAAAGCAGGGCTGTCAGTACAAGAGGGCGGTACAAAGCAGGCTGTCACTCCCTCAGGGGTGGGATACAGCAGGGCTTTCACTCTCAGGGGGCAGGAGAAAGCAAGATGGTCACAACCTCAGGGGTGGTAAAAAGCAGGGCTGCCAGGCACAGAGGGGCGGGACAAAGCAAGACTGCCACAGCCAGAGTTCCCGGACAAACCAGGTCTGTCACTCTAAGAGGGCTGGACAAAGCAGGGCTCTCACTCACAGGATGTGGGATTAAAAAAAAAAAAAGAAAGAAACAGGCAAAAAAGGCATCAAATTTCACAAGAGGAAAACCAAAAGTCCACATCTGCAAATGACATGATTAGACCCTTGGAAACACCTGCACAGCCCATCAAAAAGCTGTGAAAATGGATGAACTATTCAAGGAGCAAGTAGGTCACGCAGTCCGTACCTAAGGTGGTATAGGGCCACTCCCCCCACGCTGACAGACCTCAGACTGGGATTTCATCCTACCCAACATTTTCACACCTAATTCCCCTTCCGAAAGGGGAAGGAGTAAGGCTTTTTCGGGGCCGAGACTGGCCCCGAGGACTGAGGAACCTGTGGCAGCTCTTTGCAGCAGCAAGCCAGGGGCTCAGACCGCTTCTGTGAGCGCCCAGTAACTGTTGCCAAGCAACGCCTGAACATGCAACTGTGCAGGCACTCCTGGCTCGCGAGCTCTGTGGGCTGCGCATGTGCACAGAAGCCTGGCGGCCAAGAATGCTTAGTGCGCATGGGCAGGGGGAATCGGAGCACTTGGGTTGCTTTCCAAGGTCAGTGGGACTTGACTAAGCGTTGGTGACATTTTGGGAAAGCGGTCCCTGCAGCCAGTATGACTAAACTGGTGCAGAGTGTCAGGATGCTGAAGGCCTCATGCAGAGTTAACTCCCTTGAAACCCCTCTCTCGGAATCAGCGGATCCCAAAGCAGATTCCCCCTCCACATCCCCTGGGGTCCTAGTCGGTTTCCATGGGAATTCTATAAAGGAAGCCATGATTTTAAACATACTCATAGTATAGACACCACAAAGGCAGTCACATATTTCATTTTCAGAAATGGTTTCTTCTGCTTATGCACTACTAATCCAAACTTTGGTTCCTGTCTACCTTTCATTTCACATCAGCAAAATGATTATTAAAACTCCAACCAGTGATTGTCAGTTCCTCAGAGTCACAGGTTGATGTCATTCTCCTCCTCTTCTCCTAATCCTCATCTGAATGTGATGTCTATAAAATGTTGTCACTGATGCATTCGTGAAAACATTGATTACTATGAATGTGAAATCGATGCACACACATATCCTCTATTCATGAATATTCCAATACAGAAAAGCAGTCCCAAGAAAGAATTCCAGAAGTTTGAAGCAGTTAAAGAAGCAGTAGTTGGAGCAGGCGTGAAGGTGCAGCAGGTGAAGCTGCCACGAGAGACAATGGCATCCATATGCAAGTGCCACTGGGAGTCCTGGACACTCTGCATCTAACCTAGCTTCTTGCTAATACACATGAGAATGAGCTGGTTCAGGATCCTAGTTCTTTAGTCCCTGCCACCACCACACCAGTCAGAGACCTGGATAGAGCTCCAGCTTCCTGGATCCCACCTGGCCCAGCCCAAGTTCTTGAAGAATCTGGGAGAGTAAACCAGCAGATGTGAGATCTCTCACTCTTTCACTTCTCACTCTTCCATTGAAGTAACAAAATGTCTGAGAAAATGAGAAAAATGTTACAAAGAATAAATTCTAAGAATAATATCAAAAAGAAATGAACATCCTATTGGGATCTGCCCACTCTAGCATTTTGATCCTTTAAGCATAGACAAAAAGATATAGAGATATAATGAATTGCACCCAGATTATTTTTTCAGGTTTAATCAACTAAAGGAAATTTGTCATTATTTCCTTTTCTCACAGAAAATTTTCATGAATGTCAACATTTTTCCAATGACTGGTTTGGTCACTGGATCCCATTACAGGGAAATAATATGACTTAAGGTAGCAGTGTGTTGATTCACTCGTTTACCCACTCACTCAGGAAAGCAACACTTCCCGGGACTATCAAGTCACAGTCACAATCCTAAGAGAAGCCAAAAGGACAAAAGGTTGATTTTACCCTATATTCAAGTGGAGGAACAGATCAGGAAAATTAGAAGAGCAAAGTCATCTGTCAGTTCCCCTCCGAGCTGGAACCAGACAAGGATATCAACTCCCACGGCTCTTATTTCATGAAGTATTGGAAGCTTCACCATAGCAGTTAGAAAAAGAGAAAGGCAGCGGGAGTCAGACATGGGGCTGTCACTCTCAGGGGGGCAAGACAAAGAAGGGCTGTACTCTCATGGAGCAGGACACAGCAGAGCTGTCACTCCCAGAGGGGTGGAACACAGCAGTACTGTCAATCCCAGGGGTCAGGAAAAAGCAAGACTGCCACCACCAGAGGGGCAGTACAAAGTAGGGCTCCAAGAGCCCAGAGTGGCAGGACAAAGCAAGGCTGCTAGAGCCATAGGACTGGGACAAAGCAGGGCTGTCACCGTCAGGGAGCAGGACAAAGCAGGGCTGTCACTCCCAGGTGACAGGAGAAAGCTGGACTGTCACTCCCAGATAGTCGGGACAAAGCAAGGCTGTTACAAGCCGAGGGGTGGGGCAAAGAAAGGTGGTCAGTCACAGGGGTATGACAAACAAGGCTGAGACACCCAGAGGGGCAGGACAAAGCAAGACTGCCACAGCCATAGGCCCTGGACAAAGCAGGGCTGTCACACTGAGAGGGGCTTGACAAACAGGGATGTCACTCCCAGAAGGCCGGGACAAAGCAAGGCTCTCATTCTCAAAGGGTGGGATAAAGCAGCACTGTCACTCCTGGGGGGGGCAGGATAAAGCAGGGCTGACACACCCAGAGGGGAGGGGCAAAGCAGGGCTGTCAGGCACAGGGGGCAGGACAAAGCAGGGCTATCACTCCCTGAGGGGTGGGACAAAGCAGGGATGCCATGCCCAGAGGGGCAGGACAAAGCAAGACTGCCACAGCCAGAGGGCCTGCACAAACCAAGTCTGTCACTCTGACAGAGGCTGGACAAAGCAGGGCTGTCACTCCTGGGGTTGGGAAAAAGCAGGGCTTTCACTCCTGGGGTCGGGAAAAAGCAGGGCTGTCACACCCAGAGAGCCAGGGCAAACCAGGGCTGTCAGTCCCAGGGGGATAGGACAAATCAGGGCTGTCACTCCCAAGGTCGGGACAAAGCAGGGCTGTCAGTACAAGAGGGCGGTACAAAGCAGGCTGTCACTCCCTCAGGGGTGGGATACAGCAGGGCTTTCACTCTCAGGGGGCAGGAGAAAGCAAGATGGTCACAACCTCAGGGGTGGTAAAAAGCAGGGCTGCCAGGCACAGAGGGGCGGGACAAAGCAAGACTGCCACAGCCAGAGTTCCCGGACAAACCAGGTCTGTCCCTCTGAGAGGGACTGGACAAAGCAGGGCTCTCACTCACAGGGTGTGGGATGAATAAAAAAGAAAAAGAGGAAAACAGGCATCAAATTTCACAAGAGGAAAACCAAAAGTCCATATCTGCAGATGACATGATTAGGCCCTTGGAAACACCTGCACAGCCCATCAAAAAGCTGTGACTACGGATGAACTATTCAAGAGGTAGGTAGGTCACGCAGTCCGTACCTAACGTGGTCTCGGGCCATTCCCCCCGCGCTGACAGACCCCGGACTGGGATTTCTTCCTACCCACAGTTTTCACACATGATTCCCCTTCCGAAAGGGGAAGGAGCTAGCCTTCTTCCGTGCTGAGACTGGCGGCCACCTCTCACAGACTCCGAGGCATGAGGCACCTGTGGCAGCTGTGTGCAGCCACAAGCCGGGGTCTCAGGATGCTTCTCTGAGCTCACAGTAACTGTTGCCAAGCAACACAACTGCACAGGCGTGCCTGGCTCAGGAGCTCTGTGGGCTGCGCAGGCACACAGAAGCCTGGTGGCTAGGAGTGCTCAGTGCGCATGTGCGGGGGAATCAGAGCACTTGGGTTGCTTTCCAAGGTCAGTGGGAATTGACAAAGCCTTGGTGATGTTTTGGGAAAGCGTTCCCTGCAGCCAGCATGACTAAACTGGTGCAGAGTGTCAGGACACTGAAGGCCTCATGCAGAGTTTACTCCCTTGAAACCCCTCTCTCGGAATCGCCTGATCCCAAAGTGGATTCCCCCTGCACATCCCCCGGGGTCCTAGTCAGTTTCCATGGGAATGCAAGAAAGGAAGCCATGATTTCACACACACACGTAGTATAGATACCACAAAGGCAGTCACACATTTCCTTTCTAGAAACGGTTTCGACTGCTGATACACCACTAAACCAAACTTTTGTTCCTGTCTACCTTTCATTTCACATCAGCATAATGATTGTTAATACTTTCACCAGTGATTGTCAGTCAGTTCCTCAGAGTCCTGTGTTGATAACATTCTCCTCCTCTTCTCCTAATCCTCATCTGGATGTCACGTCTATAAAATGTTGTTATTGATCCATTCATGAAAACATTGATTCCTGTGAATGTGAAATCGATGCACACACCTATCCTCTATTCATGAATATTCCAATACAGAAAAGCAGTCCCAAGAAAGACTTCCAGAAGTTTGAAGCATTTAAAGAAGCAGTAGTTGGAGCAGGCATGAAGGTGCAGCAGGTGAAGCTGCCACAAGAGACAATGGCATCCATATGCAAGTGCCACTGGGAGTCCTGGAGACTCGGCATCTAACCCAGATTCTTGCTAATGCACATGAGAATGAGGTGGTTCCTGATGTTAGTCTTCAGTCCCTGCCATGGCCACCCACGTCTGGGCCCTGAATTGAGCTCCAGGTTCCTGGATCCTGCCTGGCCCAGCCCAAGTTCTTGAAGGAATCTGGGAGAGTGAACCAGCAGATGTGAGATCTCTCAGTCTCTCCCTCTTCCATTCAAGTAAATACATGTCTGATATAATGGAAAAAAGTTTTTCTTCTCTCTCTGGATGGTGGAGGCAGACTGAGGATGGCCAGTGCTGGCTGGGACACAAGAGGCATTTGTTTTATCTTCTCCAGGAGGATAGATATTTGTGAATGAAAATTTCTGGGTCACTGAGTAGAGCACTCACTCACTGCACACAGATCAAGGGTTCCCTTGTCACCAGAATCCACTATGCCCCCCCCAGCCTCTGCCTACAGGTGACACTTGAAGAATTTGATCCCTGTGCACCTACAGTAGCATTAGACTGGGCACTGAGGAATGACAAGAACACCATTCCAGGCATAGGAGGGGATTGAGGCTGAGAGACTGGGTATAGGAGACAGACATCATTTTTAAAGATTTTTAATTGACACATAATAATTGTCCATATTTATCAGGTCCGGTGTGATGTTTCAATACATGAAGAGCGAATGTAATGCTCAGAACAGAGTACTAGGCATTATCTATCACCTCAGACCTTTATCAATTTGTTATTGTGATTAGAACATTCAGAATTCTCTCTTAATAGCTACTTAGGAATACACAATGAATTGTTATTGTTAACTGCCATTGCCCTGTTGTGCTATAAAATGCTAGAAACCAACTCTTCTATATAACTACTTTTGTACCCATCAACCAGGTCTACGTAGGTTTTTTCCTCCCCCTTCCCAGGCTCTGGTAACCATTCTTTCTTCTTCTGTGAAATCAACATTTTTAGCTTCTAGATATGAGACAGCACATGTGGTATTTGTCCTTCTATGGCTGGGTTATTTCACTTAGCATGCCCTGCAGTTCCATCCATGCTGCAAGTGACTGGATTTTTTTAAGATTTATTTTATTTATTTGAAAGGCAGAGTTACAGAAAGAGAGAGGAGGACAGTGTGTGCGAGAGAGAGCAAGAGAGAGACAGAGAGAGATCTTCCATCTGCTTGGTTCACTCCTCAAAGGGCCTGGGGAATGTACTTCAGTGGTGAGCCCTATGAGAAGAGGAAATGGATTCAATGAACATCTGTGCAGTCCCCAGACTATCAGCTCTGCTGATTTCTTGCTTGTGACCTTGGATGGGGTACTTAACCACTCTATGCCTTCACTTCTTCATCTATAGCATTAAGGTAATGAAATCATCTGTGTTATGTGACAAGATTAAGCAAGGATTAATACACGTGAAACATTTAACACAGAAGCTAGCACACAGTGGGCGCTTGATAAATGACATCAAGCTGTACTCGTGACATCTTTTAGAGAACATAATGCATGTTAGAGTAGAAGTCCTCAGAAGTTTAAAGGAGAGAGACTGTTTTTTTTTTTTAAAGTTGACTAACCCAGACTTTCCCAAACATGTTTGTCCTGCAAAACTGTCTTTTTTTTGTATGACCCCTTTCAGCATCCAGTGAAACTGGCATTTAATCTTTCTGACAAGTACATTTCTTTGGCTCCATTGGAAAGATAGGGGGTTCTGGGGGAAGTTTAGTAAACCAAGCTCTGAAAAGTATTGTTTCTAGAGAGCATTAAAATTCATCCTCTACTTGTTAAATGCTTATGAAGCATGTGCAGACATACTCTGTTAGCTCACTTGGTTATTTCTATTCTTATTATTGTGCCTTAGCATAGGCATTGTGTATATTAAATATATGTAATATATATATTCATAGGTATAAAAAAGGGAGGGTCAGCGAGGTAAAACCAGTGCCTTAATCCCAGAGCCGGTAATTGCTAGAGCTGATATCCAAGCCCAGATGTATCTGAACTTGAGAGTCTATGGATTTTTAAAGAACTGGTACTGCAGCCATGCTCTAAAAATATAGCTCTCCAGTGGCCTTTAAAGAAAGCTGGACCTCAGCACTAACAAAACACTACAATAGCCTGCTGCTTTTTGTCAGCCTTCTTGGGGAAGGATAATAGGTTTGTGGTTACTAATGAGTTCTTTGACATTGAGATGTAGGAGAATTTAGAGCACTGTTGTGGGGAGCAACTGAGACTAGACTAAGTTACTGGAATTAAGACTTATTCTATGCATCTGCTCTCCCACAATATGGCTCTGGGGAGGAGTAAACAACTTCTACGCAGCTCCCTCGCCAATTTGACTGATAAGCTGCAGGAGCGGATCCTGCTTCTGATTGGAGGAGGGCAGCATGCTCGGCATGTAGGTAGCAGAGTTGGGATTGGTGGAAGAGGACTATAAAGGATGAGAGAGACAACATGCACCAGGAACACCTGAGGAACATCTGAGCAGCTCCCGAGAAAGCCGGCCGGTGGTGTGCCACTCCTCCACGGAAGTGGGGAAAGTGGTGGGGGGTGCCGCCCCTCCACGGAGGTGGGGGGCCAGCAGCTAACCCGGGACAGCATCGTTCCTCTGTGAGTGAGGGAACGGCAGCTAACCTGGGAAGAGCCGGGCAGAAAGAACAGCACAGGGTCTTGAAAGTGAAAGTGAAAGCTAGAAGAAACATAGACTCAGATACGGACTGTGGGGAGAAGCTAGGAGAAATCTAAGGTTGAAAGCGAAAGTGTAAGCTGGGAAAAACTTAGACTCGGATATGGACTGTGGGGAGAAGCTAGGAGAAATGAGAGAGAAATATTACTGGAAGAAAGCTAGGAAAAGTACTGGGTAGAGAAAAATATAAGCTAGGGAAAGCGAAGCTGCGGGGGTAGGCCAAAGTGGAGACCTAAGCTAGGTTGGGATTTGTCAAGTTAGCCCGGGGAGCAAAAGGTGAAAAACTAAACCGGAAGCGGAGATGTAAGCTAGGTTGGCATTAGACTTAAAACTAAACCAGTAGTGGAAACGTGAGCTAGGCCGTGATTCGCGGAAGCCGCTGAGCGCAGAGAGAGCGCCCGGGGTACGAGCGGAGAGAGCGCACAGGGCGCAAGTAGATAAGAGTGTGGGGCTAGCACGGAGGCCGTGGGGGCAAGTGTGAAAGGCGCGGAGACCGCGGAGCGCATGCGAAGCCAGGAAGCCGCACAGATGAGAGAAGCATGGGCTGAACCCACACAGAGCCAGGAAGCCACTGCGGTGCAGGGTGCTGGGAAGCTGCTGGGCAGTGGGCGCCAGGAACCCATGGGGATAAGAGAAATAAGAATGCTGGGAGATAGAAGTAAAATGAGAGATATAAGAATGCCCAGAGATAGAAGTAAAATAAGAGAAATAGGAATGCCTGGAGATAGAGAGAAATAGAGAAAAATCAAAAAGGCCTCCCCACAACACGGCAATGAGAGGGCTTGGATTCGGTCTGCCTGATTAGTAAGGCGGTAAGCACCTGCGGGCAGCTAGCAGAGTATGCACCGTAGGTCACCGAAATAGGCACATATTAACACCAATAAGTCTCCCCACAACATGGCAATGAGAGGACCCGGATTCTGTTTGCCTGATTGGTAGGGCTGTAAGCACCTGTGGGCAACTCGAGCAGGGCAGAGCAGAGTGTGTGCCGTGGGGCACTGAGTACAGGTGCGTATCAACGCCAAAGAACACCTCTGAGGAGGGGGGGGCTGGCAGCCAACCTGGGATGGCGTCATTCCTCCATGAGTGAGGGAATGGCAGCTAACCCGGGAAGGGCCAGGCAAAGAGAACAGCGCAGGGTCTTGTGTCATTCCTCCATGAATGGGGGAGCAACAACTGTGATTTAGGAATTTTGAGGGGATGTCAGAGGGTTCAGGGTCTGAATTACAGATAAAAGAATATATAGCTTACCAACTTAAAGAAGGTTATCACAATGTCCCTGTTTGAAGTATATATGTTCCTCTTTCTTTTTTCAACTCTCCAATGTACTCAAGAAACTTTAGCAAATAGAAATGGATTAATTTAAAGTTTTATTTCTGAAAAAAATTTTGCTCTTTGTAATGTGCAGGACCCTTCTCCTTTGATGGGAGACACAGATACTTACCTGAATCTAGGTTGAAAATGTGATGTAAAAAGGAATTATGATAAATAGATACTTTGCAATTAAAAAAAATCTCGTGCTGGACAACTATTTTTGCTATATTCATCAGATCCAAATAGGATGTTCATTTCTTTCTCAGAAACAGGTGCCTACTCTCATACACAGTGCAAGGATCTGAAACAGCAACTTAACTCACTGAACCATAACACCTGTCCCTGTTTACCTCATATATTACATTACTTGCACTGTAGAGTCAGGAACGGTAGGATATTTTCCTTTAATAGAGTGAAGAATGTATTGCCATTGTTATCCTTTAAGCATGGAGAGAAAATGCATGGATATATAATGAATTACACCTAGATTATTTTTTCAGGTTTAATCAGCTAAAGAAAATTTGTCATTATTTCCTTTTCTCACAGAAAATTTTCATGAATGTCAACATTTTTCCAATGACTGGTTTTGCCACTCTTTCCCATTAAAGGGAAATAATTCAACTTCAGAAAGCAATGTTTTGATTCATTCATTTACCCACTCACTCAGGAAAACAACACTTACTGGGACTATCAAGTCACAGTTACAATCATAAGAGAAGCCAAAACAAAGTTCCACTATTTTTAATTCTCTGCTTCTCCAAAGTTGGCCTGGATCTTTCCACTCTTGTTTCCTTTCCCAGTATACCAGAGTTTTCAATGATTAGAATCTCAGTGATTCCCTGTACCTTGGGCTGCTAACCCTCCTGAGCCTCTTTGGCTGCATTGCTGGATGTTGGTGGGGAGGTTGCTCTTGCTGGAAGCGTGAAGGGCCTTTTCTTGGGTGCTGCCAACCTTGTCGAAACAGTGCAGCATCTGTGCCTTGGTTGCCTTTCCCACAAAACAGGGACATTTTACAGATTACATGCCTACTTATCTATGAGCTATACAGAGCAAAGTTTCCAAAAGTTGTAGGGGTGATGGTGTTCAGGAGCAATAAGACATTCACATCACTTTTGTAACAAATAAATTATTTATTTGAGAGGTAGAGTTATAGACAGTGAGAGGGAGAGACAGAGAGAAAGGTCTTCCACAGCACTCATTTGGCCCCATTTACTTTTCTCTTTGTTTTTAATATGAATTTGTTGAAAATTTCAGTGACCAAAAGCAAGTGCAGCAGCACATTGGTGTTTCTACAGGCCTGCAAGTGCCTAGAAAGCTGCAGGCTTGGGAATGCACGACCTCCCTGGGAGACCTCTCATGGCAAGGGCGAACTCCCTGGGGACACATATGCTGCAGTTCAATATGTTTTCTAAAAATTTATTTATTTATTTGACTGTCAGAGAGAGAGAGAGAGAGAGAGAGAGATTTTTCCATCCACTGGTTCACTGCCCGATGGTTGCAATGGCGAGGGCTGGGCTGTGCCAAAACCAGGAGCCAGGAGCTTCTTTCAGGTCTCCTATGTGTGTGGCAGGGACCCAAGCACTTGGAGCATCTTCCACTGCTTTTCTGAGACCATTAACAGGGAGCTGGATTGGAAGTGGAGCAGCCAGGACTTGAACAGATGTTCATTTGGGATGCTAGAGTCATAGGCAATGGTTTTACCTTCTATGCTACAAGGCAGTGCAATATATATATACATATACATATATATACATATACAATATATATGTACATATATTGCAATATATATATATAATTATTTCTTTGAAAATCAGGGTTACACAGAGAGAAGGAGACACACATACACACAGGCACACAGAGAGAGAGAGAGAGGGAGAGAGAGAGAGAGAGAGAGGTTGTTTCACTCCCCAATTGCCCACAATGCCAGAGCTGAACCAATCTGAAGCAAGGAGCCAGGAGCTTTTTTCAGGTCTCCCACACGGGTGCAGGGCCCCAAGCACTTAGGCTGTCTTTTGCTGCTTTCCAAGGCCATTAGCAGGGAGCTGTATTGGAAGTGGAGCAGCCAAGACTTCAACCAGTGTCCATATGGGGTGCCAGAGTCACAGGCAGTGGCTTTACCTGCTATACTACAATGACAGTGCCGAATATATTTTTTTAAATTAGCCTTTTTCTTGTTGGCTTTACAAATCTCCCATTGGATCAGAAATCAAAGGAAGCCACCTGCCAAGAGTGGAGCTCTTCCTCTAGCTGCTCCACACTCTACTTCCTGTGTCTCATCTAGTTCTCACCTCTTCTCCTCACCTCCTCTGTCATCATTCAGCCAACCTTGGTCCAGAGTGGTGCATGCACATGCCCCAGAGGAATGGGTCACAAACTCAATGAAGCCTACAGCCTGTCCCAATGTACAAGGCCTGCTTGAGCTATGCATCCACTAGCCACAGACTACGCATCTCTACAAATGTTGGAGCCCAGGGTCCCTGAACTATGGGGCTCACAGGGGAAGAAAGAAGCAAAGGTTTACTTTTTCCAAGGCAGCCAATCCTGTCAGAGTTTATTTTCTCCTCCTAACCCAAGAATTTGCATCCTTCCTTCTCAGATCAACAATGCTATTCCACTGTCAACCCTAGCTCAAGAGCCCTCTACTCCCTTGTCCTCAGGTTGTTTTGTTCATGAGCAACCTGGTTTCCTACCTCCAGTGGCTCCCAAAGCCAGAACCACTATCACCTCTAGACTCTGGAGTCAACCCTTCCCACGGGAAGGATCACTATGGCTTGTTCACTTTGGAGACATATATCACCATCTCTTCTGGGTCTGAATTGCTGCTGGATTACTTGTAGATGCTGCTTCCCAATTCCCAATGTCCTCTCTTTGCTCTCAACAACTCCCTGCCAGCAGCAAGGGCCACTGCCCCTCTGAAATGTACTGTGTGTTAGGATGCTAACTAAAAGCTGGCCCACTAAGGTGGTGAAGTTTGCACCCAGATAGTCCAGGATTTGAATGCTGCCTCTCACACGGACTGATCTTATGGCTTCATTGTACCTTGTCTAAACATCCTCATGTAATATGATGATTTGCCTCTATCTCCTATGATATTCAGAGCTTCTTGGGAAAATCTTACACATCTATAGGTTCCTTGTGCATATATTTGAATAAGTGAAATCATCTTCTCTTGGCCTGATTTCTCAGTTGTAAAATGGAGCTATTACTTACCTGCCTGATTGAGTTAAGAGGGCACCCATCACATGCCCACTGGCATACGTTGGGCTCTTAATGGGTGAAGTTTTCTTCAATTTCCTCTTCAGTTTGCTCAACAGTTTTCACCCATTTCTATCTCAACTCCAAGCTCAGCTTACTGGGGCTTTCCATTTTCTCCCACATGGATGCAGGGGCCCAAGCCCTTGGAACATCTTCCACCACTTTCCCACACTATAAGCAGAGAGCTGGATAGGAAATGGAGCAGCTGGGAGATGGACTGGCACCCATATGGGGGATGCAGGCCCTGCAGGTGGAGGCTTAGCCTAGTACGCCACAACACTGGACCCCCAAAATTCTTTTATTAATATAAAAATGTTATGCATTTCATGGGTATGACTCCAAGGATATAACCACACTTCCCTTAATTATATATATATATATATGTGTGTGTGTGTGTGTGTACATATGATTTATCTATCTATTTGACAAGTAGAGTAATAGAAGGAGAGACAGGGAAAGAGAGAGAAGGAGGGAGGGAGGGAGGGAGGGAGGGAGGGAGGGAGGTTGGGAGGGAGGGAGGGAAGGAGAGAGAGAGAGAGAGAGAGAAAGGTCTTCCATCCAACCTTTTCCACTTGAGTCTCCTCTTAGCAAACTAGTGATAATATGGTCCCTAGTATTAATCTATGGGCTAAAAGAAATGATGGAAGGCATTTAGTTTCTCAGGAATGTTAGTTCTCTATCCAGGTCTCCTGTTTATCTTTCTGTACTTGGTGAACTAAAGGATGACATAAAATGATTTGAAAATAACTACCAAACATCCATAAAACACCATACAAATTTTATTCTCAAACCTGGATGCTATGCTTTCCCCTCTGCAACACATCAAAAATTATTTTGCATTTATTCTCATTTACTATTTGACTGTTACAGGTAAAAACTCAGAGAAATCTTCCAGGTAAGCAGCAGGTAAGGTACTTTTTGGAAGAAGGCAGAGTTTATAAAGCATCCTGAAATTGGGGTCAGCTTCACTGGGTGTCACTCTGAAGGATGTTGGTTCAATTTCTCTGAAGGGAGGAGAGAACGTCCACTTTGCTTCTAGCCTTGTCTAAATAAGGTCGGAGTTTGTGAACTCAAAAGGCTTCCGTGGCCTTGGCAGCGCGTGACAAGAGACTCGGGTGATTACTGACGTCATAAATAAGAATGTTAATTGTTAAGTCAACAACAGGAGTCATTGTGCACTTTATCCCCACGTAGGATCTCTGTCCTTAATGTGTTGTACTATGTGAATTAATGGTAAAACTAGTCTTCAAACAGTACTTTACCCTTGTGCGTCTGTGTGGGTGCAAACTGTTGAAATCTTTACTTAGTATATACTAAGTTGATCTTCTGTATATAAAGATAATTAAAAATGAATCTTAATGAAGAATGGGATGGGAAAGGTGTAGGAGATGGGATGGTTTGCCGGTGTTAGGGTGGTTATGGGGGGAAAACCTGCTATAATCTGAAAGTTGTACTTTTGAAATTTATATTTATTCAATAAAAGTTTTATAAGAAAATTTTAAAAAGGATGTTGTTGAAAAAAGGAATAAGGGCAGCAACCCATCCTTGAGATTTTTGGAGGGGAAGAGTGGAGAGATGTAAACAAAAGCAAAGGTTCTTAGTTCCCATTCTGTCTCCACCTGCTGGAGACTGTCAAGCCCTTGAGGATGGCCAGCGAGTCTGGTCTGCAGGCAAGCCTTGGTCCTGGACTCCATTTTCCAGATTTCCTCCTGCCCTGACGTCATTCGCACTTGAGCGCCTGCGTGCGTGTGTGCATGTCGGATCACGCGTGCACACAGGTGGATCCAAAGCCCAGGACTGCGGAATTTCATTCACCGACAGGAGCCAGCGCTGGGAGGCAGAGCAGCGGGTTCGCTTGCACTCAGCGAATCCGTTACTCTGCACCTGAGGTCCCAGGCAGTTTGCGAGCGAAACACCCGGGCTGCGCCCGCTGCTTCTCCTCCCGCTGCTGTTGGGCTGTAGCCATCGCCACTACCTTTCCCGCGTGTCCCCTTGCTTCCCTGCGTGTCCTGAAGGGAGCCTCCGGGCTCCCCGGAATTCTCACAGCAGATACGGAGACCATGCAGAGGGGTTGGGTACCAGGGCTGCTGGCGGCTGGGGGTCCTGGCTCTCTGGGTGCCATCGGGCGGCGGCAAGGACTGAGAGGGACCCAGGCTGTCCCGCGTTTCCCCACGCTCTGGGGGTCCCGCGTCTCCCCTTTTCTCAAGTTTCCTAAATGCCTTTTATTTACGGGGTACAAGGGGTGTTCCCAGCCGCGAAGGGTGTGTGTGGGGTGTTCAGTTACTGGAATGGATCGGTGGGTTCATTTCTTCCGCTCAGTGTAGCAATAAACGGCCGGGAAAAGGTAGCAAAAAAGGCAGAAGCTTTATTGTGCCAAGTGAAGGTAGAGTCTTAAGTGAGCCGGATGCTGGTTTTCAGGAGGTGTACCACGTTTTTAAAAGTCTCGCTTTTTTTTTTTTTTAATTGGACCACAATCGGAGGTGTGGGGTGGGAGAGTTCATTTTTATATGGTTCTAAGTATGGCAGGGACCCCTCCTCTTGGGAAGAAAAAATGTGGCGAAAGGCAAAGAAAACAATACAAAAACAGAAATAATAACAACAACAACACATACAACCAGGTAGAGGTTTGGAGCTAGACTTTCTGAGAAATGCCCCAGTGCAGAGCTGGGTCAGTGGTCTGGGTGCACGCAGGCAGGTGACTGCCTGGAACTGGAGTTGTTAAGAGCTAGCTTCCTCTTTCTGTGCCCATGCGACCTCAGACTTACCAAGCCATTATGCAGCAGTTCCCGTGGAGCAGGGCTGGGTGGCCCCCAGCAGGGAGCCCAGGGCTGCAGTGGATGGATCAGCCCTGCTGCCCCCACTCCACATGCACACAGTCCCAAGGTGAGGTCCCCACGGCAACTGGGGCTGCTGGGGCTCTGTGGGCTCCGCTGACTTTACCCGCTGTTCTTCACTGTCCCGCAGTGCAGCTCCCTGCTGATTGTCCTACAGTCCCTGCAGCTGGAAGTAAGGGAGCCGCTCAGTTCTTATTTTCTGTTTGGTGCCAAAGCCCAAGACATTTTTAGCATTGGGAGCGCACTACTAATTTGCACAAGGTCTGGGCTGTGGAGGCCTCTGTACAAGTGTGAGGAGGGGTAACAGAAAGGGACCAGAAATAAACACCCACTTTCTCCCGCAGAGATGCCCACGCAGTGGGGAAAGAGTTGTGGCCCAGGAAAATACAGCACTTATCTTCCGCATAGTGGAATTGTCAGCAGAGTAACCAGTCTTGAGTGAGTCCCTGTTCTGTTAGATTAGTGCTGTCACCGGATTCCCAGTTGATGAACCTGATTGCCCATAATGAGGCCGCCTAGGAGGGAGGAGCAGAAGGGACTCTAGGCAGTGGGTGTGAAGGTTGCTGAGTGCCTCCTCTCAGCCCCAGTGTGGGGTTTGCTTGTCTCCAGGCTGCATCCTGGAGTGGTATAACCCTCTGTGCCATGGAGCCAGCTCCTCCATAGATATTTGGAAACGCTGTTGGTAGCATTGAAACTGTAAAGTCTTAATTTTACAAGGGAAAGGGAAAGAAGTCTGTTCTAACTCTGGTCAGTTCCAGGGGCTGTTGGCTCACATAGAAGCTGTTTCTGAAAAGAGACACAGGAAGATGTGTGTGTCTGTGCCACAGTATTGGAGGTATCCGTGTGTTTGCACACTGACTCACATGTACAGATGTTCCGTGTGCAGATGAGCATGATGCAGGGATTCCTCTGTGTCTGGGCCTTGTCTGGGGAGATGAAGAGAAGATATATTGATGGGGGAACCACACAGCTGGAAACTGGGCTCTGAATCAGGCCCACCATGCACGGTGCTTCTTCACCAGAGACCCTCACCTGTTCTGGGCGACTTGGCCTTGCAAAGTTCATCTTCCCAGGAAATATTGTAGCTGAAGGTTTTGCAGTTTTTTTTTTTTTGTTTTGTTTTTTTTTTTTTTTTTTTGCTTGGCTTGGCTCAACTGCATTTTACCCAGCATGTGTGCAGACCAAAGTCAGCTGTGTGCAGATCCCAGGATGCCATCTGTGGGTTTTCCTGAGTGACAGTGCTCTGCTGCTGCTGCCCACTGGGTCCTAAGGCCTGTGGTGGCTCTCGTCTGAGCATCTGGAAGCCAGAAAGATGGCAGCTCAGCCATTGGGGCTTCCCTGTTTTTCTGCCCCTGACTTTCTCCCCCTCTCTCTTTTTCTATTTGCTGTTACTGCTGGTCTGGAAAGAGGAGGATTTTCCAGGAATATTCACTCCTTGATCCAAATTGCCAGTCAGCCTCTGTCCCTCTGGGAAGACTGCTTCTTGTGGGACATTGGCCATTGGCAGAGATGCTCATGGACATGATGTGGGCACCTTTGAGGCAGCCAACTTGTGCTACCTTTGCAGTCCTTTGGCAGTGGAATGAATGCCCCTGCTTTAGCAAGTGTAAGTTCCTGTGGAATGTGGTGGAAGAGATGGCATCCAGAAATCCATCCATCCATCCCTCATTTCTTTGCCTTCCTCCTTATGCCTCTCTGACCTCGGAATTATTTTCCAGGATTTCTGTTGTTTCACACTTAACAGACTGCATGGGCTTCTGTTTTCACAACTCTCAGCCCTTGTGCACCTCAGGATATTTTTCAGTGAAGGACAGAGGTGTCATCTGTCTTCCATAAAGCATCCATCTTTCATTTCAAGCAGCTGTGTTTTCCTGGTGCTTATCTTGTAATAGACTGGAAAGCTGACTTCTCTTGGGATATAACAGGCTTACTGTCCTGGGTCTCACTTGAACACTGGACACAGTTGTCCTGTGTGACTGCCCCATATTTCATGTCTACAACTTATGAAACAGCTGTTCTCAAGATTTCCAAGTGCCTGGTTGGACTCTGGCTACATTCACCCAGAGTGACAACTAAATATTTACTTGGCACTTGGAGACTTGGAGTGCTAAGCCCTATAATCTTCTACTCAAAGTTGACCAGAAAATAATTGTGTTTTGAAACATCTGGGGGTCCGGCGCTGTGGCTTAGTAGGTAAGGCTGCTACCTGCAGTGCCGGAATCCCATATGGGTACTGGTTTGAGACCCAGCTGCTCCACTTCCATTCCAGCTCTGCTATGGCCTGGAAAAGCAGTGGGAGATGGCCATAGCTGTTGGACCACTGCACCCATGTGGAAGACCCAGAAAAAGCTCCCGGCTCCTGCCTTCAGATTGGTGTTGCTCCAGTCATTTTGGCCAATTGGGAAGTGAACCAGCGGATGGAAAACCTCTCTCTCAGTCACCCCTTCTCTCTGTGTTAACTCTTTCAAATAAATAAGGCCAGCGCTGGGGCTCACTAGGATAGTCCTCCTCCTTGCGGCACTGGCAAGCCAGGTTCTAGTCCCAGTCAGGGTGCCAGATTCTGTCCCGGTTGCCCCTCCTCCAGGCCAGCTCTCTGCTATGGCCAGGGAGTGCAGTGGAGGATGGCCCAAGTGCTTGGGCCCTGCACCTGCATGGGAGACCATGAGAAGCACCTGGTTCCTGGCTTTGGATCAGTGTGATGTGCAGGTCTCAGCACACTGACCGCAATGGCCATTGGAGGGTGAACCAAGGGCAAAAGGAAAACCTTTCTCTCTGTCTCTCTCTCTCTCACTATCCACTCTACCTGTCGAAAATAAAAAAAAAATCAAATAAATAAATAAGTCTTAAAAAAAGAAAAGAAACATTTGGGCTGTGGGTAGACAGGGCAGTTTGCTTCAAGCCTGGTGAGAATTTATGAGCTGATGTTGTTTTTACACCCCATATTAAAGATTTGCTTCATTTACTTTTCTTTCTTAAAAAAAAGTTTATGTATTTCAAAATCAGAGTGAAAGAGGAAGAGGGAGTGATAGAGAAAGAGAGAACTTCCATCTATTGGTTCACTTCCCAGATAGATGTAATGGCCGGGGCTTTGCCAGGCCAAATCCAGGAGCTTCTTCCAGGTCTCCTGCATTGGGGGCTGTGGCCTGACAACGTGGACCATCTTTCACTGCTTTTCCAGGGCCATTGCATGGAGTCGTATCAGAAGTGAAGCAGCCCTGTGGGATGCCAGCACTGCAGGTTGTGGCTTTTTCCACTATGCCACAATGCCAGCCCCATCTCTTTATTTTCTTAAGCAAACTTCCTAAAGTTTTCTTTCCTCTCTTTTGGAATTTCTGTGCTTCCATCCTCTCTATAACCACCCTTTTCTCTCTTCTTTTTATCGTGCTGAGAAGAGTAGTAGAGACACTGCAGCTCTCACCTTTGTTAGCATGGCTTCCTCAGGCTGTCTCCCTGAATTAGGAGTAGCTACTTCCTATGTTCAGGCAGGAAACTGGTGGATCACAGCACCCTCAGGATTTCTGCTTTGCTCTCCTCTGTGATGTATTTGAAAAGCCCTTCTCAGCTCTGAATAGGGGGTGGCATTTGGTACTCTGAGATGTGTCTTTATAAAGTCAGTTGTCATGGAGGACCCTGTGTCTTAAGAATCAATTGAGCCCATGCAGGCCATGGGCAGCCTGGATTGAGCAGGGCCTGTCTGACATCAGGCAGATGGTGTTGGGGGTTGGGGGTACTTTCCAAGGGATCTGGTCATGAAGCAGGTGTGGGGACACTAGTCTGAGCTTTTAGCAGATCTGTGGTTGCTGGGGAGATGGGGGCAGTGCCCAGGTCACCAGGCTCCACCTCTGGAGTGCAGCTGGAGCAGAAGCCCCCGGTTAAGGGTAAAGCAAATCCCCAGACGACATGGGCCATCCCTCTGGACTGCACAGACCTAGCCCTCTTCCTGCTCAGCCGCTCCTGGGTTCTCTGAGCCTCTTTCCTCCTCTGCCTCTCCAAGGGGGCCCAGGTTCCTATGAAGAGGATGGTGCTTTCTGGTTGCTCACTCTCAACACAATCATGGGGACTCCTTTTCCTGCTGCTGGGTCTGTCCTGTCAGAATGAAGCGATGTTTGCACGGCTGATGTGGGGCCTGGCTGGCAGGAGCAGTCCCTGATGGCTACAGAGCTGTCTGGCCTAGTGTGCCTGGCTCTGCTTGCTGCTGGCAGACAGCTGGCTGCTCTGCCTGGGGAAGCTACTGGGTCACCTGGCTCTGCTCCTGCCCCTTTCAGCCACTGCCATGCAGAAGTGATCCCTGCTGCTGCCCGCTCAAAGCTGCCTGCTGACTTAACTGAGCTGTGAAGCTGGACATGGATCATCTGTGGGAAGAAGCCTCAGGGATAGCAGGACCAGCCCGGCAGAGGCAAGGCCACAGAGGGGGTTATCTGTTCTCAGTGGAGGTGGAGTATGTGCCTTGCAGGGGCCTTCTAGTTCAGGTGAGAAATAAACAGCAGACCTGAGTTGGGGGAGTTCTGGACAGGGATTGACAGGGGAGGCAGAAGAAGCATAGCTGGGGTGAGGCCTTTGCATGTAGTCTGTGTGTATCCTGCTAGGGCTGAAGGAGGACTGTCCAATACCCTGAGTGCATAAATAAGCTCAATGTTTTCCTTGTCATAGGAAGGGAACCCCTGGGGCTTGGGAATGCCAGAGAAGAGTTCTGATTGCCAGGGAGTGTGGAGTAGGAGTGTGGGAGTGGGAAACGCTGATTGTCTGCCTGCTGACCTTGGACTGGAGTCTGTTACCTAAGTCCACTTGTTTAAGTAGGGGTTGTGTTCGTAGTCTCATGTTCATATGTGTGTAGCAGATGCAAGCAGATGCTAGCTCAAATCCTGTCAGCTCTTTCATGGCTGCCTTTTGATTTAAGGGAAGGAGTTCAGCTCACTGCTGGGCAGGACCTCGCTGTCAGTCATGGAGCACCCAGTTTTTCCTCTCCCTGTCCCCAGGCCTTCCCATACAGGCTCACAAAGCTGTTTGGGAGGCAGAAGAGCAACACTGAACATGGGATTCAGGACTTGGCACTTGTGTGGTTCTAAGGCCTGACATCACAGACGATCTTGCATTTCAAGTTACTTTGCAAAGAGAAATCACTATCAAATACTTTCTGGTGATGTGTGATCGCTTCACCACCAGAAGACCCCAAGGGTATTCAGAAACATGCCCAGTGCAGAGGAGACACTCAGGAAATATTTGGTGAGCAAAGGAGGACATTGCCTTACTGCTGTTTATTGGGAGGTAGATTAGGAGTCCTGATTAAACTGGAGTTAATGCTCAGCTCTATATTTTGCCCTCTGCATGGTTGGTCACTTGGCCATTAGCTGAAGCCCCATTGTCCTTTGGATTCTTGGCAGAGTTCTTTGGTTTCCCATTAGAGGTGCATTGCTTGGCCTTGGCTTTCCTGAGGGAGGCTAGGTCAAAATAGGGGGTCCTACTTCTTCTTCCTGGGAGCCTGGTGGTCATGGTGGGTAGCTAAGATGATTATATGAAGCAGAAATGGTCATGAAAAACCACAGACAGGAAGGGCTTGAACATGTCCTGGGCAGGCATCACGCTGTGATGTCAGGACAGCCAGCTTCAGGTCATGTGTGGTGGAGGTGGTGGTGGAGGAGGGGTGGGGAGTGTGGGGATCATCCTGTGTAATGCAGATTCCCAGGGCCTGCACTCCTCCTGCTGAGCAGAGCCACAGGGAATGCTGCCCAGAGTTCTTTGTCTTTAGCAGGCAGCCTCCTGAGGTGATGCTTTTGTCCCTTGTGGATTCTGGGTCCCTCTTCTAGGGGGACAGCATCAGAGGGAATGAAGGTTTTACAGAGGAGTTTGACCCTGAGGGACTGAGAGTTAGGGTTAGGAGGGAGGAGAGACAGAGGATGCCATTCTGCAGAGCAGCAGGTGAGAGTGGAGACACAGGTCTGCTCCCAGCAGTGCCTTTCTCACCCAGTCCTGCGGAGGATCTGCCCAGCTGCCTTGTGTCCCCCTGGTGCCCTTGGCTCCTTCATGGGGAGTTCCCTTTCCTTCCCACATTGCTGACCAGCTGATGGTGCATGCTCCAGCTGCCCCTTCTCTGCAATTTTGTAATTAGGGGAGGGAATTGGGGTGCTTAGTCTGATGTGGGGGAGGCTGGGCATGCTTTGGTATGGCTTGGGCTTCCACCAGCTGATCTTACTGCTATATACTGCCAGGAGGGGCTGGAGGGTTGTTTTGTTTGTTTGTATTTAAATCAGCACTCCCTTTCTCTTTGCCAGCTCTCAAGTTTTGAAATCCTAATTTGTAAATAAATAAGTGCTGTAGGGTGGGAAGTGGCCCATTAGTCAGGGGCACATGCAGATTGGCATTCTGCTTCAAGTTCTGCCCCTTCCTGGGGGCAGTGCTGGTGGCTGTGAGGTTAAATGACCTACAGAAAGGGCTCAGGGTGAGGTCTGGTGGCTTTAGATACCTGACCACTAGCAGCTGCCTTCCTCAAACTTGTTTCTAGACTTCTGTGTGGGATTTACTCCTAATGTAATTTCCTACCTCCCTTTAAAAGGCTCATCTCATTTCATTGTAATTATTTGCTTCATTGTTTCTCTCCTGTAAGTGTATGTCTGTCTCCTTGTGACACAGTATCCAGTGTATCACTTCATGTTGTGCTTGGCTCAAGAGATAGTGGTTGTGAGAGTAAATGAACCTCTTTGCTGAGAGGCACTGTCTGGCTTCAGCCCAATTGATAGAGTGTGAAGGACCTCTCAGTGTTGAGCACAGGACTGGGCAGCTCCTGGCACACTGACAAGTGGGAAGTGGTGCCTAGAAAGTGAAGAACACCTTAAGGACAGGGTCACAATGCAGGATCAGAAATGCTGGGCTTGTCAGGGATGAGCTGTGTGACTCCAAGTAAATCACTTTGTTCTTCTGAGCCCCAGCTACTCCTACTTAAATGAGAGCTAGCGGCCAGTGCCAAGGCTCACTAGGCAAATCCTCCCCCTGTGGTGCCGGCACCCTGGGCTCTATTCACGGTTGGGGTGCCAGATTCTGTCCTGGTTGCTCCTCTTCCAGTCCAGCTCTCTGCTATATGGCCCAGGAAGGCAGTGGAGGATGGCCCAAGTGCTTGGGCCCTGTACCCGCATGGGAGACCAGGAGGAAGCACCTGGCTCCTGGCTTCAGATAGGCACAGTGCGCCAGCTGTAGCAGCCACTTGGGGAGTGAACCAATGGAAAAAGGAAGACCTTTCTCTCTGTCTCTCTCACTGTCTAACTCTGTGGCAATAAATAAATAATAAAAAATTTAAAAAAATGAGAGTAAGCGGATAATCCTTGCCCTGCCTTGTAGGGTGGCTGAGATGGAGAAGGTCACACAGGTGTGTTTTGTAGTCTAAAAGTAACTAAATAAATATGGCACATATGCACTGTATGCAGGGATATGGATACACACAGAAATGCTTGTTTAAAGAACAGCACAATATTAGGGGACTGAATTGGCTTATAAAATACCCACGTGTACAACTTGGAGGTAGAACTCTTAGATGCAGTTCTTGTTTTTCTTATTTTTCAGTTAATTATTCAGAGAGGCAGAGTTATAGACAGAGAGATGGGGAGACAGAGAGGTCTTCCATCTGCTCATTCACGTCCCAAATGGCTGCAACGGCCAAAGTTTGGCTGATCTGAAGCCAGGAGCCAGGAGCTTCTTCTGTGCCTCCCATGTGGGTGCAGGGGCCCAAGCCTTTGGACCATCTTCCACTGCTTTCCCAGGGTGGTAGCAGTCTTTGTGATAGAGGAATTGCAAACAGGCTGTGTGATAACATAACACTTGTTGATGAAGGTAGGCGGAAGTGAGGGCCTCGCACTCACACTTGGGAGGCATATAATATGGTAGAGTCTCTTTGGAGGATAACCTGGCAGATGTCTCCACAAATTTGAAATGAAAATTTCCTTTGGTGGGGTTCAGCTGCAGAAACCTTTACAAACTGAATCAGAGGGGCTAGTGCTGTGGCATAGCAGGTCAAGCCACAGCCTGCAGTGCAGGCATCCCATGTGGGCACTGGTTCAAGTCCTGGCTGCTCCATTTCTGTTCCAGCTCTCTGTTCTGGCCTGGGAAAGCAATGGAGAATGGCCCAGGTCCTTGGGCCCCTGCACCCACATGGGAGACCTGGAGGGAGCTCCTGGCTCCAAATTGGCTTAGCTCTGGCCGTTGTGGCCAATTGGGGAGTGAACCAGTGGATGGAGGACCTCTCTCTCTTTGCCTCTCCTTCTCTCTCTGTAACTCTGACTTTACTGTAAATAAATAAATCTTTAAAAAAAACTGAATCAAATCAATTTTGTAAGCAAAATCAGATACTTTCCCAGCAATTGTGACTATACTCCCCAAAAGTGTGAAGCAAGATTTTTAATTAGGGTTTCTTCTTTTCTCAGCATTATCTACTAAATTAACCACACAGTAAATCATTGTGGGTTTTTCTGATCTTTGACCACCACTTGTAATAACTAAGAGTTTAAATTTATCATCGAGCATGTCTTTTTCAACACATGCACTGATATTACCAGTTCAGGGAACATGGGGGCCACCTTTAGAGGGGTTAAATAAAGTTTAATATTATAATTATATAGATCTCCTTAATATCTTCACAACTTCCAAGGCACATAAGTAATATTGTGGGTCATTTATAGGAGGTGTTTGATTGAGTTTATTTTTCTTTGTGTAATAACATGTAATTACTGTGTGGACATTAGAAACACAATTCTCAGAGCATGCAGCTTTAAAGTTTTTGGCATGACAGGGTGAATAACTGTGGACCAGGGTGCTGGTTCTGTCCTGGTGGCTCCTCTTCCAGTCCAGCTCTCTGCTGTGGCCCAGGAAGGCAGCAGAGGATGGCCTAAGTGCTTGGGCCCTGTACTGGCATGGGAGACCAGGAGGAAGAACCTGGCTCCTGGCTTTGGATCAGCACAGTGCTCTGGCTGTAGTGGCCATTTGGTGAATTAACCAAAGGTAGGAAACCTTTCTCTCTCTCTCTCTCTCTCTCTCACTGTCTAACTCTGCCTGTCAAAAAAAACTATGTGGACCTTCATTCTAGAAATGATAGAAATTATTTTAAAAAGACTTATTCATTTATGTATTTGAAAGGCAAAGTGACAACGAGAGAAGGAAATATAGAAAGATCCTCCATCCTGCACTTCACTTGCCCAATGTCCTTGGCTTGGGTGGGTCAAAGCCAGAAGCCCAGAATTCCATTTGGGTCTCCCATGCAGGTGGCAAGGGCCATGCACTTGGGGACATCCTTTGCTGCCATCCCAAGTGTATTATCAGGAAACTGCATCAGAAGCATAATGACTGGGCCTGGAACCAGCACTGTGAAACAGGATGCAAGCCTTGGAAATGGTGGTTCAACCTACTGTGTCACAGTGCTAACCCTGGTCAAAATTATGGTAAAAAAAAAGTAAAGTCTCTAGACATGGTCCTAAAGTTGCAGCAAATTAAGAAATATTTACTGAAGAAAATTTAGTGTTTGTTGAAAGCAGGGAGATTCAGTGCCATTTGAATGCAGAGCTGTTTCCTCTCTCCCCTCTCAGAAAACTCCACTCCATACCTGTGGAATGAGAACACTGGGCTCCCTCTCCTGCTAGCTGACAGCTGGGTTCTGTTTCCAGAACTGTGCTCTGAGTGGGGACAGCTGAAAGGCTGGAAGCTCAAAACCGAGCTTCCTGCATTTACAGTATTGTCATTCAAGGGCAATGGCAGGATTAGAGAAGAATCAGGATTTTAAGCAGGGTAAATCATGTGTTGGGCACAGAGAAGGAAGCCCACATCAATCCTGATCTTCCCCATTTGGAGAGGAGCAGCAGTAGCAGTGGGAACCCCATGCAACCCTGTGCTGACCTTGTTTTGTCTATAGCAGCATGCAGATCCAGCTCTCAGATTTGTGAAGATGTGTCAGATGGAGAGATGGATAAAGGAACAGATGGATTTTCAGGAGTTCCTAGCTGAGTAATTATCAGAGTTGGAATTTTGTATTTCCACACTGAGTTTGAAATGCACCTGACTTGAGACCCGCTATTTTATTCCAATATGTGCACTAGTAGAGTTTTCCCAAGTGTGTAATATGATCCATTGATGCATCGCTGATGATTTCACTACATGAGAGCAAGCATCTTTATAAAGCGTTAGACATGAGTAGCACTAAGAACCTTATTTATTTGTTTCAGTGTCTTAAAGTAGAATAGAGTCATTGTTCCTATCCTCGTGCTTTAAGCAAGCATCCATATGAAGTAACAGGGGTTCTATAACTACAATATAACTACCAGAACTTAAAATAAAAGTAGTGACAATTATCATCAAGTCTTGTGCTCACATTTGATTTTCTCCATTCCTCATACGTTTCTTTGAAACATGAGTTTGCTAAGCTAAGATTCATCAGAATTTGACTTGGATAGCACAGGGTTGCAGGTGAATTCTGATACATCATGTATGCTGTCCAGACAGCAGGACTGAGTACCTAGGAAATAGATGAATCATTCTTATTTCCTGATAGGAGGAGTGCTGAGGCTGTGGGAAATGTGTTTTCCCATGCCATGGCGTCACTGGCACAAAACCATGTGAGAAGATTTTTCAGGGTCATTCAGAGCATTGGCCATTCTGCTCTCTCTTTTCCAAGAAATTTCAGGCTTTGTGGCCCCCAATGCTGCTTGATGGATTAAATGGATTCTGTATCCCTGAAGGTTGATCCCAGGAGAAAAGGTGATTGTAGAGGCCACAGGGATGCCCTGGGAAGTGGGACATACATTCTCCACTTGTGTGGAGCAGAAACATCCATGATACCCAGGCGGCTGAGCCCTGATATTGAGGTGTTAGCCATAAGCCTCAGTCTGTGTGGGAGACACAGTGGCACTGGATCCTCTGAATGGGAATCAGGAAAGGGGTTCTGTGGGCTGTGCTTCAAGAGATTCCCATGTCAGTAGCTGAGATTGTGGTATAGCAGTTAAGCTAAATGACTCTGTGTGCTTACAGATGTTCAGAAGCTGATTACAGAAGCTCCATGAATGTGGTCAATGCAAGATTGCAGTGGGGCACGGGGACTGTGCAGACCACATGAGCAGGAAAGTGTGCAGTATGAGTGGTTCAAGCTCAGCCACTGAAGGATCCTGTTACTGACCTGTATAACATTGGTTTATCCATCTGAAGCATGAGGGCATTCCACATACCAGAAAAATATCTCCCAAATCCTGATCTAAATCACTGTGAAGTGTGTGCAAGATCTATTACTATGGGGCAGTTTGGTTTGTGGAGTCTTTGTGGTGTCTCACCAACAAGTAAAAGGTCTGTTCCATTTCTGTGATGTGTGGCCTGCCCAGTACCTTCCTTGAGTTCATAGAAGTCTATACACAGTGTGGTTTTCATGAGCAGTGGGTTTATGGTGGAAATCAGGGTTCTGGATGAAGACCCCATTTCCTCTCTAACAAAGTGGTTCATGCTGAATGAAGGAGTGGACTCCATCAGTTGGAATCCACATGAAAGGACACCCCTCTGGTGCACACCCTCTCCCTAGAGCTTCATGGACTAGGCAAGGGAATCCTAGAATGGCTAAGGCCCAAGCAGTTGTTGATCCTTCTGCCCAGAGTGAGCAAGATTTTAGCGATGCTCTCTTATGTTAACTGTAAGCAAAAACTGGGTGATGTTTCAAATTTCACATGAACTTTGAGAAGGATGACATAGGTGACTTGAGAAACATACTCCCGAAATGTCCATAACTACCAGACTGAAATAAAGAGGCATATACTACATCTGGGTTTTCCCTTTGGGATGGCAAGAACCCAAGTTCTTATCCTCCCAGGCACATTAGCAGGAAGTTGTATTGCAGGTATAGAATAGCCAGGACACAAACCAAGATCTTTGATCTGGGATGCGATTCGTCCCAAGAAGCAGCTTAATCTGCTGCACCACAATACCCATCCCTCCTTTGGTTATTTTCTGTAGTTCTTGCTTGCACCCACATCTCCCATCAAGCACGTCCCAGGTTTCATCACAAGTTGACTATCTGATAAGGCAAATTCCAGCAGGTACCTACTTTTCAAAGTATGTTAGTATTGTAGTCACTGATGTCCCATGGAATAAAGGAAGTGAAATGGCAAAGGCAAGGATTATTGTGTTGAAGGAGTCTGTGAAGGCTTGGGTCCTGGAAGGTGTGTCATTTGGACCAAGTACCAGAAAAATGCACTGCAATGATGTACTACAGTGTGTCCATTTTTTCTATATAGTTGTGGGGAGAAAAATCTAAATGACAAGGTGCATAAATTCTATGGATTTGGCTTTGTAGGGATACAACCACAAGAGGTGTTCTATAAACAGTAACATGGAGCCCTGCATTGTGCATCTGTATCAATTAGAAATGCTTAACACCTACCAAGCATTTTTTAATGTAGGTTTTAGTGACAGCATTATATTTCTTTCCATGGTGTACTGAAAATGATTTGAACAATAATCTTTAAAAATACAAATTAGTTCTCTTCAACTCATTGCTTTTATTTCTCAGCTCATTCTGTATTCCTTGTTCAACACAGTATGATCTTTCTTAGTGCAGTAGAATGTAAGAGCAAGCCAGATCAGCTCGCTCACAACTCCCTCCATTCACCTTCCTTTACAGATGCGGTTCTAGAGACCTCTACATGTCTCTGAGATAATGAAGACATCGCCAGTAAGTTCTTTATTAACTTATTCCTCCATTGTTTTATGTTGTATTTTAGGAGCTTTAAGAGGTTGTGATGATTAAAATGGAAATGTAAAAGTAATTAAAACTCACTGTTACAGAATATACATAAACAAGATAAAGTTATGTTTACAACACACTAGAACCATGTATTCTAATTGCAAATTGCCCTCTGGTTTTTCTGATTACATAACAAAAAGACTATTCATTACATAATTCAAGCTGAAACTTAGAGCACTCTTGTGGGATGGAAAACCTGATATAGTCTTTTTTGGTCCTGTAGGTGATATAGTGGACAGTGGTTTTCTTAAAGAACTCTCTTATACATTTCTTTCAGCCATGTTGGAGCTAGTGTAAATTTATATATTCGGGCCAATCAGTCTATTCTTCATTTGGAGTTTAACCTACTCAAAATTGTCAAAATTCATTTCTTCAAGTACTTACCAAGAATATACGGTCAAAGCCTATATATATATTTGAGAGGTTGACAGAGAGAGGGGGAGATTAAGACAGAAAAAGAGAGACAGAACTCAATTGACTCAGTTCTGAAATACCCAGTGCAGCCAGGACTGGCCTAAGGCTACAGCTGAGAGGCAGGAATGTAGTCCTTACCCACATTGTCCAGTTACTTGAGTTATCACTACTGCCTCACAGCATCTGCATTAGCAGGCTGCTGGAATCAGGAATCAGGGTTGGGAATCAAACCACGGCACTCTGAATTTGGATTAGGGTTTCTCAGCTGACATCCTAGACACTAGTCTAAATGCCTACCCTCTTCTTTAATTTTTTCTCTGCAATATTTGAAACCAATGTAAGTGATCTGCTCCTGAAATTTTTGTTTCATTTTTCTTTCTAACATGACCTCACTGGTGATTTCTCATCTTTCTCTTTGAACTCTTCTATTTTCTTCTCCTTAACAACACTCATCCAGGAATCCATGTGGTCTCCCAGTCAACGCTCACTGCATGTCCCATCACTAATATGCCCCAGATGTCACTGTTATGGGATCATTTGTTCAACATACTTTCAAATTTACCTTGTGAGTTCTTCTCTCACTCATAGATTATTTGGAATTACATTTCTTCATGTTTAAATATTGGAGATTCTTCTGGTTTTCATTTTTCTTATTGACTTCTACCTTGAAAGTATGATCAGACAGAATGTTTTATTATTTTAGTCATTAATTATGACTCATCATATGTTTTGTTTGGTGGTTATTTTTCACAGAGTGGCCTATGGATATTAATTAGGTCAATATGCTGTCATTCACATGTATAGTTGACTGGTTTTATGTTTTACTTCTAGAAGAGATATATTAATTGTCTAATATTACTTGTGTTTTTTTTAATTTCTTGTTAAAATGTGTGAATTTTGTTTTCTGCCTTTTGAGGCTTTGTTTATTGTACATTAACATTTATAATTGTTATATCATCCTAATATATAATCCATTTATTATGAGGTAAAGCCTTTCTATATCTGTGGTAATATATTTTTTGTTGAAGATATTTTGTTTGCTGCTAACTAAGTTGTCAACTTGAGCTTTTTCTTTTTAGAGACATTTTATTTATGTGAAAGCAGAATTGCAGAGAGATGTAGAGCAAGACAGAGGTCATCTATCTGCTGGTTCACTTCTCAAATGACCACAATGTTCAGAGCTGAGCTAATCTGAAGCCGGGAGCCAGGAGCTTCTTCTGGTCTCCCATGTGGGTGTGTGGGCCCAAGGACTTGGGCCATCTTCTGCTTTCTCAGGCCATAGTAGAGAGCTGGAATGGAAGTCAAACAACAGGACTCTAATGGTGCCCATATGGTATGCCAGCACTGCAGGCTAGGGCTTTAACCCACTGTGCCACAGTGCTGGCTCGAGCTTTATTTTATTTTATTTATTTATTTGAAAGGCAGAGTTACAGGTAGGTAGAAAGAGAGTGAAAGAGGTCTTCCATTTGTTAGTTCACACCCCAGATGGCCACAATGTCGAGCTGCTCTGATCTGGAGCTAGGAGACATAAACTCCTTCTAGGTCTCCCACATGGGTACAGGGGCCCAAGGGCTAGGGCCAGCTTGTACTAATTTCCCAGGCCATAGCAGGGAGCCGGATCAGAAGTGGAGCAGCTGAGACTTGAACCAACGCCTACATGGAATGCTGGCACTGCAGCTTCTACCTGCTGCACCACAGCGCTGGCCCCAAGAGCATTTGATAATTAGTTCTTAAGTCAACAACAGGAGTCACTGTGTACTTACTCCTCATGTAAGATCTCTGTACTTAATGTGTTGTTCAATGTGAATTCATGCTATAACTAGTACTGAAACAGTATTTTACACTTTATGTTCTGTGTGGGTGCAAACTGATGAAATCTTGACTTAATATATACTAAATTGATCTTCTCTATATAAAGATAATTGAAAATGAATCTTGATGTGCATGGAATGGGAGAGGGGGCAGAGATGGGGGGTTGTGGGTGGGAGGAAAGTTGGGGGTGGGGAAGCCATTGTAATCCATAAACTGTACTTTGGAAATGTATATTAATTAAATAAAAGTTTAAAAAAAAAGACCTCTGTCTCTGTCTCTTCCTCTCTCTGTAACTCTTTCAATAAAATAAATCTTTGACAAAAAAAAATAAACCTTATTTTATAGTAACAAAAGATTATGAGTTATAGAAACATTTCATCACTATTCCAAGGATGTATCATCCACTATATAATAAATTTCTCTTGCCCGCCTGTGCCAGAAAATTTTATAAGGATGTTAGGATGCTTGGAGAAAGATCAATTTCCTTGCTGTTAGGACCTACTAGACCCATTTTAAGAAGAGAGTGAAGAGCTAGCACTGTGGCATAGTGGGTAAATCACCAAATGCAGTGCTGGCATCCCATATGAGTGCTGGTTCGAGTCTCAGATGCTTCACTTCTGATCCAGGTCTCTGCTATAGCCTGGGAAAGCAGTGGAAGATGCCCCAAGTCCTTGGGCCCCTGCACCTGCAGAGGAGACCTGGAAGAACTCTGGGCTCCTGGCTTTGGACCAGCCCAGTTCCTGCCAATGTGGCCATTTGGAGAGTGAACCAGTGGATGGAAGACATCTCTCTCTCTCTCTGCGTCTGCCTCTCTGTCACTCTGCCTTTCAAATAAATCAATACAACTTCAAAAAGAATAGAAGAGAGTGAATGAACCATTAAATGGAGAGACCTTGGAGTCTTTCCACTGCAAGATTAGCTCTTCCAGGTTGTGTCATCTTGTGATTCAGTTTTCCCTCCATCAAATGGAGGAAGTGTGATTCTACCTGTCCTTATGTCACCTTGTGAAAGTGGTAATAGGGAACATTGGTGTACCAGATATTCTCAATAAGGGACTTCTCTAGTCCTCCAGTCCAGACTAAATTTATTTCTCCCATACTCCCATTGTATATTGACACAGAATGTTTTTACTATTCAAGTTATAGAGAAGGACTGAATTCACACTTCATGACAAATATTCTACACATGCTTTTTACTCAACTTAAACAGGAAGATATCTACTTTCAACACATAAAATATGCCATGCAGTAGGGTTGACATTAAATTCTTCACAGTGAGAAGAAGGGTAAGCATTAAGCTTGTGTGACTCTGGATCAACTTTCATTCTGGGCTTTGAATTCATTGTCTTTTCCAACAGAGTTCGGTTCCTTCATGACCTGTGTGCTCTCACATTTTCAGACATAGCAGTTGATCCTTCACAGTGGAATTTTTTCCATTAACCAACTGTGAAGATATCTTTCATTTGAAATGCCAAGGTTCTCTTGAATTCTTTGGAGTTGAGTCTATTGTCTGTATCTTCTATCATATGCATCTGTGCAATGCTGAAATTAAGGGTGCTTTGCTCCTCTCTGCTGTAATCTGGAGTATTCTTTTGCACTCTCACACAATATGAGTTGTGGCTACTTGGTGTTGTCAGGTAGAAAGTGGGGCATGAAGTCTTTTATCTTTTTCCTTGTGGGTATGTATTGTTGGCAGTACTAGATGGCCTTGAATTTCAGGAGGAGGAAAACAGATTCCAGGTTTGTAACTAATTGAGAATGTGTCCTGCTGCAGGTAGAAATAATAAAGTATTATTTTCTGGGTTATTATTTAATATATTCCTATTTTCCAAATAAATCTCTCATATTGAAAATTCATATGAAACATTAGGTGGGTAATCAACAGAAGGAGGAAAACCAAAAGTCCATATCTGCAGATGACATGATTAGACCCTCAGAAACAGCTCCACAGCCCATCAAAAACCTGTGACAATGGATGAACTATTGCAGGAGGAGGTAGGTCAGGTAGTCCATACCTAAGGTGGACTCGGGCCGCTCCACCCACGCTGACAGACCCCGGACTGGGATTTCATCCTACCCACCATTTTCACACCTGATCCTGCTTCCCAAACGAGAAGGAGTAGGCCTTCTTCCTGGCCGAGGCTGGCGGCCACCTCTCACAGATTCCGAGGCCTGAGGAACCCGTTGCAACTGTGTGCAGCCACAAGCCAGGGGCTCAGGGCTCTTCTCTGAGCTCACAGTAACTGTTGCCAAGCAACACCTAATACACAAGTGTGCAGGCTTGCCTTGTTCGTGAGCTCTGTGGGCTGCATATGCGCACGGAAGCCTGGTGGCCAGAAGTGCTCAGTGTGCATGTGCAGGGGGAATCGGAGCATTTGGGTTGCTTTCCAAGATCAGTGGGACTTGACAAAACATCGCCTTGGCGATGTTTTGGAAAAGCAGTCCCTGCAATCCGGCATGACTAAGCTAGCGCAGGGTGTCAGGCACTGAAGGCCTCATGCAGAGTCAACTCCCTGGAAACCCCTCTCCCAGAATCAACTGATCCCAAAGTGGATTCCCCCTCCAGATCCCCCGGGGTCCTAGTCGGTTTCCATGGGAATGCAAGAAAGGAAGCCATGATTTCACACACACACATAGTACACATACCACAGAGGGAGTCACACATTTCATTTCTAGAAACAGTTTCTACTGCTGATACACTACTAAACCAAACTTTTGTTCCTGTCTACCTTTCATTTCACATTGGGAGAATGATTGTTCAAACTCTAACCAGTGATAGTCAGTTCCTCAGAGTCCTGGGTTGATAACATTCTCCTCCTCTTCTCCTAACCCTCATCTGGATGTCATGTCTATAAAATGTTGCTACTGATCCATTCGTGATAACATTGATTCCTGTGAATGTGAAATCAATGCACACACCTATCCTCTATTCATGAATATTCCAATACAGAAAAGCAGTCCCAAGAAAGACTTCCAGAAGTATAAAGCAGTTAAAGAAGCAGAAGTTGCAGCAGGCGTGAAGGTGCAGCAGGTGAAGCTGCCAAGAGAGACAATGGCATCCATATGCAAGTTCCATTGGGAGTCCTGGAGACTCTGTGTCTAATCCAACTTCTTGATAATGCACATGAGAATGAGGTGGATCCTTATCCTAGTCCATGAGTCCCTGCCACTGCCACCCTAGTCAGAGACCTGGATAGAGCTCCAGGATCCTGGATCCTGCCTGGCCCAGCCCAAGTTCTTGAAGGAATCTGAGAGAGGGAACCTCAGATGTGAGATCTCTCATTCACTCCTCCATTGAAGCAAATACATGTCTGAGAAAATGAGAAAAATGTTACAAAGAATAATTTCTAAGAATAATATCAAAAAGCAATGAACATCCTATTGGGATCTGCCCACTCTAGTTTTTTGATCCTTTAAGCATAGAGAAAAAATGTATAGATATCTAATGAATTGCACCCAGATTATCTTTGCAGGTTTAATCAACTGAAGTCAATTTATCATTCTTTCCTTTTCTCACAGACAATTTTCATGAACGTCCACATTTTCCCAATGACTGCTTTGGCCACTCGTTCCCATAATAGGGCAATAATATGACTTCAGGAAGCATTGTTTTGATTCACTCGTTTACCCACTCACTCAGGAAAGCAACACTTCCCGGGACTATCAAGTCACAGTCACAATCCTGAGAGAAGCCAAAAGGATGAAAGCTTGATTTTACCCTATATTCATGTAGAGGAACAGATGGAGGAAAAGTAGAAGAGCAAAGTCATCTGTCAGTACCCCTCAGACCTGGAACCAGACAAAGATATCAACTCCCACCACTCTTATTTCATGAAGTATTGGAAGCCTCATCAAGAGCAGTCAGAAAAAGAGAAAGCCAGCAGGAGTCAGACATAGGGCTGTCACTCAGAGGGGAGCAGGACAAAGAAGGGCTGTCACTCTCCAGGATCAGGAAAAAGTAGGGTGGTCACTCCCAGAGGGGTGGAACAAAGCAGTACTGTCAATCCCAGGTGTTGGGAAAAAGCAGGGCTGCCAAGCCCAGAGGGGTGGGACAAAGCAAGACTGCCACAGCCATAGGGCCAGGACAAAGCAGGGCTGTCACTCTGAGAGGGGCTGGACAAAGCAGGGCTGTCACTACCGGGGGTGGGACAAAGCAGTGCTGACACTTCCAGAGGGGTGGAATGAAGCAGTCCTGTAAATGCCAGGCATGGGGAAAAGCGGGGCTGCCAAGCCCAGGGGGTGGTACAAAGTAGGGCTGCAAGAGTCCAGAGGGGCAGGACAAAGCAAGACTGCCACAGCCATAGGGCCCAGACAAAGCAGGGCTGTCACTCCCAGGTGGCAGGACAAAGCAGGGTTGTAACTCCCAGTGGGCGGTACAAAGCTGGGCTGTCACTCCTAGAGGGCCGGGACAAAGTAGGGCTCTCACTCCCAAAGGGGCGGGAAAAAGCAGCAATGTCATTCCCAGGGGTCAGGACAAAGCAGGGCTGTCACACCAAGAGGGGCATAACAAAGTATTACTGTCAATCCCAGGGGGTGGTACAAAGCAGGGCTGTCACTCTCAGGGAGCAGGACAAGGCAGGGCTGTCAGTCCCAGGGGGCAGGGCAAAGCAGGGTTGTCACACCAAGAGGGGCGGGACAAAGCAGGGCTATCACACCAAGAGGGGCAGGACAAAGCAAGGCTGTCACTCCCTGAGGGGTTGGACAAAGCAGGGCTGCCAATATCAGGAAGCAGGACAAAGCAGGGCTGTCATTCCCAGGGGTCAGTACAAAGCAGGGATGTCACTCCCACAGGGGTGGGATAAAGCAAGGCTGTCACTTCCAGGGGGCGGGGAAAAGCAAGCCTGTTACTTCTGGAGGGCAGGACAAAGCAGGCTGCCACGCCCAGAGGGGCAGGACAAAGCAAGTCTGCCACAGCCATAGGACCAGGACAAAGCAGGGCTGTCAGTCCCAGGGGGTGGTACAAAGCAGGGATGCCACACCCAGAGGGGTTGGACAAAGCAAGACTGCCACAGCCAGAGGGCCTGGACAAACCAGGTCTGTCACTCTGACAGGGGCTGGACAAAGCAAGGCTGTCAGTCCCTGGTATGTGTAACTGCTCCAGTCTGTAAAGATGGAAGAATTTAACAGCCAGATTTATCTAAATCTTAGGGGAGTATAGTTAACGTTAAAAAAGGAAGAAGAAGAAAAAGCAGAGCCAGGGCCATGGCATAGTAAGCTAATCTTCTACCTGCAGCACCAGCATCCGCATCCCAATATGTGTGCAGTTCATATCCCAGCTGCTGCACTTCTAATCCAGTCTCTGTTATGGCATGTGTAAGCAGTGGAAGATGGTCCAAGTGCTTGGACCTCTGCACCCATATGAAGACCAAGAAGAAGCTCCTGGATCCTGCCTTTGGATCAGCTATGCTCCAGACATTGTGGCCACTGGGCAATGAACAAGGAGACAGAAGACATTTCTCTCTGTCTCTCCCTCTGTCTGTAAGTCTGCCTCTCAAGTAAATAAATAAAATCTTAAGTAAGATTTGTTACTCTCCTCCTATTGAATCCACTCTCACCTGTTCTAACACTGGATAGCAATCTTTAGTAATATTCATGAAGCACCTGACTCTCCCGTGTCTTTGGTCCCCTCTTCTTAACCATAGTACTCATTACTGAAGCTCAGGGCCCTAATATCAGTACCTGATATATTATTACAGCTCTGAGTCACCCAAATCATTCAAAACAACATGCAACACTGACCTTCATCTGTAGATGGAGCTCTGAAGGTCAAAAGAGAGAAGGGAGAAAAACCTGTGGACACATTTTGGGTGGCAATGGTTCACATTAAAGCTCAGGGGAAATGTCTAAGACTCTCCTCAGCCTATTACCAATCACTCACCACTGGCTTTCCTATCTTGATCTGATAACCTCTTCACAGCTGTGGGCAGCCACAGGCAGTCACTCCCTTTGTTTACACTTAAACATATGGATGGAGACTTCCTGGCACAGACAATTAGACTAAGGAGATTCTGGGAAGAGGCAGGAAGAACCTTATCTCATTGCTAAGCCTCTTACAAGTGATGATATAGATAATCAGTCACACCTGAAACCTGCATTTATCACCTAAGTGTAATCAATAATTAAGAACCTTATCTGGAACTCTTTGTAACCTTAAAAGCCTTTTTGATATGTAAATCTTTTGTGCTCCTTCTTGTAAACAACTGGTCATGTTTAAATACTACTGGATTTGTTGAATAAACAAACAAACAAAAAAAGCCTTGTTCAGGACTTGTCTTGGCTCCATTCTTTGTGTCCTTGTCCTTGCATTCCCACTCTCTGTTTCAGGAAACCCGGTTCTTTGTGCTGCAGGCCTGCACGCACAGCGTCTTCCCTTCTCCAAATGTGAAAGCAATGTCCACCAGAGCAGAGTTTGCTCAGGACATTCTGGCAATTTCTCAACCCCCTATACTATAAGATAGCACTTTGGGAGACCGAACAAGGCCTAAAGATGTCAAGTAAACACAGTCTTAGGACTTTGCTTTTGCCAGCTCCAGACACACACTCCCATAGAGGCCCTGAATGACTGTAGGACTTTTTAAATGCAGCAAGAAAAAGAAAACACAAATGCGGTAGTAATAGGAACATTGATAAAAGTCTAGAAAAGTTTTCTGAACGTGTGAAAAAAGTTATTTTCTCTTTACATTTTTGTTTGAAATTTGCATGATGTCTAATCCTCAGAGGCCTAACCAAAGTTTTAGTTATAAATAATGCAAGTTTCCTAAAATAGAAACAAATAAAGGTAAGGCAGAAAGTTTGCCTTTCCTCCTTTTAAATCCAGCTCCTAAATTTCTCACTACTTTAGTCTTTAAATAAAAACCTCACTGCTCGGAACAGAAGTGGCCTCATTCCAACAAACACAAAGGCTTGTCTCTGAATGGCTGCCAGCTGGCACCTGGCTACTCCCATCCAAGGTAGAAGAGATAACACCCAGTGAAGTCCACAGAATGTTTCAAAGGCAAACAGCCCACTACCACATGCATGGAATGGACAATGCCAAGTGTCACTTTTTTTTTCCAGCTTTCTTCTTTCTCATTGAATTAGCCACACTCACCTACATCTTGATAAAGCTATGTGCTAATGTAGGTCTTCAAAGTACCTGAATTTCTAGTGAGAGCTCATGGTGATTCAGTAGTGGTAAGGCTGAAAGCTATGTTAAATTGTTTCTGGGTCCTACAGAAGCACAGCACTTGTTTATCCCACTGTGTTATAGCTCTCTAAAAATACAGCCAAAATCCCTTTGCCTGAGTAGGCAAAGGTTGCCTTGTGTTTCACTCTTGAATCCCTAGGAGAGACAAAAGGGCCACATCCCTTTGGAAAACAGAAAGCGAATTAACTCTCAACATCACCCTCTTTTGAAGGTTAGCTGAGATGGGAGACACTAATATTCTCAGATTTCTCATTCAAGGTGTGATGCAAAGTCCCTTAGTGCCTCAAACTCTTCCCTACTCTCATCAGCTTAGGTCATATATAAGGCCTTTTGAAAGACTTAACCTTAGGCTAGTGCTATGGCATAGCAAGTAAAGCTATTGCCAGCAGCTCTGGCAACCCTATGGGCTCTGGTGGGAGTCCCAGATGCTCAATTTATGATCCAGTCCCTGCTGATATGCCTGGGAAAACAGTGGAGGGTGATCCAAGTTCTTGAATCTCTGAATCCAAGTGGGAGATCCAGAAGAAACCCCTGGCTTTGGATGAGCCCACCTCTGGCCATTGCAGCCATTTGGGGAGTAAACCCGTGGATGGAAGTGGATGGAAGTTCTCTCTCTCTCTCTCTCTCTCTCTCTCTGCCTTTCAAATAAAATAAATAAATCTTTTAATTTTTGACAGGCTGAGTGGACAGTGAGAGGGAGAGACCGAGTAAAAGGTCTTTCTTTTGCCGTTGGTTCACGCTCCAATGGCCGCCACGGCCGGCGCGCTGTGGCCAGTGCACCACACTGATCCGATGGTAGGAGCAAGGTACTTATCCTGGTCTCCCATGGGGTGCAGGGCCCAAGTACTTGGGCCATCCACCACTACACTCCCTGGACACAGCAGAGAGCAGACCTGGAAGAGGGGCAACCGGGACAGAATCCGGCGCCCCGACCAGGACTAGAACCCGGTGTGCTGTCACCCCAAGGCGGAGGATTATCCTAGTGAGCCACAGTGCCAGCCAAATAAATAAATCTTTTTAAAGGAAAACCTTTTGGAATCTGTAGACAGTATATATATAGTATATACAATCAACTAGACTGACAAATCCAAACAAAAATTAACCATCGTCATTAAGAAATGCTTCCAGGTTTGAATGCTGACTTTGTCATGCTTAGCAATAGCATCTTGGGTAATCTCTGTTCCTCTTCATCTGGAAAATGATAACAATAGTTATATCTAGTGCTTAAGCAAAAATGAAATGGGACAACACATTTAGAATGCTAATAGTCATGTCTGGCATATAATGACTCATTAAATACTGGTTAACCACTATTACTATTATGTCCTAACAGACTATTTCCAATGGGCTACCCTTGAGTTCCCATACTCTGAATTTATAAGCTCAATCAACACATCATGTAGCTGCAGAGGGATCAATGTCTCCCATATTCCTCCCTAGAGTGCTCTAGACTACATATAGGGCAAACTATATCCAAGGAGACTCTTAAGAATACACAAGATGAATGGAATTAAAGGGCCAGTGCAGTGGTGCAGTGGGTTAATCCTCCACTTGCAGTGCCCGCATCCCATATGGGTGCCAGTTTTAGTCCTGGCTGCTCCTCTTTGAATCTAGTTCTCTGCTGTGGCCTGGGAAAGCAATAGAAGATGGCCCAAGTGCTTGGGTCCCTGCACCCATATGGGAGACCAGGAAGAAACACCTGGTTCCTGGCTTCAGATTGGTGCAGCTCTGGCTGTTCTAGCCATTTGGGGAGTGAACCAATGGAGGGAAGGACTTTCTCTTGGTCTCTACCTCTCAATGTCTGTAAATAAATAAAATCTTTTTTAAAAAAAGAAAATGGAATTAAAAGGTAAGTTAATTTTATTACAATTAAAAATTGATACCTAGTTTTTCTCTGACACACATTTTTAATGAAATTTTTGAAGACTCCTCATGTACCCTCGTCTCTATTATGGGCAACATATTAATTTTCAGAGTCCTTTTGCTTGCACATTATATTTTCTCACTTGATTTAACTCACATATAAAAGCTTTAGGAAATCATGGGAGTAGTCATTAATAGGTCAGGCCTCCCAATATCAGTAGTCACTGGGTTCCACACTCCCCTTCCTTCTCACAGCTAAGTTCAGCTAAGTCAAAGAAAAAAGGGTAGTTCTTTGTATTTTATTCCTGAAAACATCAATCTTAAGACATTTTAAGTCCTCTTTTAAAGCTTCAAGTTGGAGAGAGAACATTTATCCAAGGTCCATGATCTAGGTAGCTGATTACTTTTAGCATCTTTGAGCAAGAATTGTTAATGAGCTTTTAATCTGAAGGGCTTAAATCACCAAAGTGTTCCAAGTTTCAGGGAAGCACCACAGAATTCAAAGGAAATCTCATCAATCGCTTTCTATCAGTTCACTTCCTGACACTCACCTTCCAATAAAAGCAGCCAAAAGACTTTCTAAGATCACAGGTACACTTTAGTGGAGCCACATTCCAAGTCCTTGTTTATAAATTGGTTTTTAAATGGTCAGGGATTGAGGTAATATACTTCATCTCCATTACACAGGTCCACAAAATAATATAAACTTTGTGCCAAGAAAGAGGAGACAGAGCATGAAGCCACAGGCAGTCCAGGTTTTATTCAGAAGGTTTATTCACTCCAAGGTGAATGCATGGCAGAGAGTTCCCAGCAAACACACAGCAAAGAGAGAACCCCCTGTCTTACAGACTAGTGCTTTATATAGTACAAAGTAGTGCGAAGGAGCTTGGAGGTCTGAGCTAAAGCAGAGCTGCTGAGATAGAGAAGTGCTTGGGCTAGATTTAAAGGTCCTTTGAGGTCACAGTGTGAGCTGGGAGGGGTTTGGAATGAGGCTGGATTCTGAGGCTGAGCTGCTGAGATAGAGGGAGACAGCTTGGGAAGAGTGAAGGAGATCTCAGGCTGATAGCAGGAGCATTCATATATTGTTGTGTCCAAAAGTTGAGGCAGGGCAAGGATGGTCAAGGCGGGGGTGGGGGGAAGAGGCTGTATTAGCAAGACAGAGAAACAGGAGTCTGCTTGTTGTGTAGGTGAGAGGTCAACATGGATGTAAGATTTTTTCTTCCTCCATCACTGTGTATGATAAATCCAGAATAAAGGATACTTTGATGGAAAATTTCTGATATAAATTCTATCATAAAAATGTAGCCAATCACAATCTTTTGCAGTTAAGATAGATTTCTGTGGGTGATCCCATGGGACTGCCTGCCCTGCCCCATGCAGAAAGTTGAGAGGGCATGGTGCACCATGCTTGCTGGGAGGGACCCCACAGCCTGGCTGCTGGCAAGTTGTGGGAGTTCCAGGCCCATTTCCTCTATTCCCCACTTCCTGTTGGAAGCCTTGTGGCTGTGCTTTTGTGGTTCATAAACAGAGAGCTGATAAGCAACAGCCAGATGTGGGCTGGTTGCACAAAGGAGCCCAGGAGCCTATGTGTCCTATGTGACCTATAAGTCGATTAGTTAGAAGCCTTTTGGCATGCTGCCCCTTCTGCCCTATAGAATTACTGTTACCACCCCAGGCTTTTTTCTTCCCCTCTTACCCTATACAAATCTGTGCCTGATTGCTAATAAACAGACATGCTCATCAGGTCTGTCTCCGGTGCTTCTTGTTGAGTGATGCTTTCACTCTTCCAGCCTAACAAATGAGAGTCTCACACAAAGAGACCACAGATGTCAGCCTTTCGATAATGGGATTCACGTTTGGCTGCCTTTCAGCTGGGAATCTGAGGAAATGTCTAGCAAGGGTAAATGCCATAGGAGTTGTCAGAGACCTAGTAGAGAAAATGATGTGCACCACCAATGGCAAAATCCAGCTCTAATGACAGAACTCCAAACCCCCAATATGGAGCCACACATTTAGCATCTTTCAAGTCAGCAAAGAGTACTTATATTTTGCAAGAACTCTCAGTCAAGTCTCAAGCTATATGCATGTCTATATTTGTTTTAAGAAAATATTATTTGTTGGGTCATTTTAGGAAAGACCAGCAGAATATTAGCCACATTGGGCCCTTTATTCACAAGTTCCTACACCATTACAAGCACCAATTCAGATTTAAGAGGAGGGCAATTGCTAACCTTGAATGTGCATCTTGGGGAAGGGGCTAAGGGGATGTAGTATTTCCTATCTCTTTGCTTATTTTCTAGCTTGCAAACCTCCCTTGCACTTCTCTAGTAGCCACAGGTAAGAAATCAGCCTGCTTCACTTGCTCACAGTCCTTCTTGCAAATCCCATGGCCCACTCTCCCTCTGTCAGACCCTCATTCATATCAGGCATGTAGGTGAACGCAGGGGAGAGCACCCAATGTTGCATATATGGTTGTCATTATGACCCACAACCTGCATACATTAACCAGAATTTCATCTGGTGGTCTCTCAGCATCACCCACCCAGGTTGTTGCACTCGACTCAGGCTCATGTAAGTTCAGAGGAACATTAGGGGAAGGACATGTAGTTAGGAGACCACCCTGCCTTGCAGGGCTAACCCTGCCACATCATCCCCTGAAAATATTGTTGCTATGGCAACTTTCCAACCTTGAGGCCAGTGCTGCATACTTCCTCTGACTGTAGGTCTACACACATCCCTTGGCCTCATCAGGCACTCCAGGAGCAGACTCGCTCCATGCATACTGCAGTGCTGGTTAGGCCGAGACAGGATTAGTTCAAACCACTGCCACCAGTCATCCCTGATGTGTCAACAGCTGCAGGCAGTACCACAAAGCCACAACTCACAAAACGTCTTCAGGACTTCTGTGATCATCCTACTCTGTGGGCAGATTGTGATGCAGCAAGCCTCTGAGTCTTTTGCTGTATCCTTTGACCAATGGGCTCTAGTGGGGCAGGGCTTTTCCTCCCCAAATGCTTTCTACACTGTCAAGATAGTGCCTGTCCAATTCTGGTCTTCAGGGATTTGTCATTGTTCCAGGAGCATGTACTCAGGAGGTGGGTGGCTGGGCACTTCTGAAGTGTGCATAGGATTTTCTTTGTTTTCTTTTTCCCTCCCTCCCTTCCCGCCTCCCTCCCTTCCTTCCTTCCTTCCTTCCTTCCTTCCTTCCTTCCTTCCTTCCTTCCTTCCTTCCTTTCTTCTTTCTCCTCTTTCTTTCTTTCTTTCTTCCTTTCTTCTTTCTTTCTTTCTTTCTTTCTTTCTTTCTTTCTTTCCTTCCTTCCTTCCTTCCTTCCTTCCTTCCTTCTTTTTCTTTCTTTTTTGCTTTGTAAGGGAGGACTCTGTGGTTGAGCCTGACCAACGTCCCCTGCCTCAGTTTTCTCACCTTCAAGTATACCTATAAGCTGAGAATAGATGCATGAGTCTTCCATTTACATGATACCTCAAGATTTTGTTCATTCAGCCATTCATTATAATGTGCCCTGTGATGTGGGTCTTTGGGAGGACTGGTGGCATGAGAGGTTTATGCTAAGAAGACAAGGCCAGAAAAGCCTTCCTATGAAAGAGGGAATCTCAGGGTTAAAAAGATTCTGGCTTCAAATGTGGGGAGCTCCCATAGTCCTCTCAGCCAAAGCCAGAGGTGATTTTCTCTTTCTTGGTTATGCCTCTCTGCCAAGGCATGGGCACTAGGATAGATGTTGGGAGATCCCAGCCTTGTCCAGGTTGATGAGTGGTTTGACAGCCTCCCAGTCAAGATCCATGTTCTGATCCCAGCTTCAGTTACCAAGCTTCTACCTACCATCTGTCTATTTTCATTTCATACAATGCTGTCATTTCTAGGCTCTGCTACCTCTGAGATCTGACTCTTTTTTAAAAAAAGATTGATTTATTTATTTGAAATTCAGAATTACACAGAGATAGAAGGAGGGGCAGAGAGAGAAAGAGGTCTTCCATACCCTGTTTCACTCCCCCGTTGGCCACAAAGGCAGGAGCTGCCCTGCTCAGAAGCCAGGAGCCAGGAGATTCCTCCAGGTCTTCCCATGAGAGTGCAGGGGCCCAAGGACTTGTGCCATCTGCTTTCCCAGACCAAAGCAGAGAGCTGGACCAGGAGTGGAGCAGCTGGGAATTGAACTGGTGCCCATATGGGATGCTCACACTGCTGGGGGTGGCTTTGCCCTCCACACCACAATGCCAGCCCTGAAATCTGACCTTAACCTGATGGTTCCTGCCTGATAGGCATGGCATCCAAAAATGATGTAGGAGATTGTATTGTGCACCTACAACTTTTGTCACACTGTTTTTAATTATCTATGTCCTTGTCATCTGTCCACCAGGACTCAAATTGCCTTGAGAGTAATCATGATACTCACATTATTCATGTTGCATCAATTATACCCAGGAGAGTACCAGGCATAATACATACAAGTCATCCTGTCTCCATTCACCCTCTGCTCCTCATTCCCACAGTGCTAGGGGCTCTTGCTCTTCTCCTCCTCCTCCACCCCTCCCTCTGCACAGCTACCACCACCATGAGACCCACACACCATGCTCCTCTACTCCCTCTGACCCCATACTCTCTCCAGTTCCAGTGGATCCTAACAGAATGGCATATCAAGTGTGTGAGGTTTAGTTGTACTCATGAAACAAAGCTACAGTACTCCACTATCACTAAGTGAATTGTGGATGTTGGACTTGAAAGCTCTGATTTTTGTGCTCAGTTCTATGGTCCTAGAACAACTCAGAGCATGGCAGAAATTAAGGAGATGCCTGCCTGCATATTACATTCATTTAGGAGCCACAGAGCTCTACAGCATTGTTGTTGGAGCCCTTTCATCCTGGCCAGGGCACCGGATTCTGTCCCAGTTGCCCCTCTTCCAGGCCAGCTCTCAGTTGTGGCCCAGGAGTGCAGTGGAGGATGGCCCAAGTCCTTGGGCCCTGCAGCCACATGGGAGACCAGGAGAAGCACCTGGCTCCTGGCTTCGGATCAGTGCGATGCGCTGGCCACAGTGCACCAGCTGCAGTGGCCATTAGAGGGTGAACCAATGGTAAAGGAAGACCTTTCTCTCTGTCTCTCTCTATCTCACTGTCCACTGTGTCTGTTAAAAAAAAAAGTGGAGCATCCAGGTCTCAAACAGGTGCCTGTATGGGATGCCAGCACTTTAGGCCAGGGTGTTAACTTGCTGTGCCACAGTGCCAGCCCCTGAATTTAACTTTTTTATTTAGATTGTTCTTATAGACCCTGGTTATGTCTTCTAGTTTCTAAGTTACTGCATCACAAGAAGGACCATTGTATATTGTAGCAGTTAAAAATATTTGGCATGATGATCAACATAAGGCTTATAGATTGTAGCTACCCATGAGACTGTGTCATGGATTTAGGGGCAGTTTATAAGTCGGTTGGAGGTAGCCTTTTATTACTGATGAACATTAATGTACTGAGAACTCCTTGCCTATTAAATAATAAAATCTAAATGAAGACTTACACATGAGTTCCCTCTTGCCTTCATCTACCATTGAAATCCTGTTGTTTCTGCATTTTAGATCTCCCTGTAATCTGTTGCTTCTTCTTCATTCCCACTACCACCATACCTTGGTTTAGATCCTACTAAATTACCTTTGATATACTTTTTAATTGACCTCTCTGCTTTTTGTTTTTCTTACCTTTGTGTAAATCCTCTTAGTTCATCCAAACCTTTTTCTGATTGCTCAGGTTCTCTTACTCCAATAACTAGGGAAATCATGTGGCTGGTAGTTCTTTCAACACACCACACAAAAGAATGCTCAGTAAATGCTTACTAAATAATGAATGGAATGCCTTACAAAGCTAGGGTGAACATTTAACCTGCTTGGCCATGGATGGTTTCTGTTTATACATTTCAACCCTGTGTCATTATTAATATGTCTCTTTTATGATCAAATTTATCTCTGAGCAACAAATTATACAGTCATCTAATTGTGGCAGTTATCAAATAGATATCTATTTCATTGTCTCTTCAACTAGGTAGTTCTTGGGATCAGAAATTGTATTTGTTTAATTTTTATAGCCTCATTTATTCATTCAACTAAAAGAATGACTCTATCAAGATGCTGAGTTTTAATGTCAAAGCAAACATGTTTCTTGCCCTCCTGAATTTTCAATCTGGCAAGAAAAAGCAGTCTACACAAATAATATTGCCTGACATGATAAACATTAGTGTGAAATGAATGGATACATTTAAGCATTCCTAATCGAGCAATTCTAATCCCATGAATTATAATTGCCAGAAGTAATCACAAACAGCACTCCATGTCATCCTGCTTCCATTTACATTCCTACTTAAATCTTAAAAATCAGACACCACAGATATACCTAAGAATGCATAATATTTATATGCTATCTTGATGTAAAACATGAGAAAATTAACCATACAGCAATAGCAACTTGAATCTCCTTTCCTTTTTAGATAAGCTATAATCCTATGTGTTTCTCTACAGTGAAGATTAGCATTGTAGATACTCTTCCTCTCCTTCACTTTTTATTTTAGAGATGAGAAATCTGGGGTTTAGAAACTGAGCCCCAAATTAAAAGAAATATTTCCTTTTAAAGATTTATTTTTTTATTTGAAAGGCAGAGTTACAGAGAGGCAGAGGTAGAGAGAGAGAGAGAAGTCTTCCATCCACTGGTTCACTCCCCCAAATGGCTGCAATGGCCATAGTTAAGCTGATTCAAAGTCAGGAGCCAGGAAGCTCTGGGTCTCCAGTGTGGATGCAGAGTCCCAAGCATTTGGGCCATCTTCTACTGCTTTCCCAGGCTAGACCAGAAAGCTGGATTGGAAGTGGAGCAGCAGGGACTTGAACCTGCACCCATGTAGAATGTCAGTGTTGAAGGCAGAGGCTTAGCCCACTATGCCACAGTGCTGGTCCCAAAATATTTCTTTTTTTAAATTTTATTTAATAAATATAATTTTCCAAAGTACACTTTTTGGGTGTTAATAGTCCCCCCCAATAACTTTCCTCTCACCCGCAACCCTCCCATCTCCCACTCCCTCTCCCATTCCATTCGCATCAAAATTCATTTTCAATTATCTTTATATACAGAAGATTAACTTAGTATATATTAAGTAAAGATTTCAACAGTTTGCACCCACACCGAAACACAAAGTGAAAAATACTGTTTGAGTACTAGTTATAGCATTAATTCACCTTGTACAACACATTAAGGATAGAGATCCTACATGAGGAGTAAGTGCACAGCGACTCCTGTTGTTGACTTAACAAATTGACACTCTTGTTTATGGCATCAGTAATCACCCTAGGCGCTAGTCATGAGTTGCCAAGGCTATGGAAGCCTTTTGAGTTTGTTGACTTCAATCTTATTTAGACAAGGTCATAGTCAAAGTGGAAGTTCTCTCCTCCCTTCAGAGAAAAGTACCCTTCTTTGATGGCCCATTCTTTCCACTGGGATCTCACTCACAGAGATCTTTCATTTAGTTTTTTTTTTTTTTTTTTTTTTTGAGAGTGTCTTGACTTTCCATGCCTAAAATAATTTCATGGGCTCTTCAGCCAGATCCGAATGCCTATATTTAACTTTGGTTGGCCTTTAACCTAGACTTTTTAACCATATTTCCGTGGGCAAATTCAATTCTGAACTCTTTCCACCTCGGCTTTCTCTTTGTAAATTGATAATACTGTCTCCAGAATTGACGTAAGGTATAAATGATACAAAGTAAGGCATTTACTCTGTTAATCTGGCCCCTAGAAGATACTTGGCAATGTTAGTCCTGTATCCAGCTCTCCTGTTTTTTTTTTTTTTTTTTTTTTTTTGTACTTGGTGAATTAGAGGGTGGTGTGAAATGCTTTGAAAAGAACAACAAACATCAACAAGACACAAATAAAAATTGTATTCTGAAATCTATATGTTAAACTATGCTGTCTACACCTGTGCTAAGAGTTACATTGAAATCATTGTCATTTATTACTTGAGAGAAGCTGCCCAGGAATAAAGCAGCAGGGGGATTTTTCTGAGGGAAACAGCATGTGTGAGGGAACTGGCATTTGGGACTCAGCAGCAGTGGCTGTGAGTTCTTAAGATTTTGTTCAAGAAAGGAAGAACAGCACCTGACCCTTGAGATTTGGGGTGGGAAGGAAGGGAAGGAGGGATGTAAACAAAAGCAAACGCCCTCTGGTTCCCAGCCTGTCTCCACCCACCCCACACTGAAGCCCTAGGAGAGGGCCAGTAAGTCTATCTAGGAATGCCCTGGCCTGGACTCCATTTCCCAGAGTCACCCGGTGCTCTAACGTTTTCCTCTCTGAATGCCTGTGCGCGTGAATGTGGGAGAACGTGCGCATGCGCGTGCCTTTCCCTGTGGCTCAGGGTTGGGAACAGATGAAGTTCATTTACTGGTCAGAGTGTTCCCTGAGAGGCTGCTTTGCTCTTTCTCCCACATTCACTGGGGCGTCTTGCTCTGCAAGTGCAATTGCAGGCATTTGGGGAGCACACACCCCAGACCTACCACCCGCTGCTTCTGTGCTTCTGCATCTGCCACCCGTGGGTCCCAAATTCCAGTGACTTCTCCTGTCCCACACTCTCCACTTTGCTCTCCAGGTGTCCTGAAGAAAGGGGACGTGCTCCTAAGATTTTCCACGGCAAGTATGGAGAATAGGAAGGGGCATCTATGCATGTGTGGGAGAGGGGTGGGTGTGATGGTGGATGTCGGCTCCCAGACATTGATCACTAGCTTCTCAGTGATTCTGGGAGCTTCTCCATCAGAGTCAAGGCTGGGGCCCAGGTGTTGTGTCTCCCACCACCGCTTCCCAGTCTCCCAATGCTCGGCCAGTTCCATGGGCTGCCTCACTCAAATTCTTAAAGTACACAGGACGAGTAACGGCACAAGCAGGGCAGTTGAGAGCAAGGCGAAGGAAGGAGTCCCATTCTCTATATTTAAATAAGCCCAGTTCTCACTTTGGGTGGGTCAAAGAATGTTTTCTGGCTGGGCCTCCTGTTATATCCCATGGTAGTTCCAGCTGGGTGGGCTCGGTGGCCTTCAGCTGGGAGCCTGAGGCAGCAGAGAAGTGGAGATAGAAGATCAGAGTAGGATCTGGCTCATGGCCCCCATGCTGGACCCCGTGGACACATCTGACAGCTGGGGCACCTTGTGTTTGGATGTATATCCCAGCAGCAACATGAAGCTTGTGCAGTAGCTTTGTGCATTGATCTCTCCTCTGTGTTTAATTAACAGACCCTTTTTCAATCTGGAGCTTGAGGCCATGGAAACACAGCTGATTTATTTTCCTGCTATTCAATTTCTGTCTTCACCCCTTCTTTCTTATGTTATTAGGGATGTCAACTGTTATTACCTGCTGCTAATCTCTTTGCAAAGTGAGAAGTGAACTGATTTTTTTTTTTCAGGCAGAATGGACAGTGAGAGAGAGAGAGAGATAGAGAGACAGAGAGAAAGTTCTTCCTTTGCCATTGGTTCACCCTCCAATGGCCGCCGCGGTGGGCATGCTGAGGCCAGTGCACCCCGACTGGGACTAGAACCCGGTGTGCTGGTGCCGCTAGGTGGAGGATTAGCCTATTGAGCCGCGGCACTGGCGTGAACTGAAATTAATGCAAGTCTACCGTGTGTGTTAATAATGAGCTACTTTAATATGGATATTCATAAAGTGGAGAGCTATGAAAACATAAATACAGAAAAGTGCAATTTTTCTCTTCTGGTTCTTTACAGTCACTCAATGCTCCACCAAGCTGGTTATCTTACAGTCCATACAGTTTTAATTAAGAGGGCCAATTACTTTTTAAAAGGAAAATATTTATTTATTTGAAAGGCAGAGTTACAGAGAGGCAAAGGCACAGAGAGAGAGAGAGAGAGGTCTCCCATCTGCTGGTTCACTCCCCAGATGTTCACAATGGCCATACCTGCATGGATCTGAAGTCAGGAGCCAGGAACTTCTTCCAGGTCTCCTACACAGATGCAGGGGACCAAGCACTTGGGTCATCTTCCACTGTTTTCCCAGGCCATAGCAGAGAGCTGGATCAGAAGTGGAGCAGCCAGGTCTCGAACCAGCACCCTTATGGTTTTACCCGCTCAGCCAGAACCCCAGCTTCCAATTACTTTTCTTATTCTGGGTTCTGTGTTTAACCCCATGACATTTTCAACATGGGAGGATATTAGTGATAGATTTTCATAATGACTGTGGTCTGTGTTAGCCTTTGTACAAGGTGTTAACATGAGGAAGAGTAAGGAAGAAAAGAGAAAATATGCCCCTTCCCCCCACAGAGATGCACACACAGTACAGTAAAAGATGTGGCTTTGGGCTGGCACTGTGATTCAGCAGGTTAATCCTCTGCCTGTGGTACCAGCATCTTATATGGGCACTGGTCAAGTACCAGCTGCTCCTCCTCTGATCCAGCTCTCTGCTGTGGCCTGGGAAGGCAGTATAAGAAGGCCCAAGGGCTTTGGCCTCTGCACCCATGCGGGAGACCCAGAAGAAGCTCCTGGCTCCTGGCTTTAGATCAGTGCAGTTCTTCTGGCCATTTTAGCCAACTGGGGAGTGAACTAGCAGAAGGAAGACCTTTCTCTCTGTCTATCTGTCTCACTATCTGTAATTCTACCTCTCAAATAAATAAATCATCTTTACAAAAACAGAGATGTGGCCCTAAAAACTATTGCTATAGACTTTCAGTATAATGAAGTTTTCACTTGATTAACTGAGTGATTCATAGATTCTGTTAGGGTCCTGTTGTCACAAGATTAATAACCTGTGCAACTCATTTACCATAGTAAAAACAGGAAGTAAAAATAGAAAGGGAATCCTGGATAGAGGTTGTTAGGGTAACAGCATTCTTCCTGTCAAACCCAGTGTGTTTTGACCTTTTCCCCCATGTACTCCCTATCACAGTGCTTGTGAGTGGACAAGCAGTTGTGTGTTTCTGCTGAAAAGAGTTGCTTCACACCCAGGAAACAACTGTAAGACACTTTCTCAGCAACTATGTTGTGTGTACATTAATACAAACTTAAAAAAAAGCCAAGAACAGGACTCCTGGAGTACTCAGGCTAACTGACTGTTCTTAGCACATCATTCCCTGCTCTGCTCTAAGTTTCTGGCAAGTTCTTTCAAATTTTTAGGAGAGATATGTTTCACATGAGAGACATAATCTGTTAATGTAGCAGTGATGTCTTTAAGAAAATGTGCCATGTGAGGAAGCAGTCTGATGGTATCCATTCATCTTCCCATTTTTTTTCTGACAGGCAGAGCTAGACAGAGAGAGACAGAAAGGTCTTCCTTCCATTGGTTCACCCCTCAAATGGTCACCACAGCCGGAGTGCTGCACTGATCTGAAGCCAGGAGCCAGGTGCTTCCTCCTGGTCTCCCATGTGGGGGCAGGGCCCAAGCACTTGTGCCATCCTCCATTGCCTTCCTGGGCCACAGCAGAGAGCTGGACTGGAAGAGGAGCAACTAGGACAGGACTGGTGCCCCAACTGGGATTAGAACCCAGAGTACCAGTGCTGCAGGTGGAGGATTAGCCTAGGGAGCTATGGCACTGGCCCATTCATCTTCCCATTAATAACTTTCATTGATGTCTACCACAGGGTGGCAGAAGGCAATCATCCTCTGAATTGCATCAAGCCAGGAGAATTCATCTACAGTTTATCTGAGCTTTCTTTGTATGAGGGAATAACCAAAATATACATTGTATACAGTGTATTTTTTAGATTCATTTTATTTACTTGAAAGGCAAATTTACAGAGAGATTGAAAGAGAGGTCTTCCATCTGTTGGTTCACTCCTCAGATGGCCACAATGACTTGGGCTGGGCCAGGTGAACCCAGGAGCTAGGAGCTTCTTCTGGTTCTCACACTTGATTTCAGGGGCCCAAACACTTGGGCCATCACCCTCTGCTTTCCTAGGTCAATTAGTAGGGAGCTATATTGGAAATGGAGCAGCCAGGTCTTGAACCAGTGCTCATGTGTGGTGCTGGCACTGCCAGGGTCTGCTTAACCTACAACACCAGCCCCATGTGCATTTTTTCAAAGTGTGGGAGGGGTTAATTTTTTTCTAACATGACTCAAAGATTATAATTCGTAGTAGATTATTTTGGTTATATTTTGAGTTTCATTAAATTTCTATATTTTTGAAATTAATGAGTACTAGTAGTTATTTTTTAAAGATTTATTTATTTTACTTGAAAGTCAGAGTTACACACAGAGAGAAGGAGAGGTAGAGAGAGAGAAGATTTCCATCTGCTGGTTCACTCCCCAATTGGCTTCAGTGGTCGGAGCTGTTCCGATCCAAAGCCAGGAGCCAGGAGCTTCTTCTGTGTGGTATTATCTTGTTATCCTTGCTTTGGAGAAACAAACTCTCTCCCATCCCTCATTTAAAATGCTTTTTAAAATAGGTTTATTTTGAGGACTGGCACTGTGGCATGGCAGGTGAGGCTGCCACCTATAGTGCTGGCATCCCATATGGGTGCTTTTTTGAGATCCAGCTTTCTGCTGTGGCCTGGGAAAGCGGTGGAAGATGGCTCAAGTTCTTGGGTTCTGCACCTGCATGGGATATCTGACAGAAGATTCTGGCTCCTGGCTTCAGATAGATCCAGCTCTGGCTATTACAGCCATTTTCAGAATGAATCAGTGCATGGAAGATCACTCTCTGTGCCTCTGCCTCTCTGTAATTCTGCCTTTTAAATAAACAAATAAAATTTTACATGCTACACCACTGCACTGGACCCAAGACCTAACAGGTTTTCTGGGTGCTTATCCTGGGGTTCCCTTGGAGCACTAAGCACAGTTATTCTGTGTGCCTGAATATTTCATGTTCCTTCATATGGAAAAGTTTTTCTCATGTTCTGAGTGATTGGGCTACATGTGCCCATAGTGGAAACTAAAACTTAATTTGGCATTTGAACACCCAGAGTGCTGATTCCTGTAATCTTCTGAATTTAATCAGAAAATGGGTTTTGAAACATTTGGTCTATGGATAGGCAGGGCAGTTTTCCTGGATCCCTGTTAGAATTGATGAACTGATGGTGTTTTTCTACTCCACATTATATTTTGAAATTGACTTCATTTCATTTTCTTAAAATAACTATATTTGAAATTTGCTCCCCCCTTCTGAAATGCTTGTGCTTCTGTCCTCCTTATAACCATGCACATGAGTAGCTCTTTTCATTCTCTTTATGATGCTACAAGAGCAATGAGACAATGCAGCTCTCTCCCCTGGCAGCACATCTTCCTCAGTATGTCTCTTTGATTTAGACCCTTGGTTAACTTGGCTGCACAAAAGGCATATATCTAAACCCAGTGTACCTATTGAATGAAAGTTATCATAAAACAAATATGCTTTGTGGGAGCACATAAACAAGTCTAGCACCTGCTAACACTAACCGATGGAATAAATAAAGGGGAGAGTGATCCAACATGGGAAGTGAGATACTCAGCAGACTCATAGAATGGCAGATGTCCTAAATAGCACTCTGGCCTCAGAATCAGCCCTAAAGGCATTCGGATCTGGCTGAAAAGCCCATGAGAGTATTTCAGGCATGGAAAGCCAAGACACTCTGCAAAAGATCTCTGTGAGTGAGATCCCAGTGGAAAGAACAGGTCTTCAAAGAAGGAGGTACCTTTTTCTGAAGGGAGGAGAGAACCTCCACTTTGACTATGACCTTGTCTAAACAAGATAAGAATCGGAGAACTCAGAGGGCTTCCATAGCCTTGGAAACTCATGACTGGTGCATAGGGAGATTACTGATGCCATAGACAGGAGTGTCAATTGGTAAAGTCAACAACAGGAGTCACTGTGCACTTACTCCTCATGTAGGATCTCTGTCCTTAATGTACTGTGCATTGAGATTTAATGCTATAACGTGTACTCAAACAATATATTTCACTTTGTGTTTCTATGGGGGTGCAAACTGTTGAAATCTTTACTTAATGTATACTAAACTGATCCTCTGTAAAAAAAAAAAAAAAGAAATTATCAACTCCCAACTTGACTCTCACTGGGATTAAACATGACAGTAGGTCTGAAAACAAAAACAAATATGCTTTGTAAACCTCTCATCTGTTGTTTTGAAATGTCTTGTGAATGTGTCTTTTATGTCAGTGTCTGTAAGCTGGAGACTTCCCACTTAAGGCAGAAGGCTGCTGAGGGACAGCACAACTGTAGCTTTGCTCTATTACTTTACTATGGCTACTCTTTCACCCTTTCCCTTTATTTTATTAAGATTTAAAAATTTTAGTTTAAAGGCAGAGTTACAGAGAAAGAGGCAGAGACAGAAGGATGGGGATCTTGCATCTGCTGGTTCATTCAAGAGACTGAAATGAATAATGCTGGCCCAGCCTGGAAGTCCAACCAAGTGTTGCACGTTGGTGCAAGGACCCAAGTACTTGTGCCATCTGTTTCTGCTTCGCCAGTTGCATTAGCAGGGAGCTGGACCAGAAGTGGAACAGCTGTGACTCAAACTGGCACTCGTGAGGCTGACATTATGGCACAATGGGGAAAGCCACCATCTGCAATGCCAGCTTCCCAGATGAGCAGCAGTTCATGTCCCAGTTGCTCCACTTCTAACCTAGCTCCCTTCTGATGGCCTGAGAAAAGCAGCAAAGGATGACTTAAGTGTTTGGGCCATTGTAACCCATGTGAGAGACCCAGATGAAGTGCCTGGCTCCTGGTTTCTGTGTGGTTCAGCCCTGGCCATGGCAGCCATCTAAGATGGAAGATCTCTCTCTCTTTTAGCATTTATTTGCAAGGCAAAGATAGAGAAAGGGAGAGAATGAGAAAGAGATTTTCCATCTGCTGGTCTACTAACTAGATGGCTGCAATGGCCAGAACTGGGCCAGGCCCAAGCCAGGTGCCAAGAGCTTCATTCAGGTCTCCCACTTGGCTGTCAAGAACCCAGGTATTGGACCATCTTCTACTTTTCCAGGGCCACTAGCAGAGAAGTGGAGCAGCCAGGACATGAACTGTTGCCTATATGGGATGCCAGCATTGCAGGCAGCAGCTTTACCTGCTAATCCACAATGCCATCCCATCTGACTCTCCCTCCTCTCCATAACTCTGACATCTTTAAGACTGATTTTATTTATTTGACAGAGTTACCGATAGAGATAGAGACAGATAGAGAGGTCTTCAGTCTGCTGGTTCACTCCCCAAATGGCCGCAGTGGCCAGATCTGAGCTAATCTGAAGCCAGGAGCCAGTAGCTTCTTCTGGATCTCCCATGTGGATATAGGGGGCCAAGGACTTGGGCCATGCTGTGCCACTTTCCCAAGCACATTAGCAGGCAGCTGGATTGGAAGTGGAGCAGCCAAGACCCAACCGGTGACCATATGGGATGCCGGCCAGGGCCTCAACCAGCTGTGCCACAGCACCAGCCCCCAAAACTTTGACATTCAAATAAATGAATCTTTTTTAAAGGGTGGACACACATATTGGATCCCAGCATTTGATTTGGTGGTGGCTTAATCCACTGTGCCACAAAGCCAGCCCCACCCTTTATCCTTCCGATGACTTGTGTGTCAAGATCTTGGTAATACCTGCTGAACAAATGTTGGTATTATGTTAGACTGTTCTGTTTTATTTTGGTTCTCATTTGTTGAGTTTATTTTGGCTGTCCCTTTTGGGTAGCAATCTGTGATGTCATCAGTGGCTAAAGCTGCCATGTGTTAGGCTGGCACTGATTCTACCTTTCCATCTCTTCAAATAGAAGTGGAATATGAAATCCTCTCAAAACTAACATGCTACAAAGTAACAACTGGAAATCAAGCTTCCTTCCTTCTCACCTAACAGACTCAACTGGTCTCTGTGTTTCTCATTTTAGCCCAAATCTGTATCAGATTTCTAGAGCAGAAGGAAGCTTATTTTTTAAGGCAGAATTCATAGATGTGGTTGTCCATTCACCTCTGAGAATTAAAGCCATAACTCTGCTTTTTGACTTGTTTTCAGTTTGTGGTGGTGCCATCTCTCACAGGAAGACAGATTCCTCACAGAAGAATACACCTAGGTGGAGAAAAATTTATGGAGTGGGTTTTCCAAAGTGAAATGGAATTCTGGCCTGGACATCTTTGAGATCGTGATTAGCAGAGTGGGGAAATTCTTAGCTATGTCCATTCACACCTTTTCCTTTTGTGTTCAATGTATTCCTCCCTTACATAGTGCTCTGTGCTCTCCTTCTGTTGCACACACACAAGGCGTGTCTGTGATTGAGGCTGTTTGTGTACCACTGCAGTATCTGGAGTTGCCTTTGTCTCCCTCTCTAATCAGAAACTCAGATGCAAAGTGGGGAGGGGACTGTCACCCTGCCACACAGGGTTTGGGCCCCTTGCTCCTTTACTTTTCCTCAGTGCAGGAGCAGCCTTAAACAGAGCTGTACTGGGTAGTATTATTTCTTTTGGATTTGAATGTTTGGATAGCTAAAGAAATAAATATTTTTTTCTTATAGAATGGATTGAGGAGACACTATATAAAGTCAGCAGCAACTTTCTTGGCTCCTGTTACATGTCAAGATGAGTCAGAATATTTAGGGCCATTTGTTAATTTTTTTAAAAAATTAAAAATATTTATTTATTTGAAAGGCAGAGTTAGAGAGAGAGAGAGAGCTAGAGAGAGAGAGAGATGTAAATCATTTATCCACTATTTCACACCCCTAATGGCCACAACAGCTGGGGTTGGAGCTGGATTAAAGTCAGGAGCCAGTATCTTCTTCCACATTTCCCATGTGGGAGTAGGAGCACAAGCACCATCCTTTGCGGTTTTCCTAGGCACATGAAGGAGCTGGATCAGAAATAGAGCAACTGGGACAAGAACTCATGCACAATATGGAACAGCAGCATCACAGGCAATGGCTTTCCCACTATGCTCTACTGTCTGCTTTTAAAATTATTTTTATTTATTATTATTATTATTATTTATTTCATTTTGTTTTCTTTGAGTTAGAGAGATGCAGAGGCAGAGAGAGAGGGAGAAACGTCTTCCATCTTCTGGTTTACTCCCCAGATGGCTGCAATGCTGGAGCTACCCCAAACTGAAGCCAAGAGCTGGGAGCCTCTTCCAGTTATCCCACATGGGTTCAGGGGCCCACGGACTTGGGTCATCTTCTACTGCTTCCCCAGACCTTAGAAGAGAGCTGGATTAGAAATGGAGCAGCCGAGACTCAAAGCAGCACCCATAAGGGATGCCAGCAATGCAGGCAGCAGCTTTTCCTGCTAGGACACAGTACCAGCCCCTCTATTGCCTGTTTTATGGAAATATATGTTTAAGGGATATTAGAAGGCCATTCAGGCCCTTCCTACAAAACATTTTGCAATAATGATTGACGGTCTACAAGACTGGTTTGAAAGGGAGAGAACTGCAGGGACAGAGAGGCAGTGATATTGAAAGGGTATGAGGAACAAGGGAAGGCAGGAAGGCCAGAACAAATCTGGAAAAGTACTCCAAAGAATAAAGTAATAGGACACAGGTTATTTGTGCAGATTGCCAAAATGAACCATTTCTATTTTAGGGTTTTCCTTTTTTTAAATTAGAGATAATTTCTAACATAATTTGTGATATACTTGACTCACTTTTCAGTTTTCTTCTTACAGATACAATGTGTTTATAAGATGTAGAGGGGATGGTACTGTGGCACTGGCACCCCATATGGGCACCAGTTCTAGCCCCAGCTGCTCCTCTTCTGATCAAGCTCTCAGCTATGGACTGGGAAAATAGTAGAAGATGGCTCAAGTACTTAGGCCCCTTTACCCAAGGGGGGACAGAGAAGAAGCTCCTGGCTCCTGGTTTCAGACCAGTGCAGCTCCATCTGTGAGAGCCATTTGGGGAGTGAACCAGCAGATGGAAGACTTTTATCTCTGTCTCTTCCTCTCACTGTCTATAATTTGATCTCTCAAATAAATAAAATGTGAAAAAATAAGATATAGAAAAGTACTGTAATTAAATGCAATAGTACACTCCTAAATATGCAGTTACCATTAAATTTTTGTTGAGAAAGGGATGAGCTTGGCTTTATGTGTGTCTTGCTTAGAGCAGAATTTTTATGACTAATGATAGGATTAAGAGTCAAAGGTCTGTACTAGTTGATAGAATTAAAAAGGTGAGAATATCCCAACATGGGAAGTGGGATACACAGCAGACTCATAGAATGGCGGATGCCCTAAACAGCACTCTGGCCTCAGAATCAGCCCTTAAGGCATTCAGATATGGCTGAAAAGCCTGTGAGAGTATTTCAGGCATGGAAAGCCAAGACACTCTGTAAAAAAAAAAAAATGAAAGATCTCCACGAGTGAGATCCCATTTGAAAGAACAAGTCATCAAAGAAGGAGGTGCTTTTCTCTGAAGGGAGGAGAGAACTTCCACTTTGACTATGATCTTGTCTAAATATGATCAGAGTCAGTGAACTCAAAAGGCTTCCATAGCCTTGGCAACTCATGACTAGAGCCTAGGGTGATTACTGATGCCATAAACAAGAGTGTCAAATTGTTAAGTCAACAACAGGAGTCACTGTGCACTTACTCCTCATGTAGGATCTCTGTCCTTAGTGTGCTGTACATTGAGATTTAATGCTATAACTAGTACTCAAACAGTATTTTTCACTTTGTGTTTCTATGTGGGTGCAAACGGTTGAAATGTTTACTTAATATATGCTAAACTGATCTGTATATAAAGAGAATCAAAAAAGAATCTTGATGTGAATGGAAGGGGAGACAGAGTGGGGGATGGGAGGGTTGTGGGTGGGAGGGAAGATATGGGGGGAAGCCATTGTAATCCTTTGGAAATTTATATTCATTATATAAAAGTTAAAAAATAAAATAAATAAAAAAAGAAATGAAAATGTCCTGAAGACAGTAAAAGTCATCATGACTGAGCACTGAGGAATCTATTGAAATGATTACATTTTAAAAGATTTATTTATATATTTGAAAGGTAGTGTTAGAGTGAGAAAGGGAGACACTGATCTCTCTGCTTTGTTCTCCTCCAGAATGGCTACAATGACTGGGGCTAGACCAGGCTGATCTCGTAAGATAGGAGCTTCTTCCAGATATCACATGGGTTCAGGGGCCCAAGCATCTGGGCAAGCCTTTGCTGCTTTCCCAGACACATTAGCAGGGAGCTGGATAAGTTTGGATCATCAATATCTATGACATCTTCCTTGCAGTACAAGGATATAGAACCCATCTGGCACAATTAACATCCTATTTATGGATGGGCCAACTATAACAGCTTCCAACTCTCAACACATGGACTAGATGGGTTCTGAGAAATTGTGTTATAATAGATATTAATCCATAACTCTTGGTTTAAGCTTTTGTTAGCAGATAATGGCTGTGACTACTTTGGGTCTCTGGATTGTCACCAGTGAAGGCATTCCGATTAACAGTAATGAGATCAACAGTCAGCAGAATGGTGTCCAGCTGAACTTAAATGGTTTTTCTATTTTATTGTTAGAATAGTGACCTCCTGCAGTACCCTGGCATCTGGATGTAGACAGTAGACATTGGAAGCCATCCCCTTTGCCAAATGGAGTATGTCAAGTTTGGGTCCATCACATATTAAGGAGGCCATAGTAGCCATTCTCATGTTTTACTGTTCTATATCCATGGCCAAAGTCCTACTAGACAACAAGGTTTGGAGAATCACAGGCTCAAGGTGTGTAGGTGACTGTTTTTCCAGTATAGCACTGTTAATAGCCAAAATTTAATTTAACTGGCACATAGCAAGGTTCCAAGAGAGGCTATTCCTTGCATCACAGCCCTTGAGAAGTAATGGATATCATAACTGATCCAAAGAATTTAGAAGGCATATGAGCTCCACAAGTGAAGAAGTCACTGAGAGCACTAATGAGAGTGCCTACAGAATTCAATTTGACTAATTTTAGGACTTTTCATTGGAAGGGGGGCCATATAAGCTGGGCTGATTTGTAGCATCCATGACAAATAATTTTTTAAAGGAGGCATGCATTGCACCAAAACCCAGGAAGGACTAAAAGGCATTAGCATTGTATGTTCTTCAAAGGCATGTCAAATAGTCTCATTCAGGGAGGAAGTCATCAATGTGATGACTTCTTGCTCTCCTGATAAAAGCTGGGTACAGTTAAATTCTTTGCAAAAATTATGTTTGATGGCAAAGTCAATGAAATGCTCATGTATACCCTAGAAAAAGTATCTTTTCAAAGTGAAGGCAAACTAGACTGAGGAACTGTTGGAAAAGCTTTGAGCAAAACACATTTTCCACTTTTGTAATAATTAAGACAGGTCCTGAAATCTGGTATTGTAATGCCTCCGGCTTTGTTTTTGTTGTACAAGATTGCTTTAGCTATTCGAGGTCTCCTGTGTCTCCATTTGAATTTCAGCATATTTTTTTCCAAATCTGAGAAGAATGTCTTCAGTATTTTGATTGGTATTGCATTGAATCTATAAATTGCTTTTGGAAGTATGGACATTTTGATGATATTGATTCTTCCAATCCATGAGCATGGAAGATTTTTCCATTTTTTGGTATCCTCTTCTATTCCTTTCTTTAAGGTTTTGTAATTCTCATCGTAGAGATCTTTAATGTCCTTGGTTAAGTTTATTCCAAGGTATTTGATTGTTTTTGTGGCTATTTTGAATGGGATTGATCTTAGAAGTTCTTACTCAGGCGTGACATTGCCTGTGTATACAAAGGCTGTTGATTTTTGTGCATTGATTTTATACCCTGCTACTTTGCCAAACTCTTCTATGAGTTCCAATAGTCTCTCAGTAGAGTTCTTTGGATGCCCTTAATAAAGAACCATATCATCTGCAAAGAGGGATAGTTTGACTTCTTCCTTCCCAATTTGTATCCATTTAATTACTTTTTCTTGCCTAATGTCTCTGGCTAAAACTTTCAAACTATATTGAATAGCAGTGGTGAGAGTGGGCATCCCTGTCTGGTGCCAGATCTCAGTGGAAATGCTTTCAACTTTTCCCCATTCAATAGGATGCTGGCCATGGGTTTTTCATAAATTGCTTTGATTGTATTGAGGAATTTTCCTCATATAACCAGTTTGCTTAGAGTTTTCATCATGAAAGGGTATTGTTTTTATCGAATGCTTACTCTGCATCTTTTGAGATAATCGTATGGTTTTTCTTCGGCAATCTGTTAATGTGGTGTCTCACACTGATTGATTTGTGAACACTGAATCATCCCTGCATACCAGGGTTGAATCCCACCTGGTGTGGGTGGATGATCTTTCTGATGTGTTGTTGCATTCTATTGGCCAGAATTTTATTGAGGATTTTTGTGTATGTTGATCAGGGATATTGGTCTGTAATTCTCTTTCAGTGCTGCATCTTTTTCCGGCTTAGGAATTAAGGTGATGCTGGCTTCATAGAAAGAATTTGGGAGGATTCCCTCTTTTTCTATTGTTCTGAATAGTTTGAGAAGAATTGCAGTCAGTTCTTCTTTAAATGTCTGGTAGAATTCAGCAGTGAATCCATCTGGTCCTGGGCTTTTCTTTGTTGGGAGGGCCTTTATTTCAATTTCTGTCTCAGTTATGGGTCTGTTTAGGTTTTCTACGTCTTTCTGGTTCAATTTAGGTAGGGTGCATGTGTCCAGGAATCTATCCATTTCTGATAGGTTTCCCTGTTTGCTGGCATACAAGTCCTTGTAGTAATTTCTGATGATTCTTTTTATTTCTGTGGTATCTGTTGTTACGTTTCCCTTTTCATTTCTGATTTTATTGATTTGGGTCTTTTCCCTTCATTTTTAGTTAGTTGGGTCAACGAGGTGTCAATTTTGTTTATTTTTTCAAAAACCAGCTCTTCATCATTTGGCTGATTTTTTTGTAATTTTTGTTTTTTAGATTCAATGCTATTCATTTCTTCTCTGATTTTAATAATTTCTCTTCTCGTACTAGTTTTGGGTCTGGTTTGCTTCAGTTTTTCTAGATCCTGGAGATGCATTGAAAGCTCATTTATTTGGTGCCTTTCAAATTTCCTGATGTAGGCACCTATTGCTATAAACTTTCCTCTTAACACTGCTTTTGCTGTATCCCATAAGTTTTGGTATGTTGTGTTGTTATCCTCATTTACTTCCAGAAAGTTTTTGATTTCTCTTTTGATTTCTTCTATGACCCATTGTTCATTCAGCAGCATGTTGTTCAGTCTCCATGTGTTTGCATATGCTCTAGGGATTCCTGAGTTGCTAATTTCCAACTTCATTCCTCTATGGTCTGAGAAGCTGCATGGTATGATTCTAATTCTTTTGAATTTGCTGAGACTTGCTTTATGGCCTAGGATGTGGTCAGTCCTAGAGTACGTTCCATGCACTGCTGAGAAAAATGTATATTCTGGAACTGTAGGATGGAAAGTTCTGTAGATATCTGTTAGATCCATTTGGGCTATAGTGCCAATTAAATATGCTGTTTCCTTTTTGATCTTCTGTACAGTTTATCTGTCTATTTCTGAGAGTGGAGTATTTTTTTTAATTTTATTTAATGAATATAAATTTCCAAAGTACGATTTATGGATTACAATGGCTTCCCCCCCATACTGTCCCTCCCACCCACAACCCTCCCCTTTCCCACTCCCTCTCCCCTTCCATTCACATCAAGATTCATTTTCAATTTTCTTAATATACAGAAGATTAGCTTAGTATACATTAAGTAAGGATTTCAACAGATTGCTCCCACACAGAAACATAAAGTGAAAAATCATAGATGAGTTTTTTTTTAAATGATGATGAAATCAGATCAGACCTATTGTCATGTTTAATCCCAGTGAGAGTCAAGTTGGGAATTGATAATTTCTTTTTTTTTTTTTTTACAGAAGATCAGTTTAGTATACATTAAGTAAAGATTTCAACAGTTTGCACCCACATAGAAACACAAAGTGAAATATACTGTTTGAGTACTCATTGTAGCATTAAGCTTCAATGTACAGCACATTAAGGACAGAGATCCTACATGAGGAGTAAGTGCACAGTGACTCCTGTTGTTCACTTTACCAATTGACACTCCTGTCTATGGCATCAGTAATCTCCCTATGCACCAGTCATGAGTTTCCAAGGCTATGGAAGCCCTCTGAGTTCTGCGACTCTTATCTTGTTTAGACAAGGTCATAGTCAAAGTGGAGGTTCTCTCCTCCCTTCAGAGAAAGGTACCTCCTTCTTTGAAGACCTGTTCTTTCCACTGGGATCTCACTCGCAGAGATCTTTTTGCCAGAGTGTCTTGGCTTTCCATGCCTGAAATACTCTCATGGGCTTTTCAGCCAGATCCGAATGCCTTTAGGGCTGATTCTGAGGCCAGAGTGCTATTTAGGACATGCGCCATTCTATGAGTCTGCTGAGTATCTCACTTCCCATGTTGGATCACTCTCCCCTTTATTTATTCTATCGGTTAGTGTTAGCAGGTACTAGACTTGTTTATGTGGTCCCTTTGACTCTTAGTCCTTTCATTATGATCAATTGTGAACTGAAATTGATCACTTGGAATAGTGAGATGGCATTGCTACATGCCACCTTGATGGGATTGAATTGGAATCCCCTGGTATGTTTCTAACTCTACCATTTGGGGCAAGTCAGCTTGAGCATGTCCCAAATTATACATCTCTTCCCTCTCCTATTCCCACTCTTATGTTTAACAGGGATCACATTTCAGTTAATTTTCAACACTTAAGAATAACTGTGTGATCATTACAGAATTAAACCAGTCATATTAAGTAGAACAGACAAAAAAAATACTAAGAGGGATAATGTATTAAGTTGTTCATTAACAGTCAGGGCTATGCTGATCAATTAAGTCTGCTGTTTCCTTTTTGATCTTCTGTACAGTTTATCTGTCTATTTCTGAGAGTGGAGTATTGAAGTCCCCCATACTATTGTATTGGGGTCTAAGTCTCCCTTTAAGTCCCATAACAAATTTTTAAATAAACCAGTACCCTGTAATAAGGTGCATACACATGTACAATAGTTATATCTTCCTGTTGAATTGATTTGTTATCATTTTATAAAGCCCCTCTTTGTCTCTCTTAACAGTTTTTTGTTAAAGTTTATTTTATCTGATATTACAATGGCTACACCAGCTCTTTTTTCATTTCTGTTAGCATGGAATATCTTTTTCAAACCTTCCACTTTCAGTCTGCATGCATCTTTGTTGGAAAGATGTGTTTCTTTTAAGCAGTAAATAGATGGGTTTTATTCCTTAATCCACTCAGCCAGTCTGTCTTTTAACTGGACAGTAGAGGCCATTAACATTCAATGTGACTACTGATAAGTAGTAACTTTGCCCTGCCATTTGCCAAAGATATTTTCTAATATGTGCTTTGAACTTCCTACGATCTTTTACCGTGAGGTTTTCTTCCTTTACCTTCTTTCATATTGATGGCTGTTTTTCTGTGTTTCTGTGTGTAACACATCTTAAACATCTTTTGCAGGGCTGGACGAGTGATGACAATTTCTTTCAATTTCTGTTTGCTATGAAAGGTCTTTATTTCACCTTCATTCACAAATGATAGCTTTGCAGGATGTAATATTCTGGGGTGGCAGTTTTTCTCTCTTAGTACTTGGGCTATATCTTGCCATTCCCTGCTATCCTGTAGGGTTTCTGATGAGAAGTCTGCTGTGAGTCTAATTGGAGATCTTCTGAGAGTAACCTGATGTTTCTCTCTTGCACATTTTAGGATCTTTTCTTTGTATTTCACTGTGGTGAGTTTGATTACAACATGTTGTGATGAGATCTCTTCTGGTCATATATACTAGGAATTCTATGAGCTTCCTGTGCTAGGATGTCTCTGTTCTCCAAACCCTGGAAGTTTTCTGCTTGTATCTCACTGAAAAGGCCTTCTAATCCTTTCTCTCTCTCCATGCCTTCAGGAACTCCTAGAACGTGAATGTTTTTTTTTTTAATAGTATCCTGTAGATTCCCAACAATATATTTTAGATTTCTAATTTCCTCATCTTTTCTTTGGTTTGACTGTATACTTTCTTGTGCTCTGTCTTTGAAGTCTGAAATTTTCTCTTCTGCTTCACTCATTCTGCTTTTAAGGCTCTCTAATGTGTTTGTCATTTGATCTATTGAATTGTTCATTTCATTATGATTCATCATCACTATCACAGTTTCATGTTCTACTAGTTTTTCATTTCATTTTGATTCCTCCTTAAGATTTCATTTTCATGAGAGAGAAAATGTCCATTAAGGATTTCTGTAGTTCAAGAATTTGTTTTTGAGAACTTCTAAATGTTGTTTTCATAAATTTTTTGAATCTGTATCTTGCATTTCTTCTATCTCATCATGTTCATCATCTTGAATTGGGGTGTCTTGTTCAAATGCGGGTGTTATGATGTCTTCATTTTTCTTGTTTCCTCAGTTTCTTCATTCATTGCTTGGCATTGTGAAGATATTCTTTGGTTTCTAGCTCTATTTTTTTTTTGCTTTGGTGGTTTTTCTCTTATACATTGACTCTAGATTAAGTGGACTGTCTGCTTTTGATGGATCCTTAGAGGCTTGTGATGGGTGTGTCCACAGAGCTCTGTTTGGTTCTTCAGGGTTAATGGTGACACACCCAGGTTAGGCATGCTAGATATTCTCTTTCTCTCCTTTTTTTTTAATTCAGAAGGGAAGTAATTCCACACAGCTGAGTGTAATTGAAGGCAGTCATTGTCTGAGCTCTGGCCCCTGTGGGTATAATATTCGTCTGCTCTGTCACAAGGACCACCCAAAGGATCTCTGCAGTCCTCAGTGTAAGCTCACATTTCCCTGCAATCTCTCATAAGGTTGCCAAGTTTACCAAGTTTGTGGCATCTCCCGAGAGTACTCACGTCTCAGGCACTCCATGAGTTCTCTCACACACCCTCAGCTTTGTTTTTTTTTTTTTTTCACAGTCTCAGTTCATAAGCTCCACACATTCACTAGGTCCTAACCTCCTGTTATTTCTCCCCACCAGAGTCAGGTTTTTCTGTTTGGCTTAGGGCAGGCACAGCCCTGAGGTGGCATAGCTTTTATGTATATCCAGAATGGTGCCTGCTCTTTGTCTTGCTCACCTTTGTAAGGTGAGTGAGAAAAAGAATCGTGTCCATACTCGTCCCTTTTATTTTATTTTATTTTATTTATTTTTTTCTCTCCTCTAGTTAGACTGGTGGACTTTCCCCCACGGGGCTTCAAGCCTCATTCCCTCTAGGCTCTTCCTGCTGCTTCCCCACCAGTGTCTCAGGCTACTGAGGTTTCACCTCACCTCCCTTTCCAGAGCTGGTGTGTAGACTTGGCAGCTGGGGTCCTGAGCCGTGGGCACCTGTGTCCTCCACATAGGTTCACCGTGTCCCACTACTTCTGGAAGAGTTTCCTCTGAAGTTTTTTCCATAACTCTTCCCTGAAACTACAGTATCTCCACTTTTATTAAACTATCTTTTCCTGGATTATCAGTGTGCTCCGTCCCTATTCCACCATCTTGGAGGACTCCTTCCCCCTGTATTCTAATAGTCCTCCCTGGTAGCTCAAGGAAGTTTTGCCAGGATCTTTGTAAAAAAGATGAAACATATTGTATTTCAGGAGAAAAGTGCTTTGTGTAGTGTCACATGATTTGTAAATACCTGGCACCCTAACTTCTGTCTAATGTTCTCCACTTTGCCACACTTAATTAAAAAACATTTATTTTTCAGATCCATTTCAGAAATTGTCACCAGTTCAGATAGTATTGCTTTAGAAAATTTTCCTGAGCATGTTTTCCCTTTTGCTACTAATGCTATGTTTGGAGTGTGTGACTTCAAAAAGCATATCATGAGGCCGGTGCTGTGGCACAGTGGGATAATGCCCTGTCCTGAAGCACCCACGTCCCATATGGGCATGGGCTCAAGACTTGGCTGTTCCACTTCTGCTATGGCCTGGGAAAGCAGTAGAAGATGGCTGAAGTATTTGGGTCCTTGCACTCATGTGGGAGACCTGGAAGAAGCTCCTGGCTTTGGATTGGTGCAGCTCCGACCACTGCAGCCATTTGCGGAGTGAGCCTTTGGATGGGAGACCTCTCTCTCTCTCTCTCTCTCTGTGCCTCTCCTCTCTCTGTGTAACGTTGACTTTCAAATAAATAAATAAATCTTTAAAAAAAAACAAAAAGCATATCATAAAAATTTTCCCCCTTTCAGTAATTTCTTCTTGAACAATATGCAGTATACATGCAGCTACAGAAAACTACTCTGAACCTTTATCCTGCTTTCTGAAATAGTAAAATTATATTAAACTAGATTTCATGCAATAATAAGCTTATTAAAATATAAACCAAAAGAACACAATGACCATATATAAGCCGAAATGTGAAGCACAACCATATGATCTCCAGATAATTTATTTGTATGAATCCCAGGAATTTTTTTTTTTTAGTGTCAGCAGCTTTCCTAAGTTCTAACTGATAGGCAAAGATTGTGTTTATAGGAGCTTTTTTCTAAGCTTTTAAAAAATTTATTTGAAAATATTGTATATAGAGGAGAGACCCAGAGAGATCTTCCTTCTGCTTTTTCACGTCACAGATGGCCTCATTGAGCAGGGCTGGGACAGAATGAGGCCAGGAACCAAGATCTTCATCTGGATTTCCCACATTGGTAGCATTTGCCCAAGTATTTGGATCATCTTTCATTGCTTTGCTCAGGCCATCAGCAGGAAGCTAGATCAAAAGCAGAACAGTCAGAACATGAACCTGTGCTCATATGAGGGGCTTGCATTGCAGACAGCAGGTTTACTTGCTATGCGACAATGCTGGCCTTGTTTTAATGCAACTTCTAAATGAAATTTTGAAGTTGTATGCATTGTAGTTTGCATGTAATTCAACTTTCTGCCATACTTACTGATATGTATCAGCATTTGAAGTAAGACAAATCAGAAAACACAATGGCTTAACAAATAGCCATTTGATTTGCAGTTCTTTTATTTATTTATTTTTTGACAGGCAGAGTGGACAGTGAGAGAGAGAGAGAGAGAAATTCTGTTGGTTCACTCCCCAGTGGCTGCTGCGGCAGGTGTGCTGTGGCCCTCTTAGTATTGTTTTTGTTTGTTCTACTTAATACTTTTGGTTGAATACTGTAATCAATACACAATTCTTCTTAAGTGCTGAAACTTAACTGAAAAGTGATCGCTGTTAAATATAAGAGTGGATATAAGAGAGGGAAGAGATGTGCAATTTGGGACATGCTCAAGCTGACTTACCTCAAACAGTAGAGTTAGAAACAAACCAGGGGATTCGAATTCAATCCCATCGAAGTGGCATGTACCAATGCCATCTCACTAGTCCCAGTGATCAATTTCTGTTCACAATTGATCGTAATGATAGGACTAAGAACCAAAGGGATCACATAAACAAGAATAGTGTCTGCAAATACTAGCTGACACTGCAAATACTAGCTGATAGAATCAAAAAGGGAGAGAATGATCCAACATGGGAAGTGAGATACACAGCAGACCCATAGAATGGCAAATGTCCTAACAGCACTCTGGCTTCATAATCAGCCCTTAAGGCATGCAGATCTGGCTGAAATGCCCATGAGAGTATTTCAGGCATGGAAAGTCAAGACACTCTGGGGGGGGGAACCTAAATGAAAGATCTCCACGAGTGAGATCCCAGTGGAAAGAATGGGTCACCATCTTCTACTGTTTTCCCAGGCCATAGCAAAGAGCTGGATCGGAAGTGGAGCAGCCAAATCTTGAACTGACACCCATATGGGATGCTGGCACTGCAGGTGGTGGCCTTACCTGGTATGCCACAGAACCAGCACCAGAAATAGACAATTTCTAAAGTATTTGCCTTTTCAGATTTTCTTTTTCTGACAGTTGTTATCTTCTGAAAAACCCTGGGGCCTGCCTGTTGAAGAGATAGTATGTAGGCTGGCGTTGCAGCTCACTAGGCTAATCTTCTGCTTGTGGCACCAGTACTCCAGGTTCTAGTCCCAGTTGGGGTGCTGGTTCTGTTCTGGTTGCTCCTCTTCCAGTCCAGCTCTCTGCTGTGGCCTGGGAAGGCAGTGGAGGATGACCCAAGTGCTTGGGCCCCTGCACACACATGGGAGATCAGGAGGAAGCATGTGGCCCTGGCTTTGGATTGCCACAGCATGCTAGCCATAGTGGCCATTTAGGGATGAACCAACAGAAGGAAGACCTTTCTCTCTCACTAACTCTGCCTGTCAAAAAAAATGATAATATGTAGCCAAGATTCACCACAAACCCAAGACACTTAAGTGAAGCCTCAATAAATTCTCCAAGTGACTAAACTCTCATTTATGCTCCTGGAGTGATCACAGGAACTGCCCAGCTGAGTGCAGCCCATAACATGGGGTCAGAACTGCAAATCAGGGCCGGCACCATGGCTCAATAGGCTAATCCTCTGCCTGAGGTGCTGGCACCCCAGGTTCTAGTCCAGGTTGGGGTGCCAGATTCTGTCCCAGTTGCTCCTCTTCCAGTCCAGCTCTCTGCTGTGGCCCAGGAGTGCAGTGGAGAATGGCCCAAGACCTTGAGCCCTGCACCCGCATGGGAGACCAGGAGAAGCACTTGGTTCCTGGCTTCAGATCAGCACGGTGCGCCAGCCCATCCCTCATCCTGACTGTTGATGAGCAGCTTAATATGTTATCCCTCTTATTCTTTATTCATTCTATCATATTCTTTTTTCCCACTGTTCAGTGCAGAAGGAAACCAGAGGGTTTTTTTAAAGTTTCATTTATTTATTGAAAGAGTTGCAGTGAGAGAGAGAGAAAGAAAGCCTTCTATCTGCTGTCTCACCCTCCAAATTACTGCAAAGGCCAAAAGCTGAGCTGATCCAAAGCCAAGACCCAAGAGCTTCTGGGTCTCCCATGCAGGTGTAGTGGCCCAAGGTCTTGGACCATGTTCCACTGCTTTCTCAGGACGTAGCAGGGAGCTAGATTGTACATTCAGCAGGAAGGATTTGAACCAGCCCCCATATGGAATGCTGGCACTGCAGGCAGCAACTTTACCCGTTATGCCACAGCGTTGGCCTCCCGAGTTTTCATTGAACTCCTGCCATTCACCTTCTCTCCCAGGTATGATTCTAGGCCCTCCACATGATTCTAGGAGGAAGGAAAATTAATATATCACTTGTAAGTGTTTTTTCTTCTCAAATTATTCCCCAGCTTGGCAGTACTCATTTTAGGTGTTTAATGCTAGTTTTCTTTTTAGATTTTTTTATTTGTTTGAAAGTCAGAGTTACAGAGAAGCAGAGGGAGAGAGAGAGTCTTCCATCCACTGGTTCACCCCCCAGTTTGCCACAATGGCCGAAGTTGCACTGATCCAAAGCTAGAAGTGAAGAGCTTCTTCTGGGTGTCCCACATGGGTACAGGGACCCAAGGATTTAGGTCATCTTCTACTGATTTTCCAGGCCGTAGCAGAGAGCTGGATTGGAAGCAAAGCCACTGGGACTTGAACAGGCACCAATATGGGATGCCAGCACTGCAGATAGTGGCTTTACCTGCTATGCCACAGTGCTGGTCCCAGTATACTAGTTAATTAAAATGGAAAAATACAGGGCTGGCTCTGTGGCTCAGTGGGTTAATGCCCTGGTCTGAAGTATCGGCATCCCATATGGGCAACAGTTTGCAATCGGCTGCCCCACTTCTGCTCCAGCTCTCTACTATGGCCTGGGAAAGCAGTGGAAGATGGCCCAGGTCCTTGTGCCCCTTCACCCATGTGGGAGACCCAGAGGAAGCTCCTGGTTCCTGGCTTCAGATTGGTGCAGCTCCAGCCACTGCAGCCAATTGGGGACTGAACCAGCAGATGGAAGACCCACCCCTCTCTCTCTAACTCTTCCTTTCAAATAAATAAATAAATCTTTAAAAATTTTTAAAATAGAAAAATAGAAAAATAGACATAAAATTTGTTCTCATGAAATATGCAGAAATGAATGATGAATTTGGCATGATTGTGAAACATTACCGTCATCTTTAATAATGCAGTTTGGTCTCTTGTTTTTCTGTTGCTATAGCAAAATATATATTTGTTACACGAATTGAGTTGAAACTAAGCACAATATGCTACATTTTGGGGGTCATGTGGTCTGAATCAGTCTTTATTGTCACATAGATGATGTACTGAGCAGTGTTTTAGTGCTATCTATGAAGTTAACACTTAGCATTCTGCAAGAGGAAGAGTTACCGAGTGCTAAAGCACAAATCAGTTAAGTTTGTTTTTGAATTTTTAGAGTAATAGAGTCCTTAATACCTTTGAGAAGCTTAATTGGATTTGGGAATAGGATAAGGAATGTGTGGAGAAGAGAATCTACTAGAGGCTCATTTATTTTTTAAGATTATTTCATTGAAAGGCAGACTTACAGAGATTGGGAGAGACAGGGAGACAAAAGGAGATATCTTCTATCTACTGTTTCCTTCCCCAAATGCCTGCAATGGCTGGGACTGGACCAGGCCACAGCCAGCAGCCTGGAACTCCATCTAGGTCTCCCATATTGGTGGAAGGGTCCAAATACTCAGGCCATTTTCACTTCTCTTTCAGTCAGATTAGCAGGGAACTGGATTGGAAGTGGAGCAGCCAGGACTCAAATCCTCTGTTTACATGGGATGCCAGCAATGATGGTGGAGGCTTAGGCTGCTGCATCACAATTCTGGTGACTATTGCAGGTTCTTAAACAAATCTCTAAGCATTTTTCTCAGTGAGTCACAAGTGCAGATTGTACTGCAGACATTCCCAGGTTCTCTTTTTGGGAAAATAATTCCATTGCTTTCACCTTAATTATGTATAATGTTATTTCAAATGTTTATCATTTGAATGTTTTGGGCAAGTAATTCCATTGCTTTCTTTTTTTTTTTTGACAGGCAGAGTGGACAGTGAGAGAGAGAGACAGAAAGGTCTTCCTTTTTTCCATTGGTTCACCCTCCAATGGCCGCCATGGCTGGCACGCTGTGGCAGGCGCACTACGCTGATCTGAAGGCAGGAGCCAGGTGCTTCTCCTGGTCTCCCATGGGGTGCAGGGCCCAAGTACTTGGGCCATCCTCCACTGCACTCCCAGGCCACAGCAGAGAGCTGGCCTGGAAGAGGGGTAACCGGGAAAGAATCCGGCACCTCGACCGGGACTAGAACCCGGTGTGCCAGCGCCGCAAGGCAGAGGATTAAGCTAGTGAGCCATGGAGCTGGCCACCATTGCTTTCACTTTAATTAGGTATAATGTTATTTCAATTGTTTATCAGTAGAATAATCATAGACTAGGGCAAAAGCTAATTTGTATTCTTTGTCTTACCTGTATTTTCTCTCTTACTTAAAAATATTTATTAGCTTGATAGAGAAAGAAGTTGATGGACTGAGAGATAGAGAGCTTTGACACGTTAATTCACTCCCTAGATAACCATACCAAACATAGTTGGGGCAGGACTGAAGCCAGAATTAAGAAATGGAATCTAGGCCTCCTTCATTGGTGACATCACAACTGCTTCCCCAGGTCTGCATTATCTGTGAGCTAAAAACTGCAGCTGGCATTGGAAATCAAACATAGACACTCTGAGGTGGCACCAGAAACACTAAGCTTAATGCCTGCCCTGTCTTTTAATGTATTTTTTCTCTGACATATTGGAAATGATAGGCATGATGTTTTCCTGGAAATTATCTTCTGTTCATTCCCATCATAGTTTCACTGATATTTTCTTGCCTTTTTTCCTCAATGTTTCTACATACTTCTCCTTAACCCTGCCCATTCAAGAGTCAATATTGCCCCTCTGTTAGCCTGCTGTGCAATTCCCCTTGACAGATGTGGCCTTTGTGATTTGAACCTCCTGTTTCCCTCCAGCTTAGGCATTTCTCACAGCCTGTAGATCATGGGTTTGACTCTGTTGAATGCTTCTGAGTGGATTTCTAAACACTCAACAAGTTTAATGAGAAACCATATCCTTTCTTTTTTCCTTTGTATCCACACACAACTGTCGGTGTTTATTTTGTGACAGAATTAATATGTTGACTGGAAATGTAATATTACAGGTGATGATAGCATTTGAAGACCTGGCTGTGTACTTTACTTGGGAGGAATGGCAGAAAATGAACAATGCTCAGAAAATCCTGTACAGAGATGTGATGCTGGAGACCTACAGCAGCCTGTTCTCCTTGGGTGAGTAACACCCATCACATACCCAGTGATAACATTTTCTTGCTATTTGACAAATAAGGGAACACTTTATAATGTTTAATATTGGGCTGGTGTAGAATTGGAGTCCAGGAATGATCTGAATATCTACCCTCTAATAAAAGATTCAAATTGGAACATTTGTTGCATAGCTCCTGGACCAAGCTGTAGTCCTTTAAATAACCCAAGATAGTGATTTCACAAAGTCTTACATGTTTCCATTAATAGGGCACTGCATTACCAAACCTGACTTGATCTTCAAGTTGGAGCAAGGAGCAGAGCCATGGATAGTGGAAGAATGCCTGAATCAGAGCCTTCCAGGTCAGTCTGCACATAAGAGAGAGGGAGACCAAGGCAGAAATTGTGCAGATGGTGACTGGTGCTGTTTCCATGAATTTTTCTCAAGCCTTACTCCTGATGACAGCTGGTTTTGTGCATCAGACACAGGCATTCTAGAGTATTTAGTGATACCAGTGTCTTTCTAACTTTTGTTCTTAGTGAAGATGTTCTTTGAATAAAAAAAATCCAATCATTTTCTGATGTTACTAAGGCTTTTATCTAGGTGTGATAATTCCCCAAATTCTAACTTGTCCTTCTCTAAACTTTCATACCTTTTCCTTCATGCACTTATTAGTTCCTTTAGTGCTTGTTAATTAGGCAATGTTCAGAAACTTTTTTTTTAAAGATTAATGTTTCTGGTTTTTTTCAAAGATTTATTTATTTATTTGAAAGTCAGAGAGAGAACAAGGAGAGGGAGAGAGAGAGGTTTTCCATCCACTGGTTCACTTCCCAATTGGCTGTCATGCCTGGAGCTGCACTGATCCAAAGCCAGGAGCCAGGAGCTTCTTCCAGGTCTCCCACATGGGTACAGGGGTCCAAGGATGTGGGCCATTTTCTACTGCTTTCCCAGGCCATAGCAGAGTGCTGGATCAGAAGTGGATCAGCTAGGACTTGAACTGGTGCCCATAAGTGATGTTGGCACTGCAGGTGGTGGCTTTACCTGCTATGCTACAACGCTGGCCCTCAGAAACTTATTTCTAACTCATTGCTCAAATTGAGTACCCACTCATGATTTTGCCCAGGAATAGAACTTTCTCAGGACAGAATCAATAAATGTGAACTCTCTCTCTCTTAGTCTCTTTCCTTTTTTTTCCTCTTTGCCTCTCAAATAAATAAGAAAATTATAGTTTGTTGGAAACATTTGAGGAGTGAGCCTATAGCTGGCAAACCTCTGTTCAGTCTTTATCTTTCATTCTGTGTCTCTGACTCTCAAGTAAGTAAATAAGTAAATGCTAAAATATGGTCACGGGGCCAGTGCTGTGGTGCAACGAGTTAACACCCTGGCCTGAAGTGCCAGCATCCCATATGGGCACCAGTTCAAGACCCAGTTGCTCCACTTCCAATCCAGCTCTCTGCTATAACCTGGGAAAGCAGTAGAAGATGGTCCAAGTCCTTGGGCCCCTGCACCCAAGGGAGACCCAGAAGAAGCTACTGGCTCCTGGCTTCAGATCAGCACAATTCTGGCCATTGAGGCCAATTGGGGAGTGAACCATTGGATGGAAGACCGTACTCTCTCTTTGCCTCTCCTCTCTCTGTGTAACTCTGACTTTCAAATAAATAAATAAATCTTTCAAAAAAGATGGTCAGGAATAAGCCTCTGTGCTGTGACATCAGAAATTAGGAAGCTAGGAATGACACTTTGGTGCAGTGTGTTAAAGCTCCAGCCTGCAGCACTAGCATTGCATATGGGTGCCAGTTCAAGTCCCAGCTGGTCCTCTTCTAATCCAGCTCTCTGCTAATGCACATGAGAAAGGAGTAGAGGTTGGCCCAAGTCCTTGGCTCCCTGTACCCATGTGGGAGACAAGAAAGACACTCCTGGCTCCTAACTTCATCTTGGCCCAGTATTGGTTGTTGTGTCCATATAGGGAGTGAACCACTTCTCTCTGTCTCTACCTCTCTCTCTAATTCTAGCTTTCAAATAAATAAAGTAAATCTTTGAAAAAAGAAATCATAAACTAAGCATGAATTTATATAAAACATAAAAATAAGTGATCCTAGACTAACCAAAAAAGTAATGAGATGCTGAGACCAAGGTCAAGTAGCCTCGTGGGTTTATGTTGAGTGGTTCAGATTTCTTTAAGGTTGGAGTTTGAAGTATGATTTCTCTCCTATTTTTCAGTATCATTGAAAAATATGCAAACAAAAAGATGAGAAATGCATACGAAATGAATCTTTCTGTGCAAATAGGAGGCAATTGATCAAAAGCCTCCAGAAATTCAAATTATCACACGGGAATGTTTATAGAAAGAATTTAGAGGAGGTAACCAGCACTGATGATTTCAGAATGAGCTAGAAAACGCTTTTAAAGAAGATGAGCACATCCCAGTTTTCAGAAACACATTCTTCAAACTGATTGGAAGTGCTTAACCACAGTGGTATATTGTGACTTTTCTCTACCTGTTGTACTTCTGAGAAGCTGAAGGTGTTGGGTGTCCTTAGGAATTTGGGGAAGCTGTCCTAGAGTAGAGACAAAGTATTTTTTCATTTGAAAAATCCCACAAATGATGTTTACCTAGGAAGACTGAATGTAAGACAATCATAGATTCCAATCATACTCCTTAAATGTTGTCTTGCTTAAAGTACAGGAACATTTCACTCTTCTCCACCTACAAGTAAGTGATCAGTAAAACTTTTTCATGTTTATATTTGAAATATCAGAGAAGCACAAAACACACAGTTTTTATAAAAATAAACTGGAGAAAAAGGACAGGGAAAATGGTTGCTAGGTAGTGGGTGAATATTTTTATTAAACATTTGTCCATTCTTTAGAATACTTTATAGTTATTTCATCTTTGTGAAAGGCAGTGTGATAGTGAGAGGAGAAAGAGAGAGAAAGAGGTCCTCTCTTAGCTCACTTCCCAGATGCCTGCAACACTTAGGTCTAACTAGTCTGAAGCCAAAACTCTAGAATTCATCTAGTCTTCCCTGGTGTCTCACAGGTTCCCAGACACATGACCCATTTTCTACTTCCTCCCTGTTTACATGGGTAGAGAGCTGTACTGAAAGCAGAGTAGCCGGGGCTGAAACTGACACTGTTTTGAGATGCAGGGATCACACACATCATAGCACAAATGAAATTCTACCATCCTTGAAAAATTCTCATAGTAAAAAGAATCATATTTCAACATTGGGAAACCTCATGGTACAATTTAATATATGAATGTATTAAGGAGAAAAGCCATATAATGGTCATAAATAAGTACCTCATACTGATTTTGTGAAAATATTATGCCACTTGGATAACAAGTGACTTCATTCCCTTTACATGAGTATGCCAGGAGAAATAGTTACATGTGATTCAGTAACATGATTGCTTTTTTCTCATTTCAGTGGTCATGAAAAGGGATGACCTGATTAGGATCAACCAGGAAAGTCATGACAAAAATCTGAATCAGGATTTTATGAAAAATAATAAGACATCAGCTCTCAAGAGAGTTGAATTAAGAAAAACACTTAGTTTAAATTCAAGCCATATTCCAATACTCATTATTAAAAAGGGAACCTATACAGGATTGAAGCCTGAGGAATGCATTAAATGTCACACTGTGTATCCCCCCAGTGGGCCTGATCAACTACAGGCTGGAGAGAAATTTGATAACACTAAGATACCTGGAAATTTTCTCCAGTTCTGTGAGCCTCTTGGTCAGCATGACAATATTCACATCATGAAGCAGCCATTTGGACTCACTGGACAAGCAAATGTCTGCACAAGAAAGATGTTTTATAAATCTGAGAGGATTCATATGGCAGAAAACTATAATAAATCAACTGTCACTTTTGGAAAAGCAACTCAAATAGAAAAAGCTAAACATGAAAATTTTAGCCTCAATATGTACCAACAAACCTACACAAGAGAGAAACTTTATAAGTACCTTAGGTATGTTGAACCTGTCATTCACCAGTCACATCCTGCAATAAATCAGAGATTAAATACAAGGGAAAAACTCTACACATGTAAACCTTGTGGAAAATCAATCAGTTTTAATTCACCTTATGAATGTAATGACTGCGGAAAAGCTTTTGGACAAAAGTCAGTCCTCAGGAAACATCAGCAGATTCACACAGGGGAGAAACCTCATAAATGTAATGACTGTGGAAAAGCCTTTGGACGAAAGTCAAACCTCATAATGCACCAGAGAATTCACACAGGGGAGAAACCTCATAAATGTAATGACTGTGGAAAAGCCTTTGGGCAAAAGTCAAACCTCATAATGCACCAGCGAATTCACACAGGGGAGAAACCTCATAAATGTAATGACTGTGGAAAAGCCTTTGGACGAAAGTCAGCCCTCCTTGTACACCAGCAAATTCACACAGGGGAGAAACCTCATAAATGTAATGACTGTGGAAAAGCCTTTGGGCAAAAGTCAGACCTCATCATACACCAGCGAATTCACACAGGGGAGAAACCTCATAAATGTAATGACTGTGGAAAAGCCTTTGGGCAAAAGTCAGCCCTCATCATACACCAGCGAATTCACACAGGGGAGAAACCTCATAAATGTAATGACTGTGGAAAAGCCTTTGGGCACAAGTCAGCCCTCATCATACACCAGCGAATTCACACAGGGGAGAAACCTCATAAATGTAATGACTGTGGAAAAGCCTTTGGACGAAAGTCAGCCCTCCTTGTACACCAGCAAATTCACACAGGGGAGAAACCTCATAAATGTAATTATTGTGGAAAAGCCTTTGGCCAAAAGTCAGCCCTCATCATACACCAGCGAATTCACACAGGGGAGAAACCTCATAAATGTAATGACTGTGGAAAAGCCTTTGGGCAAAAGTCAGCCCTCATCATACACCAGCGAATTCACACAGGGGAGAAACCTCATAAATGTAATGACTGTGGAAAAGCCTTTGGGCAAAAGTCAAACCTCATGATACACCAGCGAATTCACACAGGGGAGAAACCTCATAAATGTAATGACTGTGGAAAAGCCTTTGGGCGAATGTCAGACCTCATCATACACCAGCAAATTCACACAGGGGAGAAACCTCATAAATGTAATGACTGTGGAAAAGCCTTTGGGCGAAAGTCAGACCTCATCATACACCAGCGAATTCACACAGGGGAGAAACCTCATACCTGTAATGACTGTGGAAAAGCCTTTGGACGAAAATCAAACCTCATCATACACCAGCGAATTCACACAGGGAAGAAACCTCATGAATGTAATGACTGTGGAAAAGCCTTTGGACAAAAATCAGCCCTCATCAAACACCAGCAAATTCACATGGGACAGAAACCTCATGAATGTAATGACTGTGGAAAAGCCTTCAGACCTCATCATACACCAGACAATTCACACAGGGCAGAAACCTCATGAATGTAATGATTGTGGAAAAGCCTTTATACAAAAGTCACACCTCATAAAGCACCAGAAAATTCACACAGATGAGAAGTCCTATCAATATAATGACTATGGGAAAGCCGTTGGATGAAAGCCAGACCTCCTCATACATCAGTGAATTCACACAGGGCAGAAACCTCATAAGTGTAATGACTGTGGCAAAACCTTTTTATGACATATCACACTAAAGAATTCACACAGGGGAGACCCATGAATGTAATGACCAGGGGAAAGCCTCTTAATAAAAGTCAGTCCTTTGGAAACATCAGAGAATTCACACAGGGAAGAAACCTCATGAGTGTAATTACTGTGGAAAAGCCTTTGGACAAAAGACAAACCTCATATCATAGCAGAGAATTAACACAGGGTAGAAAACTCATGAATGGAATAACTGTGGAAAAGCATTTAGCCATAAGTCAACCCTCATCGTGCATCAGAGAATTCACACAGGGCAGAAACCTTATGAATTTAATGACTGGAAAACCCTTTGGACAAATGTCAAACCTCATAATGCACCAGAGAGTGCACACAGTGTTGAAACTTCATGAGTATAATGACTGTGGAAAAACTTTTAGTTCCAACTCCAAATGCATCACAGGATTCACCCAGGGAAATAATCTTATAAATGTAATGACTGCAGAAAAGCATTTTTCTATAAATTATACCTCATATCAAACAGAATTCACACAGGGCAGAAACCTTATGAATCTAATGAGTGTGGAAAAGCCTTTAGAAATCATATGTTATAAATCATAGCTCATATCACACCAGAGACTTCACACCAGGGAGAAACTTCATGAATGCAATGACTGTAGAAAATTTCTTGGGAATAAGTCACATCTCAGAATGCATCAGAAAATCCACATGTAGAGAAACCTTTTGAACATAATGACTTGGAAAGCTTTTTCCCATAATTCAGCCCTCATTGCACATCATCTAATTCATATGGGGGAAAACCCTTTGGATATAATGCATATGGAAAAGCTTTTATCCTCAGGTAACACCTCATAAAACATCAGAATTCACATCAGGGAGAAACCTTATGAATGGAATGAGTGTTGAAAACTGCCAAAATCACACAATATAACAGCAGAGAATTTAGTACATGGTGGAAATCTTGTAATAAATGCGAGAAAGACTTTTTTCAGAAGGAACACCTCATAACACATGCAGTTCAAACGAGGGAGAGAACTTGAATATAATGAATGTGAAGGACTTTTTCCAAAATCAACATAACCATGTGACAGAGCCTTTTAATGGAAATCCCATAAGGAAGAAAGTTGGGGACCAGCGCTGTGGCACAGTAGGTTAAAGCCCTGGCCTGAAGTGCCAGCATGCCATGTGGGCACTGGTTCTAGTCCCAACTGCACCTCTTCTGATCCCGCTCTCTGCTATGGCCTGGGAAAGTGGTAGAAGATGGCCCTGCACCCAGGTGGGAAACCCAGAAGAAGCTCCTGACTCCTGGATTTCGATCTCTGTAGCTCCAGCCATTGCATCCATCTGGGGAGTGAACCAGTGGATGGAAGACCTCTTTATGCTTCCCTGTCTCTCTGTAACTATCTTTCAAATAAATAAAGTAAACCATTAAAAAATGAAGAAGTTCAGAAATATTATTAGTGTGACAAAAAGCCATTTGTCAGAAATCGATCATTATACATCAGAGAATTCACATAAGGGGTTTCTTAGGAGTGTAATGAATGTGGAAGTATATTTTCATGGAATTCAGGCTTGAATAAATATGCAACTCAAAAAAGGTGATATCCTTCAAGTGCAGTAGATTTGAACAAACCATAGCCAGAAATTAGACATCAGGCTGGCACCGTAGAGCAGTAGGTTAATCCTCCCCCCGCAATGCTGACATCCCATATGGGTGCCAGTTCTTATCCCAGCTGCCCCTCTTCCAGTCCAGCTGTATGCTGTGGCCTGAGAAAGCAGTAGAAGATGGCCCAAGTGCTTGGGCCTCTGCACCCACATGGGAGACCAGGAAGAAGCCCCTGGCTCCTGGCTTTGGATTAGTGCAGCTCTGGCCATTGCAGCCATTTGAGGAGTGAACCAACAGAAGGAAGACCTTTCTCTCTGTCTCTCTCACTGTCTGTAACTCTACCTGTCAAATAAATAAATAAAAATCTTAAAAAACAAGAAATTAAACATCAACAAACAAGAGAATTCAAATAGTAAAATGTCAATTTAATGAATGTGAAAAATTCTTCTGCCATTAATCAATTCACATGAAGAGACTCAGAAGTGAGAAAACATACATGCATAGGAAAGTCAGGTACCATACGTCATCTCTCAATGGTTACCTGACAACTCACAGAAAGAAAAAAGCCTATGACTGTATTGTAATGGGAAATACCTTTATTATTAGGTGAACTTCCACAAAACATAGCAAGATTACAGAGAGAAGTCCCTGAAATATAATTTGTCTGGAAGAATTCTTTGGTGGAATCACACCTTAGTAGGTATTGGGCAGTTTTCATGATGAATTGTGACAGAGAGTGGTTAACCGTTCTTCAGACATTTTTCTCTTATACAACCTGCAGTTTTGGTTTCTCATTGAGAGTGGGATCAAGTATATGAATTGAACTGTGCTCTCTGATGTAAATTTTGTTAATAAATATTTCAAAGTTGAGTAACAGTTATTGCAACAGTTATCTGGAATACCAGGTGCTTGGGCCCTGCACCCCATGGGAGACCAGGAAAAGCACCTGGCTCCTGGCTCCTGCCAGGATCAGCGCGGTGCGCCGGCTGCAGCGGCGGCCATTGGAGGGTGGAATACCATCTTCATCAATTACAAAGTTATTTGTTTATAGCTGCTTTGTTGGCCACCCAGGATTCTTTCCCCACATTATTGTAGTGCAAATCATGGGCATATGAAGTGACACATGTTCCAGCCATAATAGTGTACTCTGACCCTGGATAATAAGTGTTGTGTGCAGCACAAGGGAATGTGTTTGTGGTGACCTATATACCCATGAGAAATTTGAACTTATCTGTGTGCACATCTGGATTAGACTCCAATATCCAAGGTCTATTTGAATATGCAAGTAGATGTTGTCCCATACATCACCCTCATTCTTTAAAGGGACAACCTCAAACACTATAAGTTGCAACACTCATCTGAATTTTCCTGTATTACTGAGTGCATAATACCTTTTTCATTCATGATCCCCCTATTCTACATGTCTTCATTCTATTCCTAATTGCCTTGAGACAAGAACATGCAATGAAGTCTGTCCAGGTGGTACCCATTGCAACAGAAAAGCGGGAGCATAAATGTAGTACACTTTAAAAAAAAGATTTATTTATTTATTTGAAAGAGTTACACAGAGAGAGCAGAGGAAGTGAGAGAGGGAGAACTTCCATCCAATGGTTCACTCTCCAGTTGGCCACAACGGGCAGAACTGTGCTGATACAAAGCCAGGAGCTTCCTCCGGATCTCCCATGTAGGTGCAGGGGCCCAAGGACTTGGGCCTTCTACTATTTCCCAGGCCATAGCAGAGAGCTTGATTGGAAGTGGAGCAGCCGGGTCTCGAGCCAGCACCCATATGGGATAGCGGTACTTCAGGTCAGGGCGATAACCTGCTGTGACACAGCACTGGCCCCTGTAGTGCACTTTTGTATTAATTTAACTTTACTATAATTTTTATAAACTTTTATTGTATTATTCCCTGCTCCTACAGGTGGCTCTCATTTTTACTGAAAATGTGTGTTTTTATCCCTTCCAATTGACAATGTCATTTCTTGATTTATATAAACCTGATGTACATTCAGTTAATTCCTCAGGATACCCTCAGGAGGAACAATTTTCCTAGGTTGCATGGCTATCCCATGATAACAGGGCTACAAATGCTATGATGCATCTAGTTGCAGTAGCTCTTTTATTTCCTATCTAGATAATAGCTGTGCAAGTAATCCATTCCACCTCCATTACTACCCATTAGAAATAGCTTTTCATCCCTGTCTAAGTCCCCATGACTTCTTACAAGTGTTCATCAAATTAAGTCTTATATAAACAGATTTAATAGAAAATGAATGGTGTGTCTGATGGTAGTTTCAGTGAGGTTGAATGATTTGCTGGACTGCTATTTTGTCTCGGTTATCTTTCATATTACTTAGAACTAATTTTTCACAATATTGCTTGCATGAGCACTTTTTTCTAGGCTCCCAGATAAACAGGTGTTTGAAGACTAGATTTACTATTAATTCTCATAGTACAACTCATTAAGGACAGAGGTCCCAATGGGGAGCACAGATCCTTATGTGGTCCTTGGCACAGAGTAAATATTATACACACTTTATTTAGTACTCAGGCACTGGGCTCCAGCAAGGAGAAGAGCTCAGCTGAACAGAATATAACTCCCTTCTGATTAAAAAAGAGAGATTTACCATGCCAAACCTGGATGTGTCACCTTAGGCATACCCTTTACCCTTGAGAACTGAACAGAGCTCTCTGGCCATACCCAGTATAAGCCTCTAGAGATTCACTGAAAGCAGAAAGTCCATTTATCTACAGTGATAATACAATGATAAAAACCGTCACAGCAGAAAAAAAGATGAGTATCTCAAAAATGCTAAACAATAAATGCAACAATATGAGAAACAAAAATAAGGAAGACATCATGACACTCCCAAAAGAACATGACACTTCCATACTAGATCATGAAGGTGATGAGATAGAAGAAATGCAAGAAATAGAACTCAAAAATTTGATCATATGATTACATAGAAGTAATCAAAAGCAAATGCACAAACTACTGAAATCCATGAAGGTCATGAAAGAAAATCTCTCCCATGAAATCAAGATGAAAGGAAGAATTCAACAGAACATGAAACTGAGATATTCAGGAGAAATCAAATTGAAATGAAGAATTCAATAGAACAAATAAAAAATGCAGTGGAGAGCCTTAAAAATAGAATCAGTGAGGCAGAAGAGAGAATATCAGACTTAGTAGACAAAGCACAGGAAAGTATACAGTCAAACCAAACACAATTAGAGGAGATTAGAAAAAAGATTATTGGGAATCTACAGGATACTATAAAAAAGGCAACATTCTGATTCTAGGAGTTCCTGCAGGCATGAGGAGAGAGAAAGGATTAGAAGGCATTTTTAGTGAAATGCTAGCAGAAAACTTTCCAAGTTTGGAAAAAGAGATACATCCAAGTACAGGAAGCACACAGAACTTTCAATAGACATGTCCAGAAAACATCCTTGCCATGACACATTGTAATCAAACTGCCACAGTGAAACATTGAGAGTGCTCAAAGTCCCAGCCACACCATGAGTCTTCCCACACATCCTCAGTTTTTTTTCATTTTTTTTCTCATTCCTGCTTCAGAAGCTTCACACAGTCACAAGTTCCTAATTCCATGTTATTTCTCCCCACCAGAGACAGGAGTCTCTTCTCAGCTACTTGCCAGGTGCAGACACAAGCTGGCATAGTTGTTATGCATGTCCATAATGGCTCTTGCTCTATCAGCTTGCACACCTTTCTGAGGTGATTGGAGAGAGAGAAACATGTCTGTACTGTCCCTTTTTTTTCTCTCCTCTAGTTTGGCTGGCACACTTTCTCCCATGGAAATTTAAGCCTCATTCCCTCTAGGTTCCTGCCACTTCTTGCTGGTGGCTCAGGCTACTGCAGTCTTGTCTCACCTCACTTTCCAGTGTTGGTGCATAGGCTCTAGCTGTTGGAGTCGTGAGCTGTGAACACCATGCCCTCCATGTGGGTCCACCATGTCCCTCTAATGTCTGAGAATTTCCTCTGTCATTTTTTTCCCTAACTCTTCCCTGAGACTACTCTCTTTCCACTTTTTTAAAACTATCCTTTCCTTGTTTAGAGCAGTAAGCTCCCTGCCTACTCCACCATCCAATTATTGGCTCATCTCTATATGATTATGACTCTGTTTCTGCCAAATTACTAATTTATACACCATATAATCAAAATTAAATGCCTTCCATGGAATGCATATTTATTTTGTCATTTACTACTCTCACCTGCATGTGTAATGAGTAACATGATTTGTGACAGTCCTAACACAGGGACATGATGGGTACCATGGTTTGGTTTATAATTGTGTGGTCATCAACTCACTCTAAATGCTGGGAGTTGTCCCAGCAACTGTCATGTGTATAGGATTTGAGTATATTGCAGTGCCAGCATCATCATGGTCATCAGCATGGGGTATATTCTTAATGTTTCTAGATGCTCCTGGAGTTTTAAATTATTTTCTGATTGTGGAAATTTCCTAAACTATAAGTCTGTATCATACTTTAACTTTTCCAGTTTATTCTGGACTGTTTTTCACCAAATATTCATCCACATATTTGTTTTTTAATTATGGCTCACATTAAAATACACATTGTTACCAAGAGCAAAGCAAAGTTTTAGCTGCCATGTGCATCAGGTTTCTATTTTTTATTTTGCCTTTCATTTTATTAATTTCAACTGAGTATGTCAATATCCACATGGAAACCAATCTTAGCACTGCCAAGGTATGATGATTCTTTTGGGCACTTGCATTTTCATGTCATAAATGCACTAAATAATGTTCAAGTTGTCTTAGCAACCTCCATTTTTATGGCCTATCAAATAATTTTAGAACGTTAGCATTCTTTTACACTTTCAAGGACACTTTTATATAGCTTCTTTATATTTAGAGAATCAAAATTGTCATTCTCTTTAAAATTTCCATGCATTAGATTGAGACAATTTTGTCTTGGTTTTAAAATTACTGAATTCAATGGCATAAGCTTTCTTTGATTTAAGAGAGCACAAATTTTCTGTATTTAAATGTGTACTTAGGGCTATTTTTATTAATATCTGTTACATCTCCTTGTAATCTTATTCCTGCTTCTACTAAATTTACCATTTGTACACACAACTGTCAATATACAACATATATTGAACTGAATACATTTCTTTTTCATGTTGATTCAAATTTATTATTACCACCTCAATAAATAGTCAATCACCTAATTTGTGCCAATTCTAGTGCAGGGAACTTCAGGCTACCATGATTTACTTTATCATTGTAAGGCCATCAACTATCTAAATTCTGGAAGATGTCCAAATTTTATTTTCACAGTATATGAGAACAATTTAGGGCCAGTTCCATCACCCATTAGCAGATTTCATTCTTAGCCTTAGAGACATTCATGGAACTTGAAATTAACCTTTAATTATGAAAATTTAAGTTAATTTTTAAATTCACTGGAGTCACTCTTTTGCACAAATATTTTAGGCTAGGCCAATCCCAGCACTGTGAATCTGTAGCCAGGGTGATTTAACATTTATTGTAAGATCATCACCCCCAACATTCTGTAAGTTGCCCTGGAAACTGTCAGGTACACAGTGTCTCAGGGCCATTTTAGCCAAGGGTAATATTTTTTTCTCCTCAGTGTAAAATATATATGAATATATGTAACATATATAACATACATATATTATATATATACATACATATATATATAAATTTACCTCTGTGTCTAGATACTAGTATATTTCCTGAAAATTATGCGGGAAAATAGTGAGATATTGTTATTTTTATCCTAAAATTATGTATGTTTATTTAATTTTAGAGGTTGGTAGACTTGGAGACACAGAGAAACAGATTATGAGCTACAACTTGGTAGCTTACTCTTCATTCCTGTAATGATCAGAAACTGCTCTATTACAGAAATCTGAGCTATTCTTTGCTGATGATAAATACATTATAAAAATTTCAAAGTGTTGCTCTATATACATTTATATTACAAATTATATATACGTACACTTACATTATAATGTCATAAATCACACACACACATATGATTATATATAAACACCTTTAAAATTCTCCTGGTTATTGGTATAATTTTTTTGAATTTTAAATGTTTACTTCTTTTTAAAAATAATATAAATTTGATATATTTCATATATACAGATTAATGAATGTGACACTTCCCCCAATACCCTCCCTCCCACACACACTCCAACCCTTTCTCCTCTTCCCTCTCACATTCCCACTTAACTTTTACAAAATATGTTTTCAGTTTATTTAATGATTGTATAGTTAACCTTACACTAAGTAAGAGTTCAGCAAGTCAGCAAATAGTATGAAGAAAAAAATAAATTAAAAAAATCACTGTTCCTCAATGGAAGAGACAAGGGCTGTAAACAATCATCAAATCTCAAAATGTGTATCTAACTCCAATACATTACATTTGAGGTACTCTATTAGGTACCTCAGATCAGGGAAAACATTGATATCTGTCTTTTGGGGTCTGGCTTATTTCACTAAGTATAATGGTTTCCAGTTGCATGTATCTTGTTTCAAAAGACAGGGTTTCCTTTTCTTTCTTTCTTTTTTATAACTGAGTAGTATGCCATAGTGTGCATATCCCATAATTTTCTTATCAAGTCAACAATTGATTGATATCTGGATTGTTCCCAGATGTCAGCTATTGTGAATTGTGCTGCAATGAACATGGGGTTATAGATAACTCTTTCATATGCTAATTTATTTTGGTTTGGGTAAATTCCAAGGAGTGGGATGGCTGGATCATATGATAGGTCTATAATCAGATTTGTAAGATATCTCCATACAGTCTTTCACAGTGGCTTGCACCAGTTTACATTCCCACCAATAGTGGACCAGGGTAACTTTTTCCCCACATCCTCATCAGTTTTGTCACTGTTGATTTCTTTTTTTTTTTGGACAGGGAGAGTTAGTGAGAGAGAGAGAGAGAGAGAGGGAAAGGTCTTCCTTACATTGGTTCACCCCCAAATGGCCACTATGGCTGCTGCGCTGCAGCTGGCACACTGCAGCCAGCACACTGCACTGATGCAAAGCCAGGAGCCAGGTGCTTCCTCCTGGTCTCCCATGTGGGTGCTATTCTTTCTTCCCTAGTTCTGACTCTGTTAAAGCTGTTCCAAATTATGGGATTTTGATTCAATGCACCAGGTCTTAAATTTAAGGTTTTATTTCTGACTTTTTAACAACCAAAGAGACAGATTCTGTGTTATTTTAAAGTAATATATTATGTTCTCGTAATGCCTCTTAAGTTCTAATTGTTTAAAAAACTGAATTTTAAAGGAGTTATGATTTGATCAAATAAGTTCTATACTTTGTCATGATGTTAAGGGATCTTATTTCAACCAGATATTTTAAGCCTTCTTGTCATCTTTGACAGGCATTCAAAAAATCAAAGTTCCAAAGAATTTGGACTTTGATATTTCCAGTTGGGTCCCTGGAAATGTCAAAGGATATATGTTTCTCATCTTGGAGAAACACCAGCTAATCAATCAGGCCACTTGGGTTATATTACAGGTACTGTCAAAATGTGAAGTGCTAAACTTTAAGTTTCAATAATATAAAATGCCATTGATACAAATGTCTGAAAGTGAAAAAGTCTAATGATCTTGTGTTACTAGACATGATGGTTATCTTATTGAGAAAGGCCCAGGGGCCTAAAAGAGTTAAATGTTTTATAAAATCCTACAGGTGCTTTTGAAAATACTGTGTGAAGTAAGCAAATGCCTCTTATTGGTTAATGAGTTTATCATTTTAAACATGGCTATAAGTCTTTTCTCATCCACAGTTTTGTATATCAAATTTGCTGCTCGTTAAACTAAAACATTGTTGCTTCTGTGTTTAGCTGCTCTCCTAGGTTCTGAAGGACTTTTTCCAGCCACTTCTATTGTATTCACTAGTTTTGAATGGCTCTGTAAACAGATGAAGTCAATAATGCACTACAGGTTTCAACTGTGTGGCTATCAGCCTGAAATGCCAAACCCTGGACACAGTCTCTGAAAGCTGACCCTCTGACAAACCAACTTCAGTGCCTTTCCTTGAAAAAGCCATTCCTAGAAAGATCCTCTTCAGATCAGCTATACCCAGGTGCTATTGAACATGGCTACATCAGTAAAATTAGGATTAAATGTCTACCTCTCAAGTCCTCACAGGTGTGCTCAAAAACATGCCTGATTATTCCTATAAGCCAATCAGAGATCTTAAGCAAAAAGAAAAGTAAAGCCTTTGCTTTCCTCACATCAAGAGTGCTGCACATGAAGGCAGGCATGGCGTACCTGCTGCTTTTGATTCTCTCTGTTATTAATAATAAAACTCCTAATGTGTTCTTCTATTATAATTCTCTATACTGAAGCTAAATGGTTTTATAATGCATCACCACCCACTATCTGGGAGTCTGTAGGATGTGGTCTTTTCATCTAAAAAGGACACTCCACTTACAAGTGGTTATGTTCCAGTTTTGTTCACACTGATTAACAAATTTATATGTTCCAGAACTCAACAACTTCTGGGAGTAACTGACCAGGCAGGGGACATAGACATTGGTGGTGACCAAGATTGCTCCAGCTCACAAAGAGAATTTGTTAGATGAGATAGGCAGAGACTTCCAGACCCAGGACCAGCAGGGCCTGCACTACATCCCTCATAAACAGGAAGCAGCTATAGAAGATGTGATGATTCTACACCCTTCAATATCCCTTGGATTAAGGGAATGGAGTCTCTGAAGGGGGAATGATGTAGGCAGTCATATATCATTAGCCTTGAGAGCTGGAAGGCTCTGCCTTCATCACACTTCCCCCATGCCCCCTGTGTGATCTCATGCCCCTGCTTTCCCATACCTGTGCACCCGCCTGCCTATTACAAAGGCCTGAAACATGGTGGGCCTGGCCTTTTTGCCTTTGCCCTTCTTTTCCTCCCTGCCCTTAATCCCTGTGCTAGGCATTCTTCAATTTCATTTAAAGCTTATTGTGGGTTGTGGCTTGTTGCCATGTCATGCTAAGCACAGTCGTACTTGCCCTAAAACAAAGCGGGGAGATATGGGTGATCCTGTGAGACTTTCTGCCTAGCCCATGTGGCTAGCCTGACTGATGGTGGGAGGTGGGAGCCTCAGGCACATTCCTCCCACCCCCACCTTCTGCCAATCAGGTAAACTACTGCTGGGGGTGGTCCAGGCCAACCTGGAAAGCTACCATAGCTATGAGACCTTCAAGCTAATTGGAGATGCATATTGGTGCCAGTGTCGGTTCTGTCCAATAGAGTTAGTGTTGCCCTGAATTAGTTACACCCCTTCTGCCTGCCCTTTAAAAATGTATGTAGTCATTAATAAAGGTGGACATGTCCACTGAAGCCTGTCTCCAGCACTTCCTATGGAAGAACACCATTGCCCCACTCTCCCTGATGGTTTGTGGGCCTCACAGGACAAGTCCACAACTCTTGGCCTGCTCCCTGCTTGATATGGCCCCTACGTAATTTCCAGACTTTCCTTTCTCCTTTAGATAGAGCTCTCACTCTCCTATGCATTTCTCTCACTGAATAAAAGCTTAAAGACTTAGCTTATCATCTGGTCTATTTGAGCCAGTATTCAGAATTTGTCTCTGAATTCATGGCGAGAACCTATACAGTTTATTAATTTCAGAAATATTAATAAGTGCTGAAGTCTCAGGGCCAACTTACGGAGTCTTTTATTTCTGAAAGCCGGCAGCTGCACAGGGGCATGTGCTCTCCAAATCAAACAGCCCTGATAGAGCTCTAGGGTGAGCTTATAAAGGCCCAAACCATATCTTGTTGAAGTTAATTACAAAGCCAAGCCTTTGTTACAGAAGCTAGAGCAAGCAACATTATGCTTATCTTGTGGGCATCAACAAGTTTCCCAGCAGTTAATGTAAATAAACTTACAGATCTCGTCTCACAAGATTAGTTTTTGAGAAGCTAGCAGTTGTGGGACTGCTTAGAAAAAAATAGAGGACAATCAGGGGACAAAAAGGAGTGACTCTAGTCAGGGCATAGCTCATTTGCACTTGAAAATCAGTAAAATGTAGCCTGAGGATCTGCAGCACCTCCTGCATGGACCCAGAGGCCCCTCTGACTTTGACCACCTTGACCTCAGCATGACACTGGCACAGCTCCCCATACTCTGTTACAGGAAACTGGATTGCCAGCATCACTGAAGAGAACAAGGAGAGTCCCACAGTGACAGAGGTGGAGCCTGAGTCTCAATGAGGGGCAAGGACCCATGGCAATGTGGCCAGGTGTTCCCCATGTCTCACAGAAGACAGTGAGTGTGCCTCTGGTGGACTTCTTGTTGCAGGCAGAGGATTGCTCATCTGCAATCCCCACTTGAGGACTGGTTACTATGTGAATCATGCTGGCTGTGAGGCCTTAGCTCCAGGCAAAACTTTGCTTCTCCATTGGCTGCCCAGAATTAATCCAGACATGGCCAAGCAGGCCCTACAGCACTGCTCAGTGCATGGCATGGACTTTGTCAGTGAGAATATTGTCAACAAAAAGAAGCTGCACCACTGCCCCTGAGCCAACCACCCAAAAGCAGTTGTCTGTCCCAGCATCTGAACACCAGTCTGTTTTCATAATCAATTTCATTGTGACAGTCAATAAAACTGGAAAAAAAAGTGGGAAAAACTAATGTAATTCTATATACTTTTCAAAAGATGAAGAGGAGGAATACATCTGGACTAATTTATAATGCAAACATTATCCAACTTCAATGATTGAAGAAATCAAATTTCCACATGAGCAATAATAAAAAATCAAACTAAATTTTGAAACAGGATATTCTTCAATAGGTGAATGTATGAGTAAACTGTGTTGTATCTGAGAGACCTGAGCCAGGATCAAGGCACAGCTCTTTTAGAATAGGCCTCCATCTTTTAACTCAGGCCTGACAGGGCCCTGAACCCTACAGCTCATGAAAGAAAAAAGAAATAAATGAACTCCCCTTGCAATAAACCCACCTAGCAACAGCCAATCGGCAGATAGCAGGGAAATACCTGAAGTTTCAGGTGTCTTTTCAGGCTGTTAAGGTGATTGATAACATCCTGAGACACTGCAGTTTGGCACGTGCACCCTAGCGGTTTGGACCCTATACTTTAGCCAATAATGTTAAAAGGCATCGACCTCAAAAGCCATCCCACCACCTTTACTAGGTCCATTCCTGCCCCTGGATGCACTAACCAATTTTAAGAGATGTTCTTTGAATTTCCCGTGGAATGAGATGATTTGCTGAATGGTGCTATAATGTATAGATTGTCTCTGAAAACCCTATAAAAACCCTGTTAACTGAAGAGTTGGGGCTTTCAACCAGACCCGTGGCATCAATGATATTTGAGAGCCCAGGCCCAGACCTGCAATAAAATTCTTGTGTGTTTTACAGCGGTATAGGCTCCTTGGTGGTCTTTGTGGACAATTGAACTGGGCATAATATCTCATACAAAAAAATTTAATTTCTAAAAGGAAATGAGCTCACAAATCATTTGGGCCATTAGCATTGAATACCACATCCTGTTTCAACAGCCTGAACATGCAGATGAACATCTGTGAGATGGGATAACTTCAAAGTAAAGTTAAGTTTCAAGATAAAGTCTGGGAGTCGGCACTGTGCTGTAGTGGCCTAAGCCTCTGCCTGCAGTGCCATCATCCCATATGGGCTCCAGTTGAAGTCCCAGCTGCTACACTTCTGATCCAGCTCTCTGCTTTGGCCTGGGAAAGCAGTGGAAGATGCCCCAAGGTGTTAGGCCCTTGCAGCCATGTGAGAGACTTGGAATGAAGCTCATGGCTTTGGATTGGTCCAGCTCCAGCCATTTGGGGAATGACCAGCAGATGGAAGATCTTCTTGTCTGTCTCTCTCTTTGTCTATAAATCTGTCCAATAAATAAATAAAATCTTTGAAAAGAAAAGATAAAGTCGGCCTGATTTTGTATCACTGTTTTCTGTTGTTGCTGAGGCCTGAGGTAGCTTTCCTAGTTTATTTCTGCCTGCACAGGGGGGTTCATTCCCTATACTTTTTCAGTGGATAGGGGTGTTTGACAAATTTAACATGGTCTCCTGACTTAAAAAATCTCAGGAAATTGAAAATACAATAATACTCCATCAATATGAAAAAGAGTATATACAATAAAACTCCAAAACATATTTAATGACAAAAAATAAAATACTTTACTGTTAATACCAGGAACAAGATAGTAATTTGTTTTCACTACTTTTATTCAACTTTGCAGTGAAGATTCTAGCAATAAAAATAAATAAAAGTAGTGAAATTGAAAGGAAGAAGGAAAGATGTCTATTCACAAATATGATCACAACATAGGGGTGAGAATTCTCCACCCTCAAACTCTCACTTGTAGGCAGCTTCAGGTTTTAGTGATAAAGTTTTATTGGAACAGAGCTATGCTCATGGATTTATTTATCTATGACTACTGTCACACTAAAATGACAAAAAGTTGTCACAGAAAATGTATTGGTACAAATAAAAAATATTTACTCTCATTAGTAAGAGAGTAGTTTGAGAAAGAAAACAACTGACAAGAATTGGTCTAGACAAAAATTCTGATGGCATAAACCAAAAACATAATGCAGCAATAAGTGAGTTTAGTAAAATGAGAAGAAACAAAATCAATACAGAAGAATAAAATGCATTTAATATAACACCAATGAAAATCAAAATTTTAGAATCACCACTAGTTCACTTAAAATATGAAATGCACATCTGATGAAATACTGACAGACCTACAAAAACAACTTAATATTAAATGAAATTAAATATTCCTAAGTGGAAACATTTTATTCAAGAATCTCAGGATTCATCAATGTTAAAACATTAATTATCCTAACATTATTTTACAGACTCAACACAGTTTCAATCTCTTTTCCAGCAAGCTACCTGGTTATTTTTAAAGTAACAAGCTGATATAAGCTCATATGAAAATGCAAAGAATCTATGACAGCCAAAATAACTCTGTAAAAATTATAAAATCAAAGGGATGATTTTAAGAGTTATAAATGTATACTAACTAAAGTGTGCTGTTGACATACAGAAAGCCAAACAGATTAATGGAACACAAGAGGTTGCATAGAAGATCTGAACACAAACAGTGAACAGGTTTTCTACAGAGTCTCAATTGCAATGCAGTGGAGAAAGTATAGCCTTTTCAACACATAGTGTTAGCACAATAAGATATTTCCAATAAAATAGCTTCTACTTACAAAATTGAAAAAAAAATGTGCCACAGATATAACTATAGTACTGAAAACTGCAATACTTCCAGAAAAAAAATCATAGAAGAAAATTTTTTTTACTTTAAGTTAGGGAAAGATTTCCTAGATATGAGAAAAAATTAAGAGGACATTCATTCACTGGTTCACTCCTCAGATGGCCACAATGGCCAGAGCTGGGGTGATCTGAAGTCAGAAGCCAATAGCTTCTTCTGGATTTCCCAAGCAGTTGGGCCATCTTCTACTGCTTTCCCAGGCCATAACAGTGAGCTGGATCAGATGTGGAGCAGCCAGGACTCAAATTGGTACCCAGATGTGATGCCGGCACTGCAGGCAACAGTTTTATGCACTATGCCACAGCACTGGCCCCAAAAACTTCTTTTCAAAACACTGTTTAAAGAATGAAAGTCAAAGCAAAAAAAAAAAAATCCTTGAAAAATATACCATGGGACCGGCTCTGTGGCATAGTGGGTAAAGCTTCTGCCTCAAGCGCCAGTATCTCATATGTGCTCCAGTTTGAGTCCCAGCTGCTCCACTTCTGATCCAGCTCTCTGCTATGGCCTGGGAAAACAGTAGTAGATGGCCTGAGTCCTTGGGCCCCTAAGTCCTCATGGGAGACTTGGAGGAAGTGCCTGCCTCCTGGCTTTGAATTGGCACAGTTCCGGGCATTATGGCCAACTGGGAATGAACCAACAGATGGATAACCTATCTCTCCCTGCCTCTCCTTCTCGCTCTGTGTAACTCTGACTTTCAAGTAAATAAATAAATCTTTAAAAAAAAAGGAAAAGGAAAAATATACCTGATAAATTAATGGTATCCATAATATATGAAGAAATTTTATAACGCAACACATAAGATGCCAACAAAACAACCCTTAATTCTAAAATAGTAAGCATGTTAGATATAGTTCACCACAAAAGATGTGAGAGGGTGCTGTTGTTTAATAATGGGTTGAACCACCCCCTACAATACTAGCATTCTATAAGAGTGCTGATTTGAATTCTGTCTGCTATACTTCCAAACCAGTCATGCTGTTAATGCTCCTGGGAAAGCAGCAGTAGATTCTATATATATTCTGACCCCTGGCACATATGTGGGAGACCTATATTCAGTGATCCTCACCAGGTAATCAGTGAGCCCTGAGTATGTATAACTTCCCACAGTGACCGCCCAAAGTACCAGCCATACCCTGAGCCCTCCCATGCAGCCTCAGTGTTTTCACAGTCCCAGCACACAAGCTTCCCACAGTCATGAGCACCAAGTCCCCTATTAGTCCTCCCCACCAAATTCAGGTTTCTCTGCTCTGCTGGTTGCTGGGTGTGCAGATACGAACTGGTGCATCTGTTACATATGTCCAAAATGGTGCCTGCCCTCCATCAGCTTGTTACAGGATGCCAGTATCAGGGTGGTCATGGAGAGAGAAACAAGCCTAGTTTGGCATGTACACTGTCCCACCTAGGGCTCCTAGCTGGATTCCCACCAGGATCTTTCTGCAACTTTATTACCAGTGGCTTGGGCTGCTCCAGTCTGGTCTCACCTCCTGAGCTACTGTTGAGGTTCTTGGCTGCTGGGTTTCTGAGTTGTACATGTCCACACCCTGCATATGGTCCACAGTGTCCCTCTAATTTGTGTGGAGTTTCCTCTGCCATTTTTCCCCAACTCTTCCTTGAGACTGTACTCTCCATTTTTTCATACTATCTTCTCCTAGATTACAACAGAAAGCTCCTTCTCTACTCCTCTATTTTAATCCAATCCCTGATTTATTTTTCTCAAGAAATTTATCAATAGGCTTTTTTATACTCATCTGTTCAATTGTTTATTATTGTGTTCAACAAATACTTATTGAACAACCAAGGCATGTCCGTGATAGCCGCAGTGGAAAGAAGCATGGCTTTAAAATTTTATAATAAAAATAATACTCTGTGATAGATTACCAATATTTTATTTTCTAGAGTATGTATACCAAGTCCTCTTATTTTCCCTAGAGTTTAAACCACTATTATATAGCATGTTGAAAAATCATAGCCATTTGGTCAGCGCCACGGCTCACTAGGCTAATCCTCCACCTTGTGGCGCCACCACACCAGGTTCTAGTCCCCATCAGGGCACCGGATTCTGTCCCGGTTGCCCCTCTTCCAGGCCAGCTCTCTGCTGTAGAAAGGGAGTACAGTGGAGGATGGCCCGAGTGCTTGGGCCCTGCACCCCATGGGAGACCAGGATAAGTACCTGGCTCCTGCCATTGGATCAGCGTGGTGTGCCGGCTGCAGCGCGCTGGCCGCAGTGGCCACTGGAGGGTGAACCAACAGCAAAAGGAAGATCTTTCTCTCTCTGTCTCTCTCTCTCACTGTCCACCTGCCTGTCAAAAAAAAAAAAAAAAGAAAAATCATAGCCATTTATGATGATAGTGTCAATGACACTGTCATATATATAATGCTAAGGAATGGCTAAATTTCATCTTTCAAATTGCTTTTATTGGATGCATGATTGTGAGAACATTATTAGAAAGGCTTCACCCTAAGCTCATTTTCCCAACACCACCTCCCTCCCTACAAACTACCCTCTCTAACTTGGATTCTGTATCATCTTCACTCTCTCTCTTTTTTTTTTTTGACAGTCAGAGTGGACAGTGAGAGAGAGAGAGACAGAGAGAAAGGTCTTCCTTTGCCGTTGGTTCACCCTCCAATGGCCGCTGTGGCTGGAGTGCAGTGTCCGGCGCACCGCACTGATCTGATGGCAGGAGCCAGGTACTTATCCTGGTCTACCATGGGGTGCAGGGCCCAAGGACTTGGGCCATTCTCCACTGCACTCCCGGGCCACAGCAGAGAGCTGGCCTGGAAGAGGGGCAACCAGGACAGAATCTGGCACCCCAACCTGGACTAGAACCTGCTGTGGTGGCGCCACAAGATGGAGGATTTGCCTAGTGAGCCGCAGCACCAGCCCATCTTCACTCTCTAAAAGAGAATGCACCTGCCAACTAATGTGAAGAGCAAATCACTTCATCTCCTGTTTAGATGTTGCTTTGTGGATACTTGTGTGCTTCTACCTCCAAAAGCAGCCACTCTGTCATTCAACGGTCACTGTTACCTCCTTCAACAAACAGACACTAAAAAAAGACAAGAGAAATCTCATACTTCGTGGAGTTTGTGTCTTCACAAAGCGTGTAGATTCCAATTCTCATTGCTAAGGTCACCAAGGAGTTAGATCAAGACAGAATGGAGTTCCCTGTTAAAAAAAATCCTCCTCTAACATATTTGTGTTAGCCCATTAATATTTATTAGATTATTATATAAGGTAGTTACTATGTTAGGACAAAGAGATAACAGCATCATGGAATGCACAAGAAAATAAACCTAGGGTGCAGCTATTTTTTCCTTTTTGCGTGGAGGTAGCTGACAGTTTGAGAAAGGAAAGAGATTGGGCAAGAGTGCAGGCTCTGGAGCAGCAAAAGCCAATTTTAGCTGAAGGAGTGATGATCCACACTAAAAAGTTCTTGCTTTCCAAAATTCAGAAACAAGCTTCCCAAGTAACTAACAAGTAACTGAGATGCCCCAGGAAGAAAAGGCAGCTAAAGGATTCAGCTAGGTTGACTCCAATGAGACAAGAAGAGAAATCCATTTTTCAACATGATTCTTGAAGGATACTCTGTACCTCATGAAGCATCTGTCCAGGGTCTGGTGTCCTCTTGGTAATGTCAGCCATCAAACAGACATCATAATTCCCAGCTAGCTGCACTGTACCCATCATCATTCATTGGCTGGCCCCTACCCTGGTCAGCAGCACTGAAGCTTATACCCCATCCCAAGCCCTACTTCAACATCCCCAGCTTCTGCAGGACCAGAGACTGGTAAACCAAACTCAAGTGAAGACAAGGCACAATAAAAAGAAATATGGGGAAATGTGTGATTCAGGTTTGAGTAGTAGAGGCAACATGTGCTTAACTAACCAGTCTTGGTTCCAACCCAGGTCCTGCAACATGTTAGTCTGTCACAAGACTGAGCCAATTATCTTGCTCCTCAGCATCTGTCTCCTCATCTGCAAAGATAAAATGCCTACTTTGCAGAGCTGATATGAAACTTAAATATATATGAAGTGGCCTTCAAAAAACAGTAATTAAAATTCTTATTTCTTTATTAAAGGACAATCCCAAATGGAAGTGAGGCAAGAATCAGATTTTACTAGACATAAATCCTACAGTATAACTCTAAGAATATAAAAAATCAAACCTGAATAACATACAGCAGCTACTTTGATGCAGCAAAATATACATGCACATGCAACAGGTCTACAAATTCCCAGCTTGTGAAATCAGAATTATCTAAACAAAACAGATGTTAATAACCAAAGTGTCTGTGGACTTCTGCTCATTTCTTCACCACAAATAAAAACCTTCCAGGATGAAGTCAATGTCCTAATTTGCTTTCTCTAAGTTTGGGGATGGTTAGGATCACTTCATTGACCTTCTGGGGTTTCCAAGGCAACTGTTAGGGTAATTCTCAAAAGGAAAAGAACACCAATTCTGTGGCAACTGTTCTAGAGACACTCATACAGTAATAGACATTATTACTAGAAATGCAGTGCTCTCAACAGCAGCTATCTCCTTTGGATAATTTACTACATTCAATGCTCTAAGTAGGTAAACTTACACTTCTGCATGAAGAGTAATAATTATTACTACAAGAAACAATCAGAACTCTAAATGGAAAATAAAATTAATTTCATGAAAATAAATTATGAAACCTAAAGCCCAAATTTGCAGCATAACCCAGTATTGTCTTTCCAATAAAAATGGTAATTCTCAAGTGTCTACACCTAAGAGATTCCCACAGCTGCCTCATGTCATCCATTTCTAGGAGTCCTAGGGAGGGAAAGAAATGGATAAATTATATTCAGCATCCTGAGTGTTTCTGTTTATTATCACATAAATTTATGAGAGGTCAACTTTCAGTTCAGCATTTCAATGTTCAGTTATGCTAGAATATTTTATTTGTGGAGCAGATATGTAACCTAGCAGTTAAAATGCTTGCATACCATGTAGGAGTCCCTGGGTTTCATTTCTGGCTCTAGAGCCTGACTCAAGCTTCCTGATAATCCAGATCCTGGGAGACAGATAACTGCTCTTGCTACCGACCTAGGAGACCTTGACTGAGTGCCATTTCTGCTGACTCAACCCCAAGTGGACATGAAGAATTTAGCTCTTTCATTACATCCCTATATCTTTGTCTCTATGCCTTCCAAATTTAAAAAATGAAACTAATTTTATTTCTGAGCCATTTAATAATGAACCACATCTAACCATGAACTATGAAGCAACTGAAGTTCTAAACAGAATTATTTTTTTAATTTTTTATTTACATAAGGTGAACAAATTCCATGCATTTCATATGTACTGATTTAGGAGCATAGTAATACTTCCCACCAACCCTCTCTCTCGCCCTTGCTCCCATCTTCCCTCTTCCTTCTTTTCTTGATTTTTCTTTTAATTTTTACAATGACATACTTTTAAAACACCACCAAGTAAAGAATTCAATAGATATCAAGTAAGAAAACCACTGTTCTTCAAGAGTATAGACGAGGGCAGTAAACAATATTGACATTTTAAAGTCTCAATTTTGCTAACATACATTATATTTTGTCACAGTAAATTTATAAAATATGTTTCAAGATTTGTACTACCTACACATACAAACAAAAGTATATAGAATAAACACAGCCTTCTCTACCAGATCACTTAAAGCACTGTAAAAACATATTGTAGTTGATTTATTTGTAAAAGAAAACTTCTTAGAATTCCACATTCCTCAATTATCACCAGTTTTTCTATTGCCTTTCTTAGTAAAAATTCTTTAAATTCTCTGAACTTATCCATTCCAGTCAAAATTCCATAGCAACCATGTATTGAAATGGTTCCTTAACAAACTTAATTATTATCTACTTGTAAACCATTCAAGGTCATTGATATAATGAAATATTTTCTTGCTATGCCCCAGGGAAGATACAATCCTGTTTTATTTCCAGCAAATGTTATCACTGCTAACATTTTTGCAAAAGAAAATGAAGAATTCATAGTTTATCTTTTTTATCCTGATCACATAAACAGTTTTCATCATTCACTTGTAGCAGACTCCTGCATTAAAATCAATTAACTGAGTATTTTATTAAAAATGAAGAAAAACAATTAGCCTACTAATATAGACTGCAGCTGTTGGTGAATTAAAGGTAGATATTTCTAGCCTCTGGACCCATTTTTGAAGTAAAGTTGATAGGATTTCTTTACAGACAAGAGAGGAGTTGTGAAAGAGAGATTAATCAAGAATTGCACTGTGGATCTCAGCAGAGCAACTGCAGAAGCTGCCATTAACTCAAGTAGAGAAGACTACCTAAGGGACAGGTATGAGAAAGAAATTGGCAAGAAAAAGAAATTAAAGGGATACAAAATGGGAAGGAAGAAGTCAAACGATCCCTCTTTGCAGATGATATGGTTCTTTATTAAGGGGATCCAAAGAACTCTACTAAGAGACTATTGGAACTCATAGAAGATTTTGGCAAAGTAGCATGATATAAAATCAGTTTACAAAAATCAATAGCCTTTGTATACACAGGCAATGCCACGGCTGAGAAAGAACTTCTAAGATCAATCCCATTCAAAATAGCCACAAAATCAATCAAATACCTTGGAATAAACTTAACCAAGGTCGTTAAAGATCTCTACAATGAGAATTAGAAAACATTAAAGAAAGGAATAGAAGAGGATACCAAAAAAATGGAAAAAATCTTCCATGCTCATGGATTGGAAGAATCAATATCATCAAAATGACCATTCTTCCAAAAGCAATTTATAGATTCAAGGCAATACCAATCAATATACCAAAGATATTCTTCCCAGATCTGGAAATTGATGCTGAAATGCATATGGAGACACAGGAGACCTCAGATAGCTAAAGCAATCTTGTACAACAAAAACAAAGCTGGAGGTATCACAATACCAGATTTCAGGACATACTACAGGGCAGTTGTCATCAAAACAGCATGGGACTGGTACAGAAACAGATTAATAGACCAATATAACAGAATAGAAACACCAGAAATCAATCCAAACATCTACAACCAACTTATATTTGATCAAGGATCTAAAACCAATTCCTGGAGCAAAGACAGTCTATTCAATAAATGGTGCTGGGAAAACTGGATTTCCACGTGCAGAAGCATGAAGCAAAACCCCTACCTTTCACCTTACAAAAAAATCCACTCAACATGGATTAAAGACTTAAATCTACACCCGACACCATCAAATTATTAGAGAGCATTGGAGAAACCCTTCAAGATATTGGCACCGGCAAAAACTTCTTGGAAAAGACCCGGGAGGCACAGGCAGTCAAAGCCAAAATTAATATTTGGGATTGCATCAAATTGAGAAGTTTCTGTACTTCAAAAGAAATAGGCAGGAAAATGAAGACACAACCTACAGAATGGTAAAAAATATTTGCAAACTGTGCAACAGGTAAATGGTTAATAAACAGAATCTACAAAGAGATCAAGGAACTCCACAACAAGAAAACAAATAACCAACTCAGGAGATGGGCCAAGAATCTCAACAGACATTTTTCAAAAGAGGAAATTCAAAGGGCCAACAGACACATGAAAAAATGTACAAGATCACTAGCAATCAGGGAAATGCAAATCAAAACCAAAATGAGGTTTCACTGCACCCTGGTGAATGGCTCACATTCAGAAAACTACCAACAATAGATGCTGCAGAGGATGTGGGGAAAAGGGACACTAACCCACTGTTGGTGGGAATGCAAACTGGTGAAGCCACTATGGAAGTCAGTCTGGAGATTCCTCAGAAACCTGAATATAACCCTACCATACAACCCAGACATCCCAGTCCTTGGAATTTACCAAAGGAAATTAAATTGGCAAAGAAAAAAGCAGCCTGAACCTTAATGTTTATTGCAACTCAATTCACAACAGCTAAGTCCTGAAACCAACCGAAATGCCCATAAACTGTAGACTGGATAAAGAAATTATGGGACATGTACTCTATAGAATACTCTACAGCAGTCAAAAACAATGAAACCTGGTCATTTGCAACAAGATGGAGGAATCTGGAAAACATTATGCTGAGTGAAGTAAGCCAGTCCCAAAGAGGGAAATATCATATGTTCTCCCGGATCAGTGACAACTAACCGAGCACCAAAAAGGAAACCTGTTGAAGTGAAATGGACACTTTGAGAAACAGTGACTTGATCAGTCCTTTTCGTGACTGTTGATGTACAATTTAATATGTTATCCCTTTTAGTATTTTTTTGTTCTAGTTAATACTATTGGTTGAACTCTGTAATCAACACACATTTATTCTGTCCATCTTTTTTCTAAAGATTGGTTTACTTATTTAATTGAAAGGCAGAGTTACAAAGAGGGAGGGGGAAGAAGACAGATCTTAAATTAAAAAAAAAACATAGAGCCACAATGAAATAGATCCACTATAGCCTTTTTTATGAAATGCATTTTTCATTCTCATAAACTCCATAGTTTTCAAGATTTTTGCAACTGTTAACCTCTTTATATTTTCATAGTATTAAAATCATTGGTGTACAATTATTTTCTTTGCTTGAGTTCAGATCCAAATATTTGAAGAAAGAAACTATTATGGCAAATTAGGTACAGTTTTTATGGTTGAGAGATTTCAGTATGTTGTGCATATTCAAACTTCTACAGCGTCATGCCTCCTGCTTTTGAAGCAGTGTATGCTGAGCACTTGAGAGACTGTTATGCATTTGCATGTATATTTTTAATATAAATATGTAATTTCCTTTTCGCTCTATATTGCTAAGTCATAATTCACATATGTGGTTATCCTATTAATAATGGGCTTTGTAAGCTTTGAACCATTTGAAAATAATAAATATGTACTGCTGCATATTAGTAATGCTTACTTTTCTTGTATTTACTTCTCTTTTGTAAAGATCATTTTACATTCTTATGTAATATTTGATGCATACAAAATAATATAATTGTTATGCTGAGATAAAAAACACAACAAACTAGCACTCCAAACCACTTAAGATTAGCACTGTATTTGTTTTTGGCAAGTGCTTGTTCTTTTATTATATATATATAATAAAAAAACATAAATATTATATAATGCATTAATATAATAATATAATGAATATTATATAATATGTAATATATAAATATAAAATATTATATATATATATATAAAACCTTGTACATTTGGGAAAAAATTCCTTAAATGACATCTGATTTCCTGTTTATTCTACTTTACTGAGCTGGCATGGAAAGGGATCTCAGCATTTCTTCAATCTTTCCATTACAGGCCCTTGCCAAGAGCATTGTGGTGGTAAAATGAAAGCAGCATTCCCACCTAAAAACATAAAACATAGCAAAAAAGGAATCTTATCTGTAATGGAAGCAAGTCTGGGAGACATCTGCTGGAAAGGAATGAAAAGTAAAGTGAGCTCCATCTCTTACTGAATTGGCAGATTTTGCTATTGAGTTCCTCAGGTTTCATGAACTTACAGTGTCAGCAGCAAATGAAAACATCAGTCACAACACCCATTTTATATTATATGAATTTATGGTTGAAAGAAATTTCTACAAATATTTTTGTCAAAATGTTGTGGTTGCTACCAAAAGTAAGCATTTAAAAATGAAACCATCTAAACCTTGAATTATGTATTTAAAATAAATACTCAGGTGAATTTTTACAAACAGCTCTTCAGTTATTCTGGGTAAATATAATAAATCTCTGTAATTCCATAGCATCTGGTTTCAGAGTCAACACAAAGTCAGAAAATTAAACTGCCATGTACACAATAGTGAATCCATTAAAGAAACCAGCACTGCTTGCTATGAGGCAAGTGGTGGGAATAGGCCAGGAGTGGGGGGCAGGGAGGCATCAGCATCCTGTCCTGTAGCACAGACTTTGGCACCTGGGGAAATCTGGCAGAGCCTGGCAAGATGAGACACCCCAGCCTCCAGGACCTGCTAGGAAGCTGAGATACCTCAGCCAGCCCCCAGAGTCCTCAGGTCTAACTTCAGAACTGGACCCCATTGCTGATCTTGGTGCCTTCAGTTCCTGCATCTAAGGCAGACCACAAGGTGGCCGATGACCCAGGTGACTTCCTGTGTACCCAAGCCAACCTACTTCCCAAAGCCAATGCACCACAAGAAGATAAAAAGACAAAGTTATTTTAAAATGGACAGTTTTTTTTTTAATTTTTATTTTTGACAGGCAGAGTTAGTGAGAGAGACAGAGAAAGGTCTTCCTTCCATTGGTTCACCCCCAAAAGGCCAATCCGAAGCCAGGAGCCAGGTGCTTCCTTCTGGTCTCCCATGTGGATGCAGGTCCCAAGCACTTGAGCCATCCTGCACTGCCTTTCCGGGCCACAGCAGAAAGCTGGACTGGAAGAGGAGCAACCAGCACAGAACTGGCACCCCAACCAGGACTAGAACCCGCAGTACCAGCGCCGCAGGCAGAGGATTAGCCTAGTGAGCCATGGTACCTGCAAAATGAACAGTTTTGAGGTCAGGTGCAAAGCCACAGCACCATTAAATCACAAACAGATTTAGGTTCGCTCACTGTTTCTCAGTCCTCCACTTCCTCTCTGCTCCGATGATTGCATATGTTGCTGCTATTCTGATGGGGGAAAATGTAGAATGCAATTTTCTCTTTTTTGTTTTGAAGAGTTATCTAGAGCTGGACTTGCGATCAAATCCAAGGTTTTCTTTTTCTGTGGAGTGTTTTAGCCATTACATCTACATGCTTGACTGTGAGCATCACTTTTCCAGGCCTTCCTGAGAGGGTGCAGTTTATTTTCACAAGTACTACTCAGATATTATCTTTCATCATAAAACACAGCCACTGCTGGCATTCAGCTCATTTCTTCATTTGTAGACAATACAATTCATTTGATCTGCCTTCTATATTTGATTTTCCACTTAATATGTTTCAAATGATACATTTTCGGTATTTTGTCTGTTTTCCTCCTGTTACAAACTTTACACTAGGACTGGAGGGCCAATCTGTGGCAGTTACTCACAAAGCCTCTATTAGACTTCAATAACTGACTGATGTTTTCTGAAATTTTTTTGCCAAGTTGCAGTTTTTTTCATCCTAACCCACAAGTTTTCCTATATGTATCACCACAGTGACACCTAGAAGTTTAACAACAATTTGCTTGAAAATGGGGCGTTTTCAGAATTGATGACTAATGATGGCGCCATTCGAACACAAATGGGCTTGGGCTCTCTTTCTGTTTCTCTAACCACTTCAGTTACTCAAGTGTACATAAACCCTGACAGCTCATGTGAATGCAAATTCTGTCATTTAGGGTTAGAAGTAAGTTTAGGGCTAGGTATAGGATGAGTGTTAGGGTTAGTATTAGGACTAGGATGAGAGCTAGTATTGGTGTTAAGGTTTAGAATGAGCGTTATTATTAAGGCTATTATTAGGATTGGGGTTAGGGTAAGATTTAGAGCTAGGTTTATGTTTAGTGTCGGTGTTAGTATTAGGCTTATGGCAAGAGTTGGGGCTAGTTTTAGGATTAGGGTTCTGTGAAGTTTGGCTTAGGTCTAGGGTTAGATTAAAAGCCATGGTTAGGGTTATGGTTAGGGCTAGGCTTAAGGTTAGGGCTACACATAGAGTTATGTTTAGCTTTAGGGTTAGAATAAGGACTAGGTCTAGGACTAGGGTTATATTTAGGATTAGCTTTGTGATTAGAGTTATAGATAGGGTTAAGGCTATTGTGAGGCCTAGGGATAGAGCTAGGGTTATGGATAAGTTTAGGTGTAGGGCTAGGGATAGAGTTAGAGCTGTGGTCTTATATATATATATATATATATATATATATATATATACACACACACACATACATATATAATATGGTTACATATATATAATATATAGAGAGAGCTGTGATTATATATTATATATATAATATACAGCTATATTTGAAGTTATGGTCATCATCACCAGGATGAGGCTTAGTCTTTGGGTTAGCATGATGGTTAGTTTAAGCCTAGTGTTAGATACAGCATTAAAGTTAGCATCAGGAGTATGGTCAAATTAATGCTGAAGTCTGGTTTGTTTTAGGGTTAGGCCTAAGCAGAAAGATAAGATTAGTGTTGGGGTGAGATTTAAAATTAGTTTAAGATTAATATTAAGATTAAGGTTAGATTTAGTTCTGTAGTAAATTTTAGAGTTAGAACCAGAGTTAGGACTATGGTTAGAGCTAGTTAACATTAAAAAAAGTTAACTAATTATTTTCAAGATTTATGTATTTATTTACTTGAAGGCAATGTGATGGAGAGGCAGAGAGAGAGAAAGGGGTGGAGAGAGAGGAGTGAGAAAAGAGAACTTCCATACCTTGTTTGACTCACCAAATTGCTGCAACAGCCAGGCCAGGGCTGGGCAAGACCAATGCCAGGAGCCAGGAACCACATCTGGGTCCCCCACATGTGTTAGGAACCCAGAAAACCAGATCTTGGGCCATCTTTCACTACCTTCCCAGGTGCATTAGCAAGAGAGTTGGACTGGAACCGGAGCATAAAGGACTTAGATCTACTCTGATAAATGGAATTTGGGCATAAGTGCAGTGGCATAGCCTGATGTGGCATACAACAGTTCCAAGGGGAAATTATTTTTTACAGTCTGGAGGCTGGATAGTCTAAGGGGCTGTATCTTTCAGGGGTGATGTTTTTGCTTCATAACATGGCATATGGCATTTCATAGTGAGAGAAAGCAACAGGTGGCACCCACAAACTCAGGCCCTTTTTATTTATTGCTTAAAAAGGTTTATTTTATGTGTAAGGCTTAGTTACAGAGAATGAGGGTGAGACAGAAATCTCCCATCCATAGGTTCATTCCCCAACTGCCCACAACAGCCTAGGCTGCACCAGTCTGAAGCCCAGAGCCAGTAGCGTCACCTAGGTGTTCCATGTAGGTGGCCACAGCCCAAGTACTTGGCCCATCCTGTGCTGCCTTCTCAGTCTCATCACCAGAGAGCTGGATCAGAAGTGAATTATCTGGAACTCAAACTTGTGCTCTTATGAGATGCTGGCATCATAGGTAGAGGCATAACAATGTTTCCCCCAGTACTGGCCGCTCAGGCACTTAAAAAGTTGTGTTAATCTATTCCTAAGCACAGAAAATATCACCCTGGAAAATTTGTTTCCAACATATCATTTTTGGGTGTTGTGAAAATTCTGTAATATTTCAAGTTTGATAGTGTGATTCTTTTCTTTTTCTAGTGTTTGTTTAACACCCTATTCTGTTCATTGGTTTATGTGTCTAATTTTTTTTTGCCAGTACCAGGCTGTTTGTAACTGCCCTGTATTATGTCTTGAAATCTGGTGTTGTGATGCCTCCAGCTTTGTTTTTGATGCATAAGATTGCTTTAGGTATTTGAAGTCTCTTGTTTCCATATGCATTTCAGCCTTCTTTTTTCTTGATCTGAGAGGAATGTCATTGGTATTTTGCTTAGGATTGCATTGAATCTGTAAGTTACTTTCAGTAGTATGAACATTTTGATTATATTCATTCTTCAAGTCCATGAACTTGGGGGATTTTTCCATTTTTTGGTGTTTTCTTCTATTTATTTCTTTAATGTGTTGTAATTTTTATTGTGGAGATCTAAGACATCCATGGTTAAATTTATTCCATGGTATCTAATTACTGTCTTTAGCTAACATGAATGGGATTGATCTTCTAAGTTTTTTCTTAGACATGGCATTGTCTGTATACAAAGGCTGTTGATTTTTGTGTTAATTTTATATACTGCCACTTTACCAAACTCTTGCATGAGTTCCAGTAGTCTATCAGTGGAATCTTTTGGTTCCTATATGTATAGAAGCATGGCATTTGCAATTAGGGATAAGTTTGATTTTCTTCTTGATTTCTCTTTCTTGCCTGATGGCCCTAGATAAAACTTCCAGGACTATATTGAGTAGTAATGGTGAGAAAAAATTAGTAATGGGGAGAGTGGGCATCTTTGGTTCCAAATCTTAGGGGGAAGGCTTCCAACTTTTCTCCATTCAATAACATACTCGCTGTGGGTTTGTCATAAATTGCCTTGATTATGTTGAGGCATGTTCCTTCTATACCCAATTTGCTTAAGGTTTTTGTCATGATAGGATGTTGTATTTCATCAAATGCTTTTTCTTCATCTACTGAAATAATCAAGTGGCTTTTGTTCAGTTTGTTAATGTCTTAACACTGCTTTTGCTGCATCCCATAAGTTTGGATAATGTTGTATTGTCACCTTCATTCATTTCTAGAAATTGGTTTGCTTTCTCTTTCAGTTTCTTCTTTGTTCATTCAGCAGCAGGTTGTTCAGTCTCCATGTGTTTGTATAGGTTCTTGAGACTATTGAGTTGTTCATTCCAGCTTCATTTCACTGTGGTCAGAAAAGAGGCATAGTGTGATTTTGATTGTCTTGAATTTGCTGAGACTTGCTTTATGACCTAGCATGTGGTCTGTCCTAGAGAAACTTCCATGCACTGATGAAAAGAATGTGTATTCTGCTTCTGTGAGATGAAAGGTTCTGTACATATCAGTTAGATCTATTGGGTCCATAGTTTAGATTAGCTCAATTGCTTCTTTGTTGAATTTCTATCTGGTTGATCTGTCCATTGATGAAACTAGGCTGTTGAAATCTCCCATTAATATTGTTTTGGAATCTGTCCCCCTTGAGTTTTTTTTTTAAAGATTTATTAATTTATTTGTAAGGCAGAGTTACAGAGACAGAGGCATATACACACAGAGGTCTTCCATCTGCTAATCTACTCCCTAAATGGCCACAACAGCCAAAGCTGCCCTGACCAGAAGCCAGGAGCCAAGATTTGGACCATCTTCTACTGCTTTCCCATGTCATAGCAAAGACCTGAATTGGAAGTGGAGCAGCTAGGACTTGAACTGGTGCCCATATGGGATGCCAGCACTGCAGGCAGTGGGCATACCTGCTATATCACAGCACCCACCCTTCCGTCTCCCTTTAGAGACATAAACAATTTTTTAAATAGCCAGGCACCCTGTAATCGGATTCATATGCATTTATTTTTTTTAACTTTTAATTAATGAATATAAATTTCCAAAGTACGATTTATGGATTACAATGGCTTCCCCACCATACCGTCCCTCCCACCCGCAACCCTCCCCTTTCCCAATCCCTCTCCCCTTCCATTCACATCGAGATTCATTTTCTTTTTTTTTCTTTTTTTTCTATTTAATGAATATAAATTTCCAAAGTACGATTTATGGATTACAATGGCTTCCCCCCCATACCGTCCCTCCCACCCACAACCCTCCCCTTTCCCACTCCCTCTCCCCTTCCATTCACATCAAGATTCATTTTCGATTATCTTAATATACAGAAGATCAGCTTAGTATACATTAAGTAAGGATTTCAACAGTTTGCTCCCACACCGAAACATAAAGTGAAAAATAATAGACGATTTTTTTAAATGATGATGAAATCAGATCAGACCTATTGTCATGTTCAATCCCAGTGAGAGTCAAGTTGGGAGTTGATAATTTCTTTTTTTTTTTTTTTTACAGAGGATCAGTTTAGTATACATTAAGTAAAGATTTCAACAGTTTGCACCCCCATAGAAACACAAAGTGAAATATATTGTTTGAGTACTCGTTGTAGCATTAAATCTCAATGCACAGCACATTAAGGACAGAGATCCTATATGAGGAGTAAGTGCACAGTGACTCCTGTTGTTGACTTTACCAATTGACACTCCTGTCTATGGCATCAGTAATGTCCCTATGCTCCAGTCATGAGTTTCCAAGGCTATGGAAGCCCTCTGAGTGCTCCAACTCTTATCTTGTTTAGACAAGGTCATAGTCAAAGTGGAGGTTCTCTCCTCCCTTCAGAGAAAGGTACCTCCTTCTTTGAAGACCTGTTCTTTCCACTGGGATCTCACTCACAGAGATCTTTTGCCAGAGTGTCTTGGCTTTCCATGCCTGAAATACTCTCATGGGCTTTTCAGCCAGATCCGAATGCCTTTAGGGCTGATTCTGAGGCCAGAGTGCTATTTAGGACATCTGCCATTCTATGAGTCTGCTGAGTATCTCACTTCCCATGTTGGATCACTCTCCCCTTTATTTATTCTATCGGTTAGTGTTAGCAGGTACTAGACTGGTTTATGTGCTCCCTTTGACTCTTAGTCCTTTCATTATGATCAATTGTGAACTGAAATTGATCACTTGGAATAGTGAGATGACATTGGTACATGCCACCTTGATGGGATTGAATTGGAATCCCCTGGTATGTTTCTAACTCTACCATTTGGGGCAAGTCAGCTTGAGCAAGTCCCAAATTATACATCTCTTCCCTCTCTTATTCCCACTCTTATGTTTAACAGGGATCACATTTCAGTTAATTTTCAACACTTAAGAATAACTGTGTATTAATTACAGAATTAAACCAGTCATATTAAGTAGAACAGACAAAAAAAACTACTAAGAGGGATAATGTATTAAGTTGTTCATTAACAGTCAGGGCTATGCTGATCAAGTCACCGTTTCCATAGTGTCCATTTCACTTCAACATGTTTCCTTTTTGGTGTTCAGTCAGTTGTCACCGATCAGGGAGAACATATGGTATTTGTCCCTTTGTGACTGGCTTATTTCACTCAGCATGATGTGTTCCAGATTCCTCCATTTTGTTTCAAATGACTGGATTTCATTGTTTCTTACTGTGGTATAGTATTCTAAAGAGTACATATCCCATAATTTCTTTATCCAGTCTACCGTTGATGGGCATTTAGGTTGGTTCCAGGCCTTGGCTATTGTGAATTGAGCTGCAATAAACATTAGGGTGCAGACCGCTTTTTCTTTGCCAATTTAAATTCCTTTGGGTAAATTCCAAGGAGTGGGATGGCTGGGTCTAACGGTAGGGTTATCTTCAGGTTTCTGAGGAATCTCCAGACTGACTTCCATAGTGGCTTCACCAGTTTGCATTCCCACCAACAGTGGGTTAGTGTCCCCTTTTCCCCACATCCTCGCCAGCATCTGTTGTTGGTAGATTTCTGTATGTGAGCCATTCTAACCGGGGTGAGGTGAAACCTCATTGTGGTTTTGATTTGCATTTCCCTGATTACTAGTGATCATGAACATTTTTTCATGTGCCTGTTGGCCATTTGGATTTCCTCTTTTGAAAAATGTCTATTGAAGTCCTTGGCCCATCTCTTAAGTGGGTTGTTGGTTTTGTTTTTGTGGAGTTTCTTGATCTCTTTGTAGATTCTGGTTATTAACCCTTTATCTGTTGCATAGTTTGCAAATATTTTTTCCCATTCTGTCGGTTGTCTCTTCACTCTCCTGACTGTTTCTTTTGCAGTACAGAAACTTCTCAATTTGATGCAATCCCAATAGTTGGTTTTGGCTTTGACTGCCTGTGCCTCCCGGGTCTTTTCCAGAAATTCTTTGCCTGTGCCAATATCTTGAAGTGATTCTCCAATGTTCTCTAGTAACTTGATGGTGTCCGGTTGTAGATTTAGCTCTTTTTTTTTTTTTATCACTTTTCAAATTTTATTGTTAATTCATGCTCATTTTTAGAAGCTTCTATACAGCTGGTAAAATAAATAGGAAATCTAGAGTTCAGAAATAGAGAAATAAGCAAATTAAAAGTTGATAATTAAATATCTATAATTAAACCGTGTAAAACAGAAGTAGCATGAATGAACTAAGTGTGTCATAGTAAAAATGGAGTCAGGAAAAAACAGTTACCTGGCCAAGCAGAGAAGACTGCTCAAATTTAGCATCTTTTTTTAGCATCTTTTTTTTTTTTTTTTTTTTTTTTTTTTTTTTTTTTTAGTCCAAGTGATCAATTTCAGTTCGCAATTGATCATAATGAAAGGACTAAGAGTCAAAGGGAGCACATAAGCAAGTCTAGTACCTGCTAACACTAACCGATAGAATAAATAAAGGGGAGAGTGATCCAACATGGGAAGTGAGATACTCAGCAGACTCATAGAATGGCAGATGCCCTAAATAGCACTCTGGCCTCAGAATCAGCCCTAAAGGCACTCGGATCAGATTTAGCTCTTTAATCCATGTTGAGTGGATTTTTGTGTAAGGTGTAAGGTAGGGGTCTTGCTTCATGCTTCTGCACATGGAAATCCAATTTTCCCAGCACCATTTATTGAATAGACTGTCCTTGCTCCAGGAATTGGTTTTAGATCCTTGATCAAAATAAGTTGGCTGTAGATGTTTGGGTTGATTTCTGGTGTTTCAATGCTGTTCCATTGGTCTATCCATCTGTTTCTGTACCAGTACCATGCTGTTTTGATTACAACTGCCCTGTAGTATGTCCTGAAATCTGGTATTGTGATGCCTCCGGCTTTGTTTTTGTTGTACAAGATTGCTTTAGCTATTCGAGGTCTCTTGTGCCTCCATATAAATTTCAGCACCATTTTTTCCAGATCTGAGAAGAAGGTCTTTGGTATCTTGATTGGTATTGCATTGAATTTATAAATTGCTTTTGGGAGAATGGACATTTTGATGATATTGATTCTTCCAATCCATAAGCATGGAAAATTTTTCCATTTTTTGGTATCCTCTTCTATTTCTTTCTTTAAGGTTTTGTAATTTTCATCGTAGAGATCTTTTACGTCCTTGGTTAAGTTTATTCCAAGGTATTTGATTGTTTTTGTAGCTATTGTGAATGGGATTGATCTTAGAAGTTCTTCCACAGCGATAGCATTGTCTGTGTATACAAAGGCTGTTGATTTTTGTGCATTGATTTTATACCCTGCCACTTTGCCAAACTCTTCTATGAGTTCCAATACTCTCTTAGTAGAGTTCTTTGGGTCCCCTAAAAAAAGAATCATGTCATCTGCAAAGAGGGATAGTTTGAGTTCTTTCTTCCCAATTCATATTTCTTTAATTTCTTTTTCTTTCCTAATAGCTCTGGCTAGAACCTCCAGAACTATATTGAATAGCAGTGGTGAGAGTGGGCATCCCTGTCTGCTACCAGATCTCAGTGGAAATTCTTCCAACTTTTCCCCATTCAATAGGATGTTGGCTATGGGTTTTTCATAGATTGCTTTGATTGTATGGAGGAATGTTCCTTCCAAACCCAGTTTGCTTAGAGTTTTCATCATGAACGGGTGTTGTATTTTATCAAGTGCTTTCTCGGCATCTATTGAGATAATCATATGGTTTTTCTTCTGCAGTCTGTTAATGTGGTGTATCCCATTGATTGTCTTGTGCATATTAAACCATCCCTGCATACCAGGGATAAATCCCACTTGGTCTGGGTGGATGATCTTTCTGATGTGTTGTTGCATTCTATTGGTGAGAATTTTATTGAGGATTTTTGTATCTATGTTCATCAGGGATATTGGTCTGTAATTCTCTTTCAATGTTGCATCTTTGTCCGGCTTAGGAATTAAGGTGATGCTGGCTTCATAGAAAGAATTTGGAAGGATTCCCTCTTCTTCAATTATTCTGAGTAGTTTGAGAAGAATTGGAGTTAGTTCTTCTTTAAATGTCTGGTAGAATTCAGCCATGAATCCATCTGGTCCTGGGCTTTTCTTTGTTGGGAGGGCCTTTATTACCATTTCAATTTCTGTCTCAGTTATGGGTCTGTTTATGTTTTCTATGTCTTCCTGGTTCAATTTATGTACGTTGCATGTGTCCAGGAATCTATCCATTTCTGATAGGTTTCCCTGTTTGCTGGTATACAAGTCCTTGTAGTAATTTCTGATGATTCTTTTTATTTCTGTGGTGTCTGTTGTTACATTTCCTTTTTCATCTCTGATTTTATTGATTTGGGTCTTTTCTCTTCCTTTTTTAGTTAGTTGGGCCAATGGGGTGTCAATTTGGTTTATTTTTTCAAAAAACCAGCTGTTCGCTTCGCTGATTTTTTGTAATGTTTTTTTTTGATTCAATCCTGTTGATTTCTTCTCTGATTTTAATTATTTCTCTTCTCCTACTAGATTTGGGTCTGGTTTGCGGTAGGTTTTCTAGATCCTTGAGATGAATTGAAAGCTCATCTATTTGGTGCCTTTCCAATTTCTTGATGTAGGCACCTATTGATATAAACTTTCCTCTTAACACTGCTTTCGCTGCATCCCATAAGTTTTGGTATGTTGTGCTGTTATCCTCATTTACTTCCAGAAAGTTTTTGATTTCTCATTTAATTTCTTCTATGACCCATTGTTCATTCAGGAGCATGTTGTTCAATCTCCATGTGTTTGTGTATGCTCTAGGGATTCCTGAGTTGCTAATTTCCAACCTCATTCCTTTATGGTCTGAGAAGCTGCATGGTATGATTCTAATTCTTTTGAATTTGCTGAGACTTGCTTTATGGCCTAGTATGTGGTGAATCCTAGAGAAGGTTCCATGTACTGCTGAGAAGAATGTAAAATCTTTAGCTGTAGGATTGAAAGTTCTGTAGATATCTGTTAGATCCATTTGGGCTATAGTGTCATTTAAATCTACTGTATCCTTGTTGATCTTCTGTCCTATTGATCTGTCTATTTCTTAGAGTGGAGTATTGAAGTCCCCCAGTACTATTGTATTGGGGTCTAAGTCTCCCTTTAAGTCCGTTAACAAATCTTTTAGATAAACCGGTGCCCTGTAGTTAGGTGCATATACATTGATAATTGTTATATCTTCCTGTTAAATTGATCCCTTAATCATTATGTAGTGTCCCTCTTTGTCTCTCTTAACGGTTTTTGTGGTAAAGTTTATGTTGTCTTTTATTAAGATGGCCACGCCCACTCTTTTTTCATTTCTGTTGGCATGGTATATCTTTTTCCAGCTTTTCACTTTCAGTCTGTATGGATCCTTGTTGGAAAGATGTGTTTCTTGTAAGCAGCAAATAGATGGGTTTTGTTCCTTAACCCAATCAGCCAATCGGTGTCTTTTAACTGGACAGTTCAGGACATTCATGTTCAATGTGACTAATGATAAGTGGTAACTTTGCCCTGCCATTTGCCAAAGATAAGTTCTAATATATGCTTTGAATTCCCTGTGATCTTTTGCTGTGAGGTTTCCTTCCTTGGTTTCCTTCCTTTACCTTCTTTCATATTGATGACCGTGTTTCTGTGTTTCTGTGTGTAACACATCTTTAAGCATCTTTTGCAGGGCCGGACGAGTGGCAACAAATTCTTTCAATTTCTGTTTGCTATGAAAAGTCTTTATTTCACCTTCATTCACAAGTGAGAGCTTAGCAGGATATAATATTCTGGGCTGGCAGTTATTCTCTCTTAGTACCTGGGCTATATTTCGCCATTCCCTCCTAGCTTGTAGAGTTTCTGATGAGAAGTCAGCTGTGAGTCTAATTGGAGATCCTCTGAGAGTAATCTGACGTTTCTCTCTTGCACATTTTAGGATCTTTTCTTTATGTTTCACTGTGGAGAGTTTAATTACAATGTGTCGTGGTGAGGATCTCTTTTGGTTGTGTTTATTAGGGGTTCTGTGAGCTTCCTGTACTAGGATTTCTCTGTCCTTCTCCAAACCTGGGAACTTTTCTGCTAATATCTCACTAAAAAGGCCTTCTAATCCTTTCTCCCTCTCCATGCCTTCAGGAACTCCTAGAACCCAAATATTGGTTTTTTTAATAGTATCCTGAAGATTCCCGACAATATGTTTTAGATTTCTAATTTCCTGTTCTTTTCTTTGGTCTGACTGTATCCTTTCCTGTTCTCTGTCTTCTAAGTCCGATATTCTCTCTTCTGGTTCACCCATTCTGTTTGTAAGGCTCTCTATTGTGTTTTCCATTTGATCTATTGAATTCTTCACTTCAGTCACTATCACAGTTTCCTGTTGTACTAATTGTTTCGTTTCATTTTGATTCCTCCTTAATATTTCATTTTCACGAGAGAGATTTTCTATCTTGTCCATTAAGGATTTCTGTAGTTCAAGAATTTGTTTTTGAGAACTTCTTAATGTTCTTATCAATTTTTTGAGATCTGCTTCTTGCATTTCTTCTATCTCATCATCTTCATAATCTTGAATTGGGGTGTCTTTTTCATTTGAGGGCATCATGGTGACTTCCTTGTTTTTATTACCTCGGTTTTTGCGTTTGTTATTTGGCATATTGGAGATATTTGGTTTCTTCACTGTGGTGCTTTTTCTTGTTATACTATGACTCTACATTAAGTGGACTATCTGTTTTTGATGGAGCCTTAGGGCTTGAGATGGGTGTGGCCTGAGAGCTCTGTTTGGTGTGCCAAAGGTGACACTCCCAGGTTAGGTGTGGTAAACCTCTCTCTCTCTTTCTTTTTTTTTGATTCAAAAGGGAAGTAATTCGGCACAGCTGAACGAAGTTGGAGGTAGTTAGCAGGCAAATTATATACCCACAGGAGCCAGAGATTGGAAGCTCTTTCCCAAGGACCACACAGGGAATCTGTTCGGTCCTCAGAGTGGGCTCAAATTCTCCTGCAGTCTCCCACTGGGTTGCCAAAGTTATGGAATTGTAGCGTCTCTGGAGAGTGCTCATGTGAATTCCGTGAGTTCTCTCCCCCACCATCTCTTTTTTCACAGCCTCAGTTCAGTAGCACCACAAATTTACTAGGTCCTAATCTCCTGTTAATTCACCCTGCCCAGAGTCAGGTTTTACTGCTAGGCTCAGGGCCGGTGCAGACCTGAGGTTGCTCTGCTTATGACGCATGTCCAAGATGGCACCTGCTCTTTGTCTTGCTCGCCCTTGAGAGGTGAGCAGAGAGAGAGAAACCCGTGTCCGTACCAGTCACCTTTTTTTTTTTCTCTCTCTCTCTCTTCCAGTTAGCCTGGTGAACTTCCCCCACCCCGGGGGTCGTTCCCTCTAGTCTCCTCTCTCTGCTTGCCTGCCGGTGTCTCGGGCTATTGAGGTTCGGCTCACCTCGCGTTCCAGCACTGGTGTGTTGAGTCTGCCGCTGGTGTCCAGAACTGTGGGCTCCCATGCTCTCCACGCAGGTCCGCTGTGAATCACGCATTCTGGAAGAGTTTCTTCTGCTGTTTCCTCCCTTACTCTTCCTTGAACCTGCAGTATCTCCACTTTTATTAAACTATCTCTCCCCGGACTATCAGTGTGCTCCCTTCCTATTCCGCCATCTTGCCTTCTCCCATATGCATTTATTATAGTCACTTCTTCCTGTTGAATTGAACCCTTCTTCATTACATAGTGTCTTTCTCTTTCTCTTTTTAACAATTTTTGTCTTAAAGTCTATTCTGTCTGATATCAGGATGGCTACAGAAGCTAATTTCTGCTTTCTGTTAGCATAGAATATCTCTTTTTCCATCATTTCACTTTTAGTTTGCATATATCTTTGTTGGTGAGATGTTTGTTACAGGCAGCAAATAGATGGGTCTTGTTTTTCAGTCCATTCAGCTACCCCGTACCTTGTTATTAAGATTAGTTTATTTGAGAGGCAGAGCTATAGACAGAGAGAAGGAGAGACAGAGTGAAAGATCTTCCATCTGTTGTTTCACTCCACAAATGTTTGCAATGGCCAGTAGACATTCTGAAGCCAGGAGCCAGGAGCTTCCTCCAGGTCTCCAATGCAGGTTCGGGGGCGCAAGCACTTGGGCCTT